>NC_085845.1:105829151-106199151 GCF_035594765.1 Anolis carolinensis | reverse complement strand
TATTGAGGAATTATATATTGATAATCTTATATTATCTGCTTAGAACTGGATTATATGAGGCCCCTTCTTCACAGCTGTATAAAATGCACACTGAAGTGGATTATATGGCAGTGTGGAATCAAGATAATCCAGTGTAAAGCAGATAATATAAGATTATAAATGGGTTATATAGCTGAGTGGAAGGGCCTTGAGTCTACGCTGCCATATAATCCAGTGCAAATTAGATAATCTGTGGAAGAGGCCTAAGTGAGGCCTAAATCTGCCTGTCCCCTAACTGAACCCTGGCTGTCCCTTGGCTGAGTTGGTTGCTAGGAGACCAAGTGGGCAGAGATTAGCCCTCTAAACTGGCAGCAATTGGATAAAAACAATTATTGCTCTCCCTCTAATTAGGACTTTATTTTTCTTTTCTTTTTGTTGTATCAACCTAGAGGCATGGATGATGGGTTGTGTTGTCAAATTTTGAGGTTGGGGGCCTATAGTTTTGTTGTTTTGTGGGTTGCCGTGATGCCATCACTCATTTATATATATAGATTGCACCACTTGACATCTGACAGGAAGTAGCAGGCTGTACTGAAAGGACCAAAGCATTGATCTCCGGCCCATCCTCTGTTCAGATATCAGCCAGCAAGCCAACGCCTTAAATCAAGAAATAACTTCCTAAGATCTACAGAGGTACTCGCAGGAACATCTCAGCAAGCAAGAGTCCAAAAGTGGCAGGTTAAAACCCAGAATCTCAATCAGTGGCTGGCACAAGATGAGAAACTCCCCCCTCCCCCGCCCTGGACACACAGAAGAGTGTGTTCTGGCATCCTGAGATGCAGAGCTAACCTTAGGAAATGGGGCCATAAAGTGGAGTCCATGACATGCAAGTGTGGAGAAAAGCAAACCACAGACCACTTACTACAATGTAGTCTGAGCCCTGCCACATGCACAATGACACCAGAGTCACTCCAAGTGCCCAGCTACTCATCAAGGGAAATTTAGTGTAATGCCAAGTTTTTAACTTTGTTTGTGGTTTTTCTATACATTATAACTGTATTTTCAATTTGTGTCTGTCACGATAAATAAGTACATAAATCCTTATATAATATGAGTGTGTATGTATGTATATGTATATGCTACTATTATATAAGGAGAAACTATATACATAGATGAATTTTGTTGTTTGATAGAGATATTTTTAAAAAGGTTAAGGAATCTGACATAGCTGGGTGGTAAAAATATATCTCTTTGAGACTTTGGAAAAATGTGCTATAGTAGAAGCAAAATACTGTGTGGAGATCATAGGAGGCATGTTGTTTATTCGTTCAATCACTTCTGACTCTTCATGACCTCATGGACCAGCCCACGTAAGAGCTGCCCTGTCGGCCGTCACCACCTCCAGCTCCTTCAAGGTCAAGCTGGTCACTTTAAGGGTATCATCCATCCATCTTTCCCTTGGTCGGCCCCTCTTCCTTTTTCCTTCCGTTTTCCCCAGCATGATGATCTTTTCCAAGATTTCCTGTCTTCTCATTACGTGGCCAAAGTACTTCATCTTTACCTCAAATATCCTTCCCTGCAGTGAGCAGTTGAGGTTTATTTCCTGGACTATGGACTGGTTGGATCTTCTTGAGGTCCAAGGCACTCTCAGAATTTTCCTCCTGCACCAAAGTTCAAAAGCGTCTATCTTCCTTTGCTCAGCCTTTCTTATGGTCCAGCTCTCGCAACCATAGGTTACTACAGGGACTACCATTGCTTTAACTATGAAGACCTTCGTTGCCAGTATTTTATTGACATTGGTCATTGCTCTCCTCTCAAGAAGTAAACGTCTTCTGAATTCCTGGCTGTAGTCAGAGCCAGCCCATGGTCATTATCAAGTGTAGGCGAACAGAATTTTGCCCCCCCCCCCCCCAAAATCAATCACTGAAAAATTAAAGCATTGGATAAGCAAAAATGTTGGATAATAAGGAGGGATTAAGGAAAAGCCTATTAAACATTCAATTACATTATGATTTTACAAATTAAGCACCAAAACATCATGTTTTGCAACAAATCAACAGAAAAAGCAGTTCAATACATGGTAATGTTATGTAGGAATTACTATATTTACGAATTTAGCACCAAACATTGAACTGGGATATAGGGCAGTGTGGACTTAGATAACCCAGTTCAAAGCAGATATTGTGGGTTATTCTGCCTTGATATTCTGGGCTATATGGCTGCATGGAAGAGCACTGAGGATCCTTCCACACAGCCATATAATCCAGAATATCAAGGCAGATAATCCACAATAGCTGCTTTGAACTGGATTATATGGAAGTATGGACTCGGATAACCCAATTCAAAGCAGTTATTCTGGGTTATATGGCTGTGTGGAAGAGCACTGAGGATCCTTCCACACAGCCATATAATCCAGAATATCAAGGCAGATAATCCACAATAGCTGCTTTGAACTGGATTATATGGAAGTGTGGACATGGATAACCCAATTCAAAGCAGATATTCTGGGTTATATGGCTGTGTGGAAGAGCTCTGAGGATCCTTCCACACAGCCATATAACCCAGAATATCAAGGCAGATAATCCACAATAGCTGCTTTAAACTGGATTATATGGAAGTGTGGACTCAGATAACCCAGTTCAAAGCAGATACTCTGGGTTATATGGCTGTGTGGAAGAGCACTGAGGGTCCTTCCACACAGCCATATAACCCAGAATATCAAGGCAGATAATCCACAATTAAAAGGCCACCGAAAAGAAATCTGGCCCCCGTATTTAAAAAATCCTCTAAAATCAGGACAGTAAATAAAGAACACCACTCAGAAAACAGAGGAATTCCAGACAGGAAAAACAACAGGGAGAAACAACAGGATGAAATGCTTCTGGAATATGGCCAGACAGCCCAGAAAACTCACAGCAACCCAGTGATTCCGCCATGAAAGCCTTTGACTACAAATAAAAGGACCATTTGGAAATAAAAGTGTTGAAAATATTGTAACAGCCCTCCATTTCAGAAGAAAAGTACATCTTCCTTTGTTTCTCACACACTCATTGGCCCATTTAAGCCCTGGAATTAGATTTATGGATCATTACAGCTTCATAGCTCAGTCCTGGAGGAAGTGTGGCCTATGCAGATCAGAGGAAGGGATGCCCTGAACACCACTCAGAAAACAGAGGAATTCCAGACAGGAAACAATCAGGGCCAGCTAACACCTCCCAACAATGGATTCTCCCAGACAGGAAGCAGACAGGCTTTGAAGTTGCAAAGACATTCAATGCTAATCAAGGTGGCCACTTACAACATTCACACTTGCCTCAAGGACATACATTCCACACACATATAAACCCCACTTACCTAGTTTCCAAGAGACCTTGCTGGAAGTGGTGGCGTGCGCACTCGCCAGCTACTTCACCCGGCGGGAGGCAGCCTCGCCAGAAGCGGCGGCGCATGTGAACAAAAAGTTGGCTTTAGGGCACTTGAAGGTGCCTCAAGAGGCGCCTCAACTGCGCCCCCCAAACGATGGCGCCTCAGGCAACTGCCTAAATTGCCTTACAGTTGAACCGCCCCTGGCCGCAGTCTGCGTCTGCAATCATCTTTGTGCCTAGAAATACAAAGTCTGTCACTGCCTCCGTGTTTTCTCCCTCTACTTGCCAGTTATCAATCAGTCTGGTTGCCATAATCTTAGTTTTCTTGATGTTTAACTACAACCCAGCTTTTGCACTTTCTTCTTTCACCTTGGTTAGAAGGCTCCTCAGCTACTCCTCATTTTCAGCCATCAGAGTGGTATTATCTGCATATCTAAGGTTGTTAATGTTTCTTCCAGAAATTTTAACTCCAGCCTTGGATTCATCAAGCCCCGCACGTCGCATGATGTGTTCTGCGTACAAGTTGAATAGGTAGGGTGAAAGTATACAGCCCTGTTGTACTCATTTCCCAATCTTGAACCAGACTGTTGTTCCGTGGTCTGTTCTTGGTCTGGTTACTTGGTCTTTATACAGATTTCTCAGGAGACAGACAAGGTGACTTGGTATCCCCGTACCACCAAAAATTTGCCACAATTTATTATAATCCACACAGTCAAAGGCTTTCGAATAGTCAATAAAACAAAAATAGATGTTTTTCTGAAACTCCCTACATTCCTCCAAAAGATCATGATGCAGGGGAAAATGGAAGGAAAAAGGAAGAGAGGCTGACCAAGAGCAAGATGGATGGATGGTATCCTTGAAGTGACTGGCCTGACCTTGAAGGAACTGGGGGCGGCCGACAGGGAGCTCTGGCGTGAACTGGTCCATGAGGTCACAAAGAGTCGGAAATGACTGCGTGAATGAAGAAGAAGAAGCCATCATACCCAGCCATGCTGAGTGAGGTGATGGCAGTTGTAATTCAACACATCTAGACAGTGCCAGGTTAGAGAATGTCCCATCATAGCTAAGAGCCAGAGATTTCAAATGAGGTCCCTCTACTAGAAGTACAGCATAGCAAATGGAATGGGATGAGACGAGATAGAAAGTGCTAAAGTGAATTGCTGGGGCTGATTGGAACTGTTTTCAGTGCTCTGGGTTCCAGAACTCAATTTTCAGCTCCAGAGATGAGGTTACAGAAATGTCGTTTATTTTGCTTTCCAGCCGTTGTGACTTTAAGCCTTTAAAGATGACAAAACAGGGCGTTTGTTTTTTGCACTCTCTCTAGTACAGTCAGCAGGATTCAGACATTTATTTCAGTGAGGTTGTAAACTTCTATAAGGAATGTTTGTATTTGAGTCTCCTGGTCTTAAGAGAACATGAATTTTTTTCCCTTAAAAGGAAAATAAGATGAGAGACATTAAAATCTTGTTATTTTAAATGCTCCAGGAAAAGTTACATGTTTTAAGTCTCATTGGTGTTAATGGGAGTAGTTAAAGGAGTGAGTATTGCACATTTCTACTCTTTTCATGCATGATGCGAGTTGGAGTACCTAAGCAAACTAGGAGAACTCATGGATCTGCTTCGAGGGGTGATTGGTTTTGTCCATCTTAAGGCAATTCCTAACTGTTTTATGGATGACTGGTGTCTTGAAACACACTACTTGGGTAAGCATGCTACAAATACTCATGTATGTCTAGAATTTATTGTCAAAAATCAATACAAAAAGCCTGGGTTTACACATTTATGGATCAATGTGTACCTTGACTCTTATAAAAAAAAATGAATCAGTCTGTTCTCAGAGTAGAATGGCAAAGGCAAAAGTTCTTAGGTCCCTTCTATACTGCCCTATAATCCAGATTATCGAATCAGATAATCCACATCTTCTTTGAATTGGATTATGGGTCTACACTGCCAGATAATCAAGGGTCCTTCCACACAGCCATACAAACCAGAATATCAAGACAGAAAATCCACAATATCTGCTTTGAACTGGGTTATCTGAGTCAGGAGAGAATGCTTCTGGAACATGGCCATACAGCCCAGAAAATTCACATTAACCCAATGAGTGCACACTGCCATAAATTCCAGTTCAAGCAGAAAATGTGGGATTTTATTCTGCTGTGTGGAAGGGGCTTTAGTCCATCCCAGGAGAACCTAAATGAAGTATTGATCTCCTTAACTTTTTCCACTGTGGGACTGTTTCTGAGGCAGAACTGACATTTTCCCTATTCCATTCTCAACATATCTACAGTGACATCAAAATCAAAACTTTTGGTTCCAAAAACCAACCCTCAGTTTATACATGAACATATATGAGTATATGCAGTAGATATGCATGAGCCACAATGGAGTTACACATACCTTGAATTAGTCATATGTTCCTTGCAGGTTTCTGCTCAGAATAAATCAGCATTGTCAGTTTCTAAAATAAGTCATAGAATCATAGAATCATAGAATAGTAGAGTTGGAAGAGACCACATGGGCTAGCCAATCCAACCCCCTGCCAAGAAGCAGGAAATCGCATTCAAAGCACCCCTGACAGATGGCTATCCAGCCTCTGCTTAAAAGCCTCCAAAGAAGGAGCCTCCACCACAGTCTGGGGGAGAGAGTTCCACTGCCGAACAGCTCTCACAGTCAGGAAGTTCCTCCTGATGTTCAGGTGGAATCTCCTTTCCTGTAGTTAGAAGCCATTGTTCCGCGTCCTAGTCTGGAGGGCAGCAGAAAACAAGCTTGCTCCCTCCTCCCTATGACTCCCCCTCACATATCTGTACATGGCTATCATGTCTCCTCTTAGCCTTCTCTTCTGCAGGCTAAACATGCCCAGTTCTTTAAGCCTCTCCTCATAGGGCTTGTTCTCCAGACCTTTGATCATTTTAGTTGCCCTCCTCTAGACACATTCCAGCTTGTCAACATCTCCCTTCAACTGCGGTGCCCAGAATTGGACACAGTATTCCAGGTGTGGTCTGACCAAGGCAGAATAGAGGGGTAGCATGACTTCCCTGGATCTAGACGCTATACCCCTATTGATGCAGGCCAAAATCCCATTGGCTTTCTTCGCAGCCGCATCACATTGCTGGCTCATGTTTAACTTGTTGTCCACAAGGACTCCAAGATCTTTTTCACATGTACTGCTGTCTAGCCAGGTGTCCCCCATTCTGTATCTTTGCATTCCATTTTTCTGCCGAAATGAAGTATCTTGCATTTATCCCTGTTGAACTTCATTTTGTTAGTTTTGGCCCATCTCTCTAGTCTGTCAAGATCGTTTTGAATTCTGCTCCTGTTTTCTGGAATGTTGGCTATCCCTCCCAGTTTGGTGTCATCTGCAAACTTGATGATCGTGCCTTCTATACCCTTCGTCTAAGTCGTTAATAAAGATGTTAAACAGAACAGGGCCCAGGACGGAACCCTGCGGCACTCCACTCATGACTTCTTTCAAAGATGAAGATGACGCATTGGGGAGCACCCTTTGGGTTCGTTTGCTTAGCCAATTACAGATCCACATAACCGTAGTTTTGTCTAGCCCACATTTTACTAGTTTGTTTGCCAGAAGGTCGTGGGGGACTTTGTCGAAGGCCTTACTGAAATCTAGGTACGCTACATCCACGACATTCCCTGTATCAACCCAACTCATAACTCTATCGAAAAAAGAGATCAGATTAGTCTGGCATGACTTGTTTTTGGTAAATCCATGTTGACTATTAGCAATGACTGCATTTGTTTCTAAGTGTTTGCAGACCACTTCCTTAATGATCTTTTCCAGAATCTTGCCTGGTATCGATGTGAGGCTGACAGGACGGTAATTGTTTGGGTTGTTCTTTTTTCCCTTCTTGAAGATAGGGACCACATTTGCCCTCCTCCAATCTTCTGGGACTTCTCCTGTTCTCCAAGAACTCTCGAAGATAATTGTCAGTGGTTCTGAAATAAGTTCCGCTAGTTCCTTCAATACTCTTGGATGTAGCTGATCTGGCCCTGGTGACTTGAATTTGTTTAGAGCGGCCAGGTGTTCCTGGACAACTTGTCTCCCTATTTGGGGTTGGATTTCCCCGAATCCTTTGTCCATTTCATGTTGCTGAGGTTGAAGATGGCTTTCTTTTTGTGAGAAGACCGAGGCAAAGAAGGCATTAAGCAGTTCTTCCTTTTCCCTGTCCCCTGTCGCCATCACCCCATCTTCTCCTCGCAGAGGCCCTATCGCCTCCTTGTTCTTCCTTTTTCTAGGTCCATCCAGAAGTCCATTCTGTCTTGATTGAGTGGTGTGCCTTCAAGCCATTTCCAACCCATCATGGGGCTTTCTCGGCAGTTTGTTCAGAGGTAGGGTTACCTCCTGCCTCCCTGTGAGGCTGAGAGAGTGTGACTGGCCTAAGGTCACCACTAACACAAATCTGCATTCCCCACCCACTCGAATTCTAAGGACTTCATCCTAAACAATAAGTAAAGTATTAGGGATTGTTATTTTCCCCTTAAGCTTCACAATGCCCCATTTGGAAATTAGACACATGGTTTTCCTAGCCCTATCCCATGTTTCCTTTTGTTTAGCTTTCTTTTCAAATTATCTGTTTGCTTTCCGATCACATGTGAAACATTCTCCTCCTGCTGTTTCCTCCCCCGATTTCTTTTTAATTTTATACTCTTACAATTTTATTAATGGGATTTTATATACTTATACTTATGTCATTGTATTTATACTTGTGTATTGTTGTTTATATGCAGCACTTGGAGTGCTTCTGTGAGGAGCCCCGAGTCCCTTCAGGGAGATGGTGGCGGGGTACAAAAAAAGATTATTATTATGATGATGATTATTATTTCTTTATAGAATTAGACCATATGGCCAAATCTCTCCCACTGATACCATCTATATCCTTTCAAGTATGTCCCCTTTTCAGAGACCTATGACCTTCAATAGGAAGGGGTAATTAATTGAAATACTTCTGGGCTACAGTTTTCTTCATCTTTGTGCCCAAAGTTGTAGTCTGGTGGAGCACCAGTACTCATTTGCAGAGAAAACTAAATACGTTATAAAACTACAACTTCCAGGATTCCATAGCATTGAGCCATGGCAGCTATGGTGATGTCACAGTACATTAATTCTACAATTTAAATGCACCCTCTGTCGCCCCTTACTGTGTTACAGACAATCCCACAAGATAATCCCTCCAAAGCGAAACACTTCTAAAATAAGATCCATTGCTTTCAGTGTTGTCCTCTTCTACCATGTGAAGCTGAGCTTTCCAAACATTTTCTGTTGGTGACACACTTTTTAGACATGCATCATTTTGTGACACAGTAGTTCAGTTTCACTAGCAAACCAGAGGTTAAACCAACCTCTTCTAAGAAATACAGACATTTTTTAAAAAATAGTTTTTATTGAATTTAAAATTTTTCATACAATAATTGCTTTTGTCCCATAGCAGATATTTAATTTATCATACAATACTTGCATCATTCTTTTATATCTACTGTTGATTTATATCTACTACATCGTTAACATTTGTCTATCTATATTTCTTCACCACTGTGTATCCCCCCCTCCCTCCCCGAGCCATTTCTTATGCATTGTCTAACCAAAATCTCATTTCTTCCTGAGGCGGTAGCCCTCCATCCCTTTTTTGGAGTCCTTTCTCAATAAATTTCCCCCATACATCCTTAAAATCATTTTTTTCCATATCCCTCTTTTAACTTTTAATTTGCATGTTAGCTTATCATTTATTGCTAATTTCCATACTTCCTTATACCATTCTTCGATTTGTACATCTATTACTTTTCTCCAGTTCCTTGCTATAAGCAGTCTTGCTATTGTCAATAAATTTGTTATTGCTTCTTTTTCTTTTTTATCCATCTTATTGTTATTATATATTGATAATAATGCAATACCAGGGTTTCTTTCCAATTTGATGTTCATTATATCCTCTATCTCTTTAAATATTTTATACCAAAATTTCCTTACATATTTACAATGCCACCACATATGTATATATGTTCCCACTTCCTGACAGCCTCTCCAGCAATTTTTTGGATGGTTTTTATTAATATTTGACATTTTAATGGCGGTAAATACCAATTCCAAATTATCTTATAATAATTTTCTTTAACTCTTACTGATAAATTTTTCAAGTGCCTTTGTTTCCACAATTGCGACCATTCCATTTCATTTATTTTCATCTCTAACTCCTCCTCCCATAATTCCTTAAGAGTGGTATTTTTTCTCTCTCCTTTTATTCCACCCAATATTCTATAGATTCTACCAGTTACACCTTTCATTTTTTTATAATCATCTATATCCCTTCCATTTTGTATTATTTGTTCAAATTGGTTAGGTTCCTTCCCCTCTTTATTATTTTTTACCCAATTCTTATACCATTGCTCTAGCTGAACACCATGGAACCATATCAATTTTATTTCCCCAAATTCCTCCTTTATCTTTTCCTTCTTCATTCCTCTCTTAATCCAGTCCCCTATTTTGTCTAGGTTTTTTTCCCTTAATACTTTATCCAATATATTTTTTAATTTTTTTGGGAACTTCCTTTCCATTATAACTGGAATTATTCTTGAACCCTCCGGTATTAACTTTTTCTTATATTTAATCCATATGTCTAATACATTCTTTAACATTGGGTTTCCAATTTCCCTAATTTCCTTTCTCGTGAAATCCTTAAAAAATATATTCCGAATTTCTTCCTCTACTTTTTCAGAATCTATTTTTAACCATTCTATATCATCCTTGTTTATCATTCCTTCAATAACCAGTCTTAATCTATTAGCTTCATAATATTGTTTTATATTTGGGAGTGCTAGTCCCCCTTCCTTTTGCGGTCTGTACCATAATTGTTTGTTTATCCTATTTCTCTTATTACCATTACAATAATTATTTATCATTAGCTGCCATTTATTCAATTCTTTTTCCGTAATTTGGAGTGGTAGCATTTTAAATATAAAATTTATCCTTGGAAGTATTTTCATTTTTATTAATGTAATTTTCCCAAACCATGATAAATTTAAATTTTCATATTCTAATAATTGCTTTTTAACCTTATCCCTTAACACTACTATATTTTCCTCTTCCATTTCTTTTAAATCCTTGGTTATAATTATTCCCAAATATTTTAATTTATTCTTAATTCTTATTCCCATCTTGCTCTGTTCTATAAAATCCTTTTCTTCTTTTTTTGTGTAATTCAATAGCATTATTTCTGATTTATTCCAATTTATTTGTAAACCTGTTGTCCTCCCAAATGTCTCTAATTAATCTTTTATCCTATCCATTTTATCCACCATATTTTTTATACATAACAATGTATCATCAGCAAATAAGCTTAATTTTTGTTTTGCCTTTGTTCCTACTCCCTCCAAATTTGTATCTTTCCTAATTACATTTGCAAATAGTTCAATCACCATAGTGAACAAAATTGGTGATAAAGGGCACCCTTGTCTTGTTCCCCTTGTCACTTCAATTTCTTTAGTCACTCCATCATTAATTGCTACTATTGCCGAATTTTTTGAATAATATTGTTCTATTAATCCTTTTATCCTAATTCCCATTCCAAATTTGTTCATAATTTCCTTTAATGTCTGCCATTCCACACAATCAAAAGCTTTGAATATGTCTAATGCTAATATCCCTACTTTTATCTTTTCCCTTTGAGCCCTCCATATTTTATTTATTACTCTCCCTATCAAGTTTGACATTTGTCTCCCCTTTACAAATCCACATTGGTCCATTTTTATGTATTTATACATACATTTATTTAATCTGTTAGCTATTATAGCTGATAATATTTTTGCATCCTGATTTACTAATGATATGGGCCTATATGACCCTGGATCTGTTAAATCCTTGTCTGGTTTAGGTATCAATATTATAAGTGACATTCTCCACGATTCTGGAATTTTCTCTCCTTTCATTATTCTATTATACAATTATATCAATTTTGGTATCAATATTTCACTAAAACCTTTATAATATTCTGTTCCTAGTCCATCCATACCTGGAGCCTTCCCAGCTTTTAAATTCTTAATAACGTCTTCTATTTCCTTCCTCTTAATAGATTGTTCCAATAACTCCTTATCTTTTTCTTCCAATGTACACTCCCAGTTTTCTTCCACATATTTCCTAATTTCCTCAGTACAACCAGCTTTTATCTGATATAAGTCACTATAAAACTCCTGAAATATTTTTAATTTTTCTTTCATTGCTCTACATATTTTACCTGTTTTATCTTTTATCATATTTATAGTATTTTCCATTTTCTTTTTTTGTGTGGAATTGGCTAACATTTTGGAATTCTTGTTGCTGAACTCAAAAAATTCCCTTCTTAAGTATATTAGATTTTCTTGTACCTCATCTATTTCCATTTTATCCAGTTCCTCTTTCTTTGCCCTTAGCTTTGTATATCTATATATATAAAAGAGTGATGGCATCAGGGCAGCGGACAAAACAACAAACCTACAGGCCCCCCAACCTCGAAATTTGACAACACAACCCATCACCCACGGCTCTAGGTTGATACAACAAAAAGAAAAGAAAAATAAAGTTCTAATTAGAGGGAGAGGAATAATTGTTTTTATCCAATTGCTGCCAGTTAGAGGGCTAAGCTCCGCCCACTTGGTCTCCTAGCAATGCACTCAGCCCAGGGGACAGGCACAAGAGTTTGGAGAGACCCCTAGGGGCCATCCAGCCCAACCCTTTCTACTATGCAGCAGGACACAATCCAAGCATTCCCAACACATGGACAACATATAAATACTATACAATACTACACAGGGACATAGACCCCCTCTACCCTCATCACTTTCACAGTACACAAACAACCAAATGCATACTAAACATAAAGACAACTATACAACAGACATTCAATACCACCACTACCTCAACGAGTTCTCATCAACACCACCAGACAACGCCACAGCAACGCGTGGCCGGGCATAGCTAGTATTTGTATATTTTTCTTTATTACGTATTCCTTTTCCAACTCTCTTATTTCTTTATCCAATTTCCTTTTCCTATCTTCTTGCCTTCTTTTCAAGTTTATTGTTTCTTTTCTACACAACCCTCTCGCTACTGATTTCATTGCATCCCATAATGTACCTTTTGATACTTCCCTGTCATTCAATTCCCAAACTTCTTGCCATTCGGTTTTTATTCTATCCACTATTTCTTTGTAATTCAAAATTTTTGTATTTAATCTCCATCTTCTCATCTTATCATAGTCACATTTTAAAATAATTTCAGTTGACACCATAGCATTATCAGACACCTTAATATTCCCAATATCCACATTCAACGATTTGCTTAACATATTTTTAGAAACAAATATATAATCAATTCTAGTATATACTTTATGTACAGTTGAGTAATATGTGTATTTCCTCTCGTCACCCTTTATCACTCTCCATGCATCCTTTAATTGCCATTTATTCATCCCTTTGCTTAACTCCGTTGATTCACTGTATTTCCTTTCCGCTTTTTGTGTAGTTTTATCCTTTATATAATCCATACAACAATTACAATCCCCTCCAAATATTATATATTGTTCATGAAAATTACTTATCTGATCTAATACCTTTTCATAAAATTCTTTTTGTTTTACATTTGGTGCATATACATTTATTAATACATATTTATCCTCCCCCAATTCGCCATACGTTATTATATATCTGCCTTCATCATCTTTAACTACTTTATTTATTACCAAATTACATTTTTTTGCAATTATTGTTGCCACCCCTCTGGATTTTGATGTTCCATATGATTTTTCATAGTGTCTAATCCATTTCGATTTCAGCTCATTTGCTCCTGGTTTACCCTGGTGAGTCTCCTGCAAGAAGATCACGTCTGCTGCTTCTTTCCTCAGTAACACTTCTATTCTATCCTCTTGTGTTCAGTGTTAATATTTTCAATTTACTAGACAACATTACCATTAAATATATTTTCTTTTTTTGTGGCTCGGACCCCTGTGCTCCATTGACCCTTACCAACCCTTTGTTCCCCACCTTCTTCCCCCCTCCCCCTTCCCTTCTTACCCTTCCCTCTCCACTTCATCTCTTCAGGGCTTTCAGCCCCAACCATGGCCCCCGGCCTTCCCAAGTGGTGAGGTGGTTGCGAGGTCTTCCTGTGACCCAGAAACTCCCTCCCCCCGAGTGCTCATTTAAAAACAAAAGACAAAAAGAAAAGAACAGAAACAACCATTTTGATTGAAGAACTTCTAGTTTTCCTCTCATAGCTCGATTCCGCCCACAGCGCCCAATAAGACTTCCATTTCTCCTGCTCCTGCTCCTTCTCCATCAGGTTTCTTTCCTTTTCCAGCTCCTTTCTTTCCATTACCGAATCCCTCTTTGTCCTGTCCTTTTATAATGCCAAGCTCTTCCAATAGCCTTACTCCTTTGTCCAACTCATCAATTCTGTATTTCTTCCCGTTCCACTGGAATTTAAGGAAGATTGGATATCCCCATGAATATGGGACTCCAGCCTTCATCAATTGAATTGTTATTGGTTTCATCAAAAGTCTCCAATTCTTTGTTTCAGTGCAGTAATCATTATACACTTCCAGTTTTGTTGTTCCCATTTCCAAATTTCCAGGGTTTTTCCTCAAAATGTTCATTAAAGTCTCCTTTTTAGCAAATTGCATAATTCGAACTATTATATTCCTGGGAGCCATTCTGTTTCTTCCTGCTGGGAGACGATGTACACGTTCCAGATCTACTTCTTGCCAGTTTAACATTGGTGTGACTTTTTGCAACCATTTCAAAATTTCAGTTTTCAGATTTGTTTTTGCATTTCCTTCTGGAAAATTTCTAATTATTATTTTGTTTCTTCTCAGACTGTCCTCCATATATATAAACTTCTTGTCCATATCTGATAGTTTGGTCTCTCTTTCTGCAAATTTCTTTTTAAACAGTTCATGTTCAGATTTGTTCTTTCCAACATCTGATTTAATTGTTTGAATATTTTCTTGTAAGGTTTGTAACTTTCCTTGCAAGATCTGGAACTTCTCATCTGCTCTTTTTCTCTCTATTTCCAGTTGTTCCTTTAACTCTCTGGAGCTGGTTTGGATTTCTGATCTCAATGTTTGAAATTCTTTCTTTCTTTCTCCTCTTTCCTTTTCATTCAGTTGCATCATGGTAGTTGTTATCTGATGCAATAGCTGTTCATTGTCCATCCTATCTTGCTTCTCACCCCTCGTAACTTCACTTATTCCTGCACCAGATGGCAGTGTGCCTGAAGTGGTTGTGGAGGGGGGAGATCTCTGCAGTTTCCCCATTTTGGGCAAGGGTGGACTCCTTCTCATTATATTTTCAGTGCCTGTTGGGCTTACTCGTTGCAATCTTGCAAACAATTTATCTGATGGTTTTATTCGATTCCAGGAAGGCTGTTGCTGCTGTTTTTTATTCATGCACAAACTGCCAACAGTTACCCTTTCTCTTCCAGAAAACTTTCACTGCCAACTCTTACTTTAAATATAACTTCTCCAATTACTTATAATTGATTTACAATTGTTTTAATACTCAATCCCACCACTTTCTCTCACTTCTCCTTTCTTTCTTCGCTTTTAAAGTTGGTATATTTAACTGCGTAGTTAATTAATGGCGGCTGTTATCTTGTCTCATTCCCTCCGACCTGTTCTCCTTTTCTCCATAAATCTCCCAGCTTACCTCATTCATAGATTTTTAGCTCATTAGATCGGCTGTTTCTTTATCTTTCCCTTCTGAATGCTTTCGATTTCTTTAATCTGTCTTTAAATGTTCATTTTTGCCTTTTTTTTCTCTCTCTCCACTTGGCCGGCACAGAGGAAGGTCCTACTCAGCCATCGGCTTGGCCCCGCCCCCAAGAGATACAGACATATACAGAAATTGTAATAGTGGTGTATGGGGAATGGAATACATTTCTCATGGAAACCTTTATAGTGTATAAAATATATGCTTTATTGCTTGTTTCACAAAGATTCTCCTTACATTCGTGTGACACACCTACACACAGCAGCTGACACACTAATGTGTCACAACACAAGTTTGGAAAGCTCTGATATACAGGAACACACCTCTTGAGCATACATAAAATTGATGGGAGGTGGATAGTTTGGACTGGATTGTGGCCTGGTTCGGAGCGGTTGGAAGGCTGGCTGCATTTCAACCTTGTTCCCATTTTGGCTTACTCTCTCCATGTGAATATTGGCATCCAGAAGCTTTTAGCAATAAAAAGAGAGCTCTGTCCAAACAGCACCTGGTGGAATCCAGCAGTCCCAACCCAGTCTTATTCTGGCAGCTCCAGAGTAGGCAGTGGCACCTCCTTGCCTGTAGGTGGCACACAATATCTATCTGTGGGATTGTGGCAGATCTATTCGCCCCCTAACTCTCTCTCCATCTCTCTGCATTTACAAGTCTGTCAATGGAACTTTGGCTTGATCTACACTGCCATATAATGTAGCTGGAACAGCCTGTTTTAGCCCGAAATTTGAATCTGCTTCTTCGGGTGCAGATTCTTTGTCTTCAGAACCTAAGTTGGAGGAGTTTCCCTTCAATGCTGCAGGGCCATCCATCCCTCAGAGGTATCTGAGTCACCTAATAATAATAATAATAATAATAATAATAATAATAATAATAATAATAAAAGGTAAAGGTTTCCCCTGACGTTAAGTCCAGTCATGTCTGACTCTGGGGGTTGGTGCTCATCTCCATTTCTAAGCCGAAGAGCCGGTGTTGTCCGTAGACACCTCCAAGGTCATGTGGCCGGCATGACTGCAAATAATAATAATAATAATAATAATAATAATAATAATAATTGAAGAATAAATTGAAGAAGCTTTGGAAATCATGAAAGAACAAATTACAGCAACAGCCAGAAAAACTGAAAGATATGAAGCCAGAATTATCCAGTACAGACAAAATCAACTGTTTCAATCAGACCAAAGACGGTTCTACCGGAGTCTGAACCAAACAACAGATACAGTAACCATAAAGCCAGAGAAAACTGCAACAATGAAGTTCCGGAAAGAGCTTTGGGAAAATAATAAGAACTACAACAAAAATGCTGGGTGGATAAAGGACTTTGAAGGAAAATTCTCACAGAACAAAATAGAACAGATGGAAATAACAACTAAAATGCAAACGAGTGCAAAAAGTCAAGAACTGGACATCGCCTGGTAGTGATCAACTTCATGGATTTTGGCTCAAACATCTGATTAGTTTACATGGAAAAATAGCCCAACAATTCAATGAGATGCTGCAGAAAGGAAGTATCAGTGAATGGCTAACAACTGGAAGAACATACCATGATACAAAAGGATCCAGCAAAAGGAAACTACAGGCCAATAACGTGTCTGCCCACTGACTGGCATCATAGCTGACAGAATTCAAGACTAAAACATCTTGCCAGATGAACAGAAAGGCAACAAACAGAAAAGCAGGAGCACAAATTAATTGACAAAATGATTCTGGAGAACTGTAAAAGCTGAAAAGCTAATCTTCACATGACGTGGATTGACTACAAAAAGGCCTTTGACTCACTCCCACACAGCTGGATCATCAAGTGCCTGGACGCCATCGGGATCTGTAAAAACGTTGGCACCTTTATTGAAAACATGATGGAGCACTGGAAAACTGAAATGTTTGTTGGAAATGAAAGCTATAGACTTGTCAACATCAGAAGAGGAATTTTCCAGGGAGACTCATTGTCCCCTCTGCTTTTCATTATTGCCATGATCCCTCTGTCAACAATCTTACAAAAAACAAACCTCGGCTATCAAACATCTAAAAAATCTCACAAAATTTTGCATCTGATGTACATGGAAGCTATATGGGAAAACGCAAACTGAAATCCAGTCTCTGACTAACACTGTCCGAATTTTTAGCACTGATATCAGCATGGAGTTTGGTTTGGACAAATGTTCAACAGTGGCACTGAAGAAAGGAAAAATCATTGAAAGTGAGGGCATAAATATGCCTAATGGCCATACAATAAAATGTCACCAGCCAGAGGCCTATAAATATCTGGGCATATTACAGCTGAACAACATCAAGCATGAACATGTGAAAACTGTGGTCAACGAAGAATACACACACAAAGGGTCAGAAAATCCTCAAAAGCAAGCTCAATGGAGGCAACACCATCAAGGCCATAAACACCTGGGCCATACCTGTCATAAGATATACTGCTGGTATTATAAATTGGACATAGGCGGAACTGGACAATTTGGACAGAAAAACAAGAAAACTCATGACCATTCATCATTCACTGCACCCTCGCAATGATGTTGACCGGCTATATCTGCCTAGAAGAACAGGGGGCAGAGGACTCTTACAAGTAAAACAAGCAATCAAAGAAGAAGAACATGCCCTGGCAGAATATGTAAAGCAAAGTGAAGAACCTGCTTTGATTGAAGTCAAAAATCAGAAACTCCTCAAAGCACAGCAGACAAAAAACCAGTACAAGAAAACCACACTACAAACTAGAGCTGACAGCTGGCACAACAAAATATTGCATGGAAAGTTCCTTGACAAAATTGAAGGAAAAGCTGATAAGGAGAAGACCTGGCTATGGCTCATGAATGGGACCCTAAAGAAGGAGACAGAAGGCCTGATTCTTGGAGCCCAGGAGCAAGCCATCAGAACAGATTTATAGTTCACCTACAATCAAAGATCATTCTGAATTCCACCAACAATGGAACTGAAACAAACTTGGCACACAGAACTCCCATGACCAATACTGGAAGGGTTTGGCAGGCGGAGAGATCTTCAGCCTTCTCTGCCAAAAGGGTTCCTATGATCATCAGAAATATGTGTTTTCTGATGGTCTTTGGCGAGCTCTCTGACACCATCTTGCAACCCCCCCCCCCCCCGGGATCCTGACCCCCAGGTTGAGAAATGCTGTCTTTAAATTGCAGTTCAGGAAGGGGTGTTTGGGACTCTCTGCTAGAGAGCACAAACATAGTAACTATAATTGGGTTGTTTGAAAGGGCCCCAATTGTACAATCTAGCTATATAGAGCAGGGGTCCTCAAACTTTTCAAGTGGAGGGCCGGTTCATGGTCCCTCATACAGTTGGGTGGCCGGACTATGATGAAATAATCCAGAATTAGGATTGTTGTTGTTGTGTGCCTTCAAGTTATTTCAGATTTAGGTCAACTCTTAGTCTAAAGTTTAGGACAGAGGCCAGTAAATGACCTTGGAGGGCCACATCTGGCCCATGGGCCCAGAGCCGGCCCTAGGTATTTTTCAAGTGTAGGCGAACAGAATTTTGTCCCCCCCCCCCAAAACCAGTCACTGAAAAATAAAAGCGTTGGATAAGTGAAAATGTTTGATAATAAGGAGGGATTAAGGAAAAGCCTATTAAACATCAAATTACATTAAGATTTTTTACAAATTAAGCACTAAACCATCATGTTTTACAACAAATCAACAAAAAACAGAAGTGGCAGTGGGTTCACACAGAAGTGAGGAGGCAAGAAGGCAGCTTTGGTCCTTGCTTCCGGTAGGCCCTGTCTGAGACTGCATTTAAAAGTTTCGTTTGTGTTGACTCTTTTCTTGGATAGCATTGGGAAGCTGTGTGCTTGGCTCTTTTCTTAGACTGTATTGGGAAGCCGCGTGCTTGGCTCTTTGCTGTTCTGCTATTGTCTGAAAGGCTATTATTTTGACTGATTGCTGGCTTCCTGTTGAAGCTTTCTGAGCCAGAAGCTGAACGCAAGTGGCACCCCTACACTAACACATTTTTACAGCACAATCAATTTTTAAAAAACACATTCAAAACACGTACACGGGGAGGTAGATAGCGGTCTTCCCAAAACGCACACTATAAGGATGGAACAAAAACAAAAACTTGCCATCGCATGCACAAGTTGTGGCATGTTTAGCTTCTTTGCACAACACCTATTCAACTACATCTGCACTAAGTGTAAACAGATGACTCTGACGGAGCAGAGGATCCAACAACTTGAGGACCGTATTAAGACCCTTAAGGACATTCAGGAACTCGAGCTCTTCTTGGACATGGCACAACACACTCTTCTAATACGCCACCCGCATCACACCAACACTACCATGATCAGGACCTTTATGGGGAGATCTATTTGAATGTCCACAGCCCTCAGGCTTGGAAGGAGATCACTCGTAGAAAGAGACAAAGGACCAGGCAGTCTCTGCAAAATTCTTCTGCTCAGCTTGACTTACAAAAAACGGATTCCAAATTCTTACACCACTAACATCTGATCAGGAAACACATCTTGTGGAGGACCACAGTTACTTAGATGGTGGTATCTAAGTGGTATCTAAGTGGGGGATAGCCCTGATGGGGACAAATGCATTACCACATTCACACTTACACAATCATGCAGATATTCCATCCCCAATCGTAGACCAGGAGCAACAAGAACATTTTTGGGAGAGGGATGGGCTTTTTGACGCAGCTCAATGGATTGTCATTGACGACTGCACTGGGGATGTTGAGGAGGACAACACTTTACACCTACACAATCCACTTCAACAGGAACGCTTTTCAGGGGACCTACCCACTATCTTGCACAAAAGAGACCCTGTCAATCCTCAAAGGAAACTGGTCTTGGTAGTAGGCGACTCCCTCCTTAGAGGAATGGAAGCCATCATTTCCAGACAGGATGAGATGGCTCGAGAAACATGCTGCTTCCCGGGGGCAAAAATACACCATGTCACTTAGAGGCTCACCAGGCTTCTAAAGCCCCATTACCCTCCCCCCCTCATGTTGATTCATTTAGGAACCAATGATACCTTTCAAAAGAACACAAATGATTTTCAAGCTCTTGGAACAAAGCTAAAAGAAAGTAATGTACATGTGGTCATTTCATCCCTTCTCCCTGTTCTACGATGTGGCCCTGCGAGGGCCAGAAAAATAGTACAGGTCAATAACTGGCTCAGAAAATGGTGTCAGGAGGAACCTCGACTATGGCCTGCTTTTCGAGGAGGAAGGCCTACTGGCAAGGGATGGGGTGCATCTCACACAAGTAGGAAAACACCTTTTTGCTCACAGTCTAGCAAACTTCATCAGGCGCACTTTAAACTAGGTTAGCCAGGGGAAGGGGACAATAGCCTTGCGAACAGTATTTTACCCACGACCACAGGGAATCGCCATAAGGCTAAATGTAGGGTTGCACAAACACAACAAGGACCAATTACCAAGAACACAATAATCCCAAAGGAACAGCTCAGGGGAAGGTCCCAGGGGCTTACATGTCTTTACACTAATGCACAGAGCATGGGGAATAAACAAGATGAACTACAAAGTTTACCACAACACCACACTTATGATGTCATAGGCATCACTGAAACATGGTGGGATGACACCCATCACCTGGAATGTAGCCATTGAAGGTTATAACCTTTTTCACAGAAACAGAACAAAGGGGAGAGGAGAGGGAGTAGCCCTGTATGTCAAAAACATTTACATTGCAGAAGAGATGCAAGGTGGCAATCCGGGAAACCAACTTGAAAGCATCTGGATAAGAATCAAGGGAACCGGGACTCAAAATGATCTCGTCGTGGGTGTCTACTACAGACCTCCGAACCAGGACGAAGAACTTGATGAAGCCTTCTGTCAGCAGCTGACCAAACAGGCATAAAGAAAAGATATAGTAGTCATGGGTGATTTCAACTATCCTGATATCTGCTGGAAAACAAACTCGGCCAAGAATACAAAGTCCAACAAATTCCTCACTTGCCTTGCAGACAATTTTATGGTCCTGAATGTAGAAGAGGCAACAAGGGGATCAACTACTCTTGACCTCATCCTAACAAACGCGGAGGACCAGATCAACGCAGTTGAAGTGGTTGGATCCTTAGGGGCAAGCGACCATGTGTTCCTGCAATTTGCAATACAAAGGAAGGCCAAAACGAAAAAAAGTCAAACCCACATTCTGGACTTTAGGAGAGCTGACTTCCAAAAAATGAAGGAAATACTGAGCGACATTACATGGACGTCAATAATAAAAGACAAGGGAGTCAAGGATGGATGGGAGTTTTTCAAAAGTGAAATACTCAAGGCACACATGCAAACAGTGCCAACAAAGAATAAAAACAAGACAAGTAGAAAGAAACCAGAATGGATGTCCAAAGAACTTCTAACTGGTCTAAGACTAAAAAAGTGACATGCACAAGGAGTGGAAAAGGGGAGAAATCACCAAAGAAGAATTCAAATGAATAGCCAACTCCTGTAGGGAAAAGGTTCACAAGGCTAAAGCGCAAAACGAGCTCAGGCTTGCCAGAGACATTAAAAACAATAAAAAGGGCTCCTTTGCTTACGTTGGTAGGAAAGGAAAGAACAAGGAGGCAATAGGGCCTCTGCGAGGAGAAGATGGGGAAATTCTGACAAGGGATAGGGAAAAGGCAGAACTATTTAATGCCTTCTTTGCCTCAGTCTTCTCACAAAAAGAAAGCCAGCCTCAACCTCAGCAACATGGAGTGGATGAAGGATTGGAGGAAATCCAACCCAAAAAAGGGAAGGAAGTCATCCAGGAATACCTGGCTGCTCTAAATGAATTCAAGTCTCCAGGGCCGGATCAACTACGCCCAAGAGTATTGAAGGAACTAGCGGAAGTTATTTCGGAACCACTAGCAATAATTTTTTAGAGTTCTTGGAGAACGGGAGAAGTCCCAGCAGATTGGAGGAGGGCGAATGTGGTCCCTATCTTCAAGAAGGGAAAAAAGGACGACCCAAACAATTACCGTCCGGTTAGCCTCGCGTCAATATCAGGCAAAATTCTGGAAAAGATAATTAAGGAAGTGATCTGCAAACACTTAGAAACAAATGCGGTCATTGCTAATAGTCAACACGGATTTACCAAAAACAAATAATGCCAGACTAATCTGATCTCTTTTTTTGATAAAGTTACAAGCTGGGTAGATGCAGGGAACGCTGCGGATGTAGCGTATCTGGATTTCAGTAAGGCCTTCGACGAGGTCCCCCATGACCTTTTGCCAAACAAGTTAGTCAAATGTGGGCTAGGTAAAACTACGGTTAGGTGGATCTGTAATTGGTTAAGCGAATGAACCAAAAGGGTGCTCACCAATGCGTCATCTTCATCTTGGAAAGAAGTCACAAGTGGAGTGCCACAGGGTTCCATCCGGGGCCCGGTTCTGTTCAACATCTTTATTAACTACTTAGACGAAGGGTTAGAAGGCACAGTCATCACGTTTGCAGATGACACCAAACTGGGAGGGATAGCTAACACTCCAGAAGACAGGAGCAGAATTCAAAACGATCTTAAAAAATTAGAGAGATGGGCCAAAACTAACAAAATGAAGTTCAACAGGGGTAAATGCAAGATACTTTACTTCGGCAGAAAAAATGGAATGCAAAGATATAGAATGGGGCACGCCTGGCTCGATAGCAGTACGTGTGAAAAAGATCTTGGAGTTCTTGTGGATAACAAGTTAAACATGATCCTACAATGTGATGCAGCAGCGAAAAAAGCCAACGAGATTCTCGCCTGCATAAATAGGGGTATAGCATCTAGATCCAGGGAAGTCATGCTACCCCTCTATTCTGCCTTGATCAGGCCACACCTGGAATACTGTGTCCAATTCTGGGCACCGCAGTTGAAGGGAGATGTTGACAAGCTGGAAACCGTCCAGAGGAGGGCAACTAAAATGATCAAAGGTCTGGAGAACAAGCCCTATGAGGAGAGACTTAAAGAACTGGGCATGTTTAGCCTGCAGAAGAGAAGGCTGAGAGGAGACATGATAGCCATGTGCAAATACGTGACGGGAAGTCATAGGGAGGAGGGAGCAAGCTTGTTTTCTGCTGCCCTGCAGACTAGGACACGGAACAATGGCTTCAAACTACAGGAAAGGAGATTCCACCTGAACATCAGGAAGAACTTCCTGACTGTGAGAGCTGTTCGGCAGTGGAACTCTCTGCCCCGGACTGTGGTGGAGGATCCTTCTTTGGAAGCTTTTAAGCAGAGGCTGGATGGCCATCTGTCGGGGGTGCTTTGAATGAGATTTTCCTGCTTCTTGCAGGGGGTTGGACTGGATGGTCCATGAGGTCTCTTCCAACTCTACGATTCTATGATTCTATGAAAAAGCAGTTCAATATCTTGCAGAGGCAGGCCGCAGGAGACAGGAGTTGCCTCGATGGCGCCCCCAGCAAGATGGCACCACAGGCAACTGCCTAGTTGTAATAGGAATATATTTTCATAACCTGTTAAGATTATGATTCCAATATGGTTAAACATTCATGCAGAGCAGTAAAAACGCAGAAGACTAGGGGTTTATGTTAGCAGAGGTAAAAAGAAATTAAACAGTAAGACAAAATATCCAGCCTCCCTTTCCCTTTAAAAAGTCATGCGCATAAAATAAGCATCAGAGACATCAAATAAAATAGCAAAAATATGTTTACTCACAATCTTGTATGATGATGGTCATACAGGCAAAAACATCTTAGGTCCAAAGAAAAACAGTTCAGGAAACTACATATCTCTTAACAGACAGGAACATCAGCATGGCATGGTCAGGAGCGAAGAGGAAGAGACAGGAAGAGGCATCTGTACATCACTTCCTGTGTGTCCCCAGAAAGGATACACCCATTTCCCATTTCATATGCAAAACCCCCTTAATGGTGTCATCAACTCTGGAATGCAGCTCTGTTCAGGTTACTAAGCAACAAACAAAACTAACTACATAAACCATCCCACATTGAAAATGCATGCATGATTGCTTAGATAACCCAACAGCCCTCCTCAATCTGTCATGCATTTTAAACAATTAGTCCCATCTTGATACAGAGGTCTTGGAAACCATCTCTAGGTAACGGTTTAGTCAAAATGTCCGCCACCATCTCCTTTGTTGGACAGTATGTCAGTTCAATCATTCCATCTTGAGAAAGTTTGCGTACAGTATGGTACCTTATCCCAATATGCTTTGTACGCATCATCATCTTCTCAGAATTGGCAAACTTGATACAACTTTGGTTGTCCTCAAACACTTGAATAGGCTTCTGCTCATCAATTCCAAAGTCAGTCAGAAGTTGATGAAGCCACAAAAGTTCATCTGATGCTAGGGAAACGGCTATGTATTCTGCTTCAGTAGTGGATTTAGCCACTAATTCTTGCTTCTGGCTGGCCCAAGCAATAAGACCATTTCCATAAAGAGATATCCGCTAGTTGATTGACAATCTGAAGAATCACTAGCCCAGTCAGCATCTGAGTAACAAATCAATCTTGGTTTGTCACTTACTGGTAACTTCAATTGTAAGTCCTTTGTTCCTTTCAGGTATCTTACAACTCTCTTGACAGCTATCCAATCTCTCTGAGTAGGTGCACTGACCTTTCTGCTTAGAATTCCAACAGCAGATGATATATCCGGTCTGGTACTGGTAGCTAAATATAGGAGCTTTCCTATAGCAGTTCTATACTGGTTGTTGTTTGGCAAAAGTTCACTTTCTTCATTGTTTCTCAAGAAATCTGTAGTCATTGGTGTAGCTACTGTTTTTGCATCTTGAAGTCCAGTAACTTCCAGCAAATCTATAATCTTTTGCTTCTGACTCAAGAGAAAAGATCCATCTTCCTCTCTCTCGATTTGTATTCCAAGATAGTACGTAGCATCTCCAAGTTCTTTCAATTCAACTTGTTTGCTCAAATGTTGTACAACCTCGGTGTAATCATCATCTGATTCAGTTGATACAATAAGATCATCTACATAGGTCAGAATAAAAGTACAATGTCCATTTTTGGTTCTAGTGTACAAACACTGATCTGCTTCTCCTTGCTTGAATCCCAATTGCTTCAGCATTTCATCTAATTTGTCATTCTAGGCTTTTGCTGATTGACGAAGTCCATATAGACCCTTGTGAAGTTTACAAACAAGGTGAGGTCTTCTCTTGTCCTCAAAACCAGGTGGTTGTCTCATAAATAGACTTTCTGTAATCTTTCCATGCAGGAATGCAGTCTTAACATCTAGATGTCGTACAGTCATCTTCTTTGAAGCTGCAATGCTTAGAAGTAGTCTTATGGTGCTGTGTTTCACTACAGGTGCAAAAGTTTCATCATAATCAACTCCATACTTCTGAGAAAATCCCTGAGCAACTAGTCTCGCTTTGTAGCGCTCAATTCTTCCTTCTGCATCTCTCTTTAATGTGAATACCCATCTGCATCCAATTGGCTTCTTACCAGGTGGAAGTTCAGTTAGTGTCCAAGTTCCATTCTTGTATAGAGCATCAATCTCTTCTTGTGCTGCTTTCCTCCACTGTTCAGCTTCTGTGGCAGGTAGCATCTCAATTTCTTCTATAGTAGACGGTTCACTGGATAATTTTGACTCTGCAAGGTAAGACAATCTCGAGGGTGATACACCTCTGTTAGGACGCAATGAATACCTGTGAGTTTGTTCTGGAAGACAACCTACCTCCGCAGATCCATCTACTCCAGGACACAACTCACCAGCATCATCTTCTGGCCCTCCTGTTTGCGTACTGCCTCTAGCGTCTGTGGTGCGTTCCTTGCCTCTCTGGATGAACTCCGGTGACATTTCCAGTGTGTCAATTGAAGAAATTGTTGGTACATCATCAATGGACTCTGTAAGCTGTAAAGCTCTTCTTCATCTGAAAAATCTAGCACAGTCCCTTTTAGATTGACTTTGCTCTGTTCATCAAAAGGCACTACATGTCGTGTAGATACTTCACCAGTCATTAAGTTCATGACTCTATAGCCTTTATTTGCAGGTGCATAACCAACTAAAATAGTTTGTTCAGATCTACAGTCCAACTTGTGCCTTTTCTGCTTGGGAATGTAAGCATAAGCTATACTTCCAAACTTTTTGATGCGTTTCATACTTGGCACATTACCAGTCCACAACTCAAAAGGAGTTTTAGTAGCACCTTTTGTTGGTAGACGATTCTGAAGAAAAGTAGCAGTGGCAAAAGCTTCGCCCCAGAGGCAATCTGGAAGATTTACATCTTTTAACATACACCTTGTCATCTCAACTAGAGACCTAAGCTTCCTTTCAGCCACTCCATTTTGCTGAGGAGTATAAGGAACACTCTTAATATGCTGAATTCCATTCTCTCCCAGGAACCTTTGTGTGCGATGTGAAGTGTACTCACTACCACAGTCAGTTTGAATAGCTTTTGGTGTGCATCCAAACTTAGTCTTCACCATAGCAACATATCTCTGCAACATGTCTTGAGCTTCAGATTTGTCTCTCAAAATATAAGAAACACAAAACTTTGAAAAATCATCTAAGAAAATAACTGCATAATTATTTCCTCCAAATGAAGTCTTAAAGGGACCACAAATATCACTGTGAATTAAATCTAGAATCTTAGTAGATCTCTTTTCTGTGTTGACTGGAAAAGAGGGACTCACTGCTTTCTGTTGAACACAGACTACACATTTATCAAAAGCTGTATTGCTTATCTCAAGGTTTGTAGCCAAATTGTCCTTCTGCAACTGCAGAATTGCATTTGCATCTCTATGACCAAAACGTCTATGCCAAATTTCAAGATTCTTTCCATCAACATGTGTCTTAACCATGTTGGCTTGCTCAGATGAAACACACAATTCATACATTCCATTCTTTTCAAAAGCTTTGTCATATAAAACACCTTCTTTTGTAATATCACATTGACCATTCTCAAAATGAATTGCAAATCCCTTCTTGTCCATGGAACTAACACTTAGCATATTGCATTAAAGTGAATCAATGTAAAGAACATCTGAAATCTCAGTTACAGCAACCTCATCAGGCAAACTACATTTCACAATACACTTTCCAGATCCTTTTATTTTCAATAAATCTCCATTAGCTATTCTCAAATCACCTTTAACTCCCTGATTCAGTTCAACAAAATTCTCAGAGTTATTTGAGCTATGCTGTGTACAACCTGAATCAACAATCCAAACATCTTCTTTGTCTTTGTTCTCATTAATTGTTAAAATAGAATGAGCAGCCATTAAACCTTCGTGTGATTGTCTGTTTCCAGCAGGCTTGTTTGTAAAAACTTTCTTTTCTTGCTTTACTTGCTTATTGCCACCAGATGGCGTACCATCTTTCTTTGATAGGCGACAAAATCTAGCAATGTGACCAAATTTTCCACAATTAAAACATGTACTCCCCTTTGGGCTGTCCCTTGAAGCTCCGCCCCTATGAGGGTGGCGACTTGACGCCATGTAACTTGATTCATTTGCTTTGGGGCTATCCACATGTGAACTTCTATGCTGATCATTGCAGAAGTCTCTGAACCTTGCAACGGCCAAATTAAAAGTTATATCTGGATTGGACTCAATTGAAGACAAAAATGGGTCAAAAATATTTCCCAAAGAGCCGATCAATAATCCAACCTTATGCAAATCTTCAATGATAAAACCAGACATCTTTAACTTATCAAGCATTTCTGTAAAATTCTCTAAATGTTTATCACACTCTTTCTTATCATTAAGCTCTGTTTTCATAAGTCTCTTCAACAATCCAATAGCAGCCAGCTTTGAAATATGGCCAAATGTGCGTTTTAGTGCATCCAGCATATCCTTGGTTGTTACACAATCTCTTACATACATCATTTGCTTAGTTTTCAGAGAAGAAGTGATCAAATATCTGGCTTTTGCATCCTTCACTTTCCAATCTGAAATAGCATCCTCATTAGACTCTGGACATGTTCTCTCAATACAATCCAACACTCTCTCATACTCAAGGAGTATCAATACTTTATCATGCCAATAATGAAAATTATGGCTGTTTAAATCGTCTCTCAACAAATACATTCTCTCTCTATCATCCATCTTTCAAACAGAATTCCAAAAATCAAAAATCTTCAATCAAAAATATAGGAATTCCAAAAAGAATGAAAGATCAAAATCAAAACCTCAAAATATTGGCTTAAAATGAAAAATTTGCCAAAAAGAAAAATCAAAATGGTTCTCTGATAAGCACATGCACAGGAGAAAGGAGGAGGGAAAAAAAGTGTCCTTTTAAAAGTCAAGCCTCTGGCTGGCAAGGCCTGCAAACATTCAAATGGCGACCATGCAGCCAGGCTATTTACAACACAAAGGCTTTGCCTTCAGGCAATCTTCAAGCCTCAGCCAGAATAAAAGAAGCAGGAAATGCCTTCTCAATGTGTAAGCATCAGAGACATCAAATAAAATAGCAAAAATATGTTTACTCACAATCTTGTATGATGATGGTCATACAGGCAAAAACATCTTAGTTCCAAAGAAAAACAGTTCAGGAAACTACATATCTCTTAACAGACAGGAACATCAGCATGGCATGGTCAGGAGCGAAGAGGAAGAGACAGGAAGAGGCATCTGTACATCACTTCCTGTGTGTCCCCAGAAAGGATACACCCATTTCCCATTTCATATGCAAAACCCCCTTAATGGTGTCATCAACTCTGGAATGCAGCTCTGTTCAGGTTACTAAGCAACAGACATAACTAACTACATAAACCATCCCACATTGAAAATGCATGCATGATTGCTTAGATAACCCAACAAGTTGGCCTGGTGGTTGAACCGCCTCTGCATGGGCCTTAGTTTGGGGACCCCTGATCTAGACGATCCCATAAGACCATTGGTAAGGAAAGAGACCTCCAAAGGCCATCTAGATGGTCTCATAAGGCCATCAGACGACCATAGGTAAGGAAAGGGACCCCCAAAGGCCATCTAGATGATCTCATAAGGCCATAGATAAGGAAAGGAACCCTCAAAGGCCATCTAGATGATCTCATGAGGCCATCAGAAGACCATAGATAAGGAAAGGGACCCTCAAAGGCCATCTAGATGATCTCGTGAGGCCATCAGAAGACCATAGATAAGGAAAGGGACCCCCAAAGGCCATCTAGATGATCTCATAAGGCCATAGATAAGAAAAGGGACCCTCAAAGGCCATCTAGATGATCTCATGAGGCCATCAGAAGACCATAGATAAGGAAAGGGACCCTCAAAGGCCATCTAGATGATTTCATGAGGCCACCAGAAGACCATAGATAAGGAAAGGGATCCTCAAAGACCATCTAGATGGTTTCATAAGACCATAGGTAAGGAAAGGGTCCCCCAAAGGTCATCTAGACAATCTCATAAAACCACAGATAAGCAAAGAGTCCTCCAAAGACCAGGTAGACTTAGGTCAACCCTAAGTCTAAAGTTTAGGACAGGGGCCAGGTCAATGACCTTGGAGGGCCGCATCCGGCCCACGGGCCTTAGTTTGGGGACCCCTGATATAGAGTGATGTGTGTAAGCAGAGGGATTTTGTCTCACCTTTGATTCGGAGAGTAAGAAATTGTAGTCTATGCTTTCGTAAACTTAGGGTGCAACTACACTGTAGAATCAATGGTGTTTGACTACTGTAACTGCCATAGCTCAATGCCATGGAATCTGGGTAGTGTAATTTTACAAGGTCTGCTATAGGATTCTGCAGCATTGTGCCCTGGCAGTTATATAAAGTGATGTCAAGCTACATGAATTGAATAATAGAATCATAGAATAGTAGAGTTGGAAGAGACCTCATGGGCCATCCAGTCCAACCCCCTGCCAAGAAGCAGGAAATTGCATTCAAAGCACCCCCGACAGATTACCATCCAGCCTCTGCTTAAAAGCCTCCAAAGAAGGAGCCTCCATCACAATCCGGGGAGAGAGTTTCACGGCCCCCACAGTGAGGAAATTCTTCCTGATGTTCAGGTGTAATCTCCTTTCCTGTAGCTTGAAGCCATTGTTCCGCATCCTAGTCTTGCAGGGCAGCAGAAAACAAGCTTGCTCCCTCCCCTTTCACGTATTTGTACATGGCTATCATGTCTCCTCTCAGCCTTCTCTTCTGCAGGCTAAACATGCCTAGTTCTTTAAGCCACTCCTCATAGGGCTTGTTCTCCAGACCCTTAATCATTTTAGTTGCCCTCCTCTGGATGCTTTCCAGTTGTTTACGCTGCCATTTCTTCCATAGAACTATACAATCACAGGATTCTTGAATTGAAAATGACCACAAGGGCCATCCAGTCCAAACCCCATTCTGCCATGCAGGGACACAGAATCAAAACACCCTCAACAGATGGCCATCCAGCCTTTACTTAAAATCCTCCAGAGAAGGTGACTCTGGATTTTGTGGAAATATGTTATAATGTGTGTATTTTATGTAATGATTATGTGTTTTTAGCCCAGCTTGAGCCACGAAGAGGGGCAGATAAGAAATAAAATTATTATTATTATTATTATTATTATTATTATTATTATTATTATTATTATTATTATTATTATTATTGTATGACACAGCAAACAAGATATATATGCTGGATTTCGTTTCACAAAATCACAAGTCGAACACTTCCCAAGTGTCTAGGACTGTGTGATGTATTTTTGGATGATGCATGCAGATCCCAGCAGGATGGCCTTTTGCAGTTGGCAGATCGTAATTTTGTCAATGTCTATTGTTTCCAAATGCCGGCTGAGATCTTTTGGCAAAGCACCCAACGTGCCCATCACCTGCACTGGTTTCTGCCAGAGTCTTTGAAGTTCAATCTTGAGGTCCTGAGTTTTTCCTGTTGTTTTTCGTCAATGCGACTATCACCCGGGATGGCAACATCAATGATCCAAACCTTCTTCTTTTCCACAACTATGATGTCTGGTGTGTTGTGTTCCAGAACTTTATCAGTCTGGATTCGGAAGTCCCACAGTATCTTTGCATGCTCATTTTCCAATACTTTTGCAGGTTTGTGATCCCACCAGTTCTTTGCTGCTGGGAGGTGGTACTTGAGGCATAACTTCCAATGAATCATTTGGGTCACATAGTTGTGCCTCTGTTTGTAGTCTGTCTGTGCAATTTTCTTACAGCAGCTGAGGATATGATCAATGGTTTCATCGATTTCCTTGCACAGTCTGCATTTTGGGTCATCAGCTGATTTTTTCATCTTGGCCTTAATTGCATTTGTTCTGATGGCTTGCTCTTGGGCTGCAAGGATCAGGCCTTCTGTCTCCTTCTTCAGGGTCCATTTCGAGAGCCATAGCCAGGTCTTCTCCTTATCAGCTTTTCCTTCAATTTTGTCAAGGAATTTTCCATGCAATGTTTTGTTGTGCCAGCTGTCAGCTCTAGTTTGTAGTGTGGTTTTCTTGTACTGGTTTTTTGTCTGCTGTGCTTTGAAGAGTTTCTAATTTTTGACTTCAATCAAAGCAGGTTCTTCACTTTGCTTTACATATTCTGCCAGGGCATGTTCTTCTTCTTTGATTGCTTGTTTTACTTGTAAGAGTCCTCTGCCCCCTGTTCTTCTAGGCAGATATAGCCGGTCAACATCATTGCGAGGGTGCAGTGAATGATGAATGGTCATGAGTTTTTCTGTCCAAATTGTCCAGTTCCGCCTATGTCCAATTTATAATACCAGCAGTATATCTTATGACAGGTATGGCCCAGGTGTTTATGGCCTTGATGGTGTTGCCTCCATTGAGCTTGCTTTTGAGGATTTTCTGACCCTTTGTGTGTGTATTCTTTGTTGACCACAGTTTTCACATGTTCATGCTTGATGTTGTCCAGCTGTAATATGCCCAGATATTTATAGGCCTCTGGCTGGTGACATTTTATTGTATGGCCGTTAGCAGAGGCGGTTCTACCACCAGGCAAACTAGGCATTTGCCTGTGGCGCCATGTTGTTGGGGGCACCATTGAGGCAACTCCTGTCTCCTGCTGCAGGAAGGAGCTGAGGTTGCTGCTTTGGGGAGCAGAGAAGCTCCCCAAAGCAAGATGGGCCGGCGGTGGGTAGGGCCTGGGCTTGAAAACATGGCGAAAAACCCAATGCCACATTCCCGGCTGCGGCTTCTAGGGGAGCTCTTGCCAGAAGCAGGAGCTTGCTTTTCCGGGCCAGTGATTGGCAGCTCCCAGAGCAAATCGGAGCCCTGCTTTTGGAGAGACCCAGCCAAGGAGTCCTGCCTCCTTGGGGCTTCAGCAGTCTGGCTGGTTTGGGGCAAAGTTTCCCAGGAAAAAATGAGGCCGGTGAGTTATGTGGGTGAAGAGGCCTTCACTTTTGGCCCCATTTATGAGAGAGGAGGGAAATGGTTAAATAAGTCCTAGTACCTTCATTTATAAGTAGATTTTCCCAAGGATTAAAGTTTTAACACCTGTATGCAACTATTTAGTTTAGCAGAGATATAGAATCTACACTTTCTAATGGATGTGCAAGGCAGAGATGGCAGTAATGAATGTCCAGCGCTTCTGGAAAATGTCAGTTTAAGAAAATCTGACATACATTGGCAGAAATAGTTGTACTGGTTCTGACTACTGGGTCTTCCAACTCAGCCTCCTCCTCCTCCTCCTCTGTAGGAAGTCTAGGAAGCAAGGCAAGTGGGACTTCCTCCCTGGGGGCATCCTTGGTTGGGGGGGGTATTAGTTGGCCCTGATTGCTTCCTGTCTGGATTTCCCGTTTTCAGAGTGTTGTTTATTTAGGCTTTTCCTTAATCCCTCCTTATTATCCAACATTTTCGCTTATCCAACACTTTTATTTTTTCAGTGATTGGTTTGGGGAGGGGGCGCCAAAATTTCTGTTCGCCTACACTTGAAATTTACCTTGGACCGGCTCTGGCCGTTAGGCATATTTATGCCCTCACTTTCAATGATTTTTCCTTTCTTCAGTGCCACTGTTGAACATTTGTCTAAACCAAACTCCATGCTGATATCAGTGCTAAAAATTCGGACAGTGTTAGTCAGAGACTGGATTTCAGTTTGCGTTTTCCCATATAGCTTCCATGTACATCAGATGCAAAATTTTGTGAGATTTTTTAGATGTTTGATAGCCGAGGTTTGTTTTTTGTAAGATTGTTGACAGAGGGATCATGGCAATAATGAAAAGCAGAGGGGACAATGAGTCTCCCTGGAAAATTCCTCTTCTGATGTTGACAAGTCTATAGCTTTCATTTCCAACAAACATTTCAGTTTTCCAGTGCTCCATCATGTTTTCAATAAAGGTGCCAACATTTTTACAGATCCCAATGGCGTCCAGGCACTTGATGACCCAGCTGTGTGGGAGTGAGTCAAAGGCCTTTTTGTAGTCAATCCACGTCATGTGAAGATTAGCTTTTCAGCTTTTACAGTTCTCCAGAATCATTTTGTCAATTAATTTGTGCTCCTGTGTCAGAACCCTGCTACTAGAGCCTGGATGTGGCTCTGAGTTTCAGGGTCACTGACATTGATAAGACACCTGCGGCTCAGGACTTGGAGAAGAAACGGCTGCTGGACTTGGCGGGGAATTTGCGCGGGGTTTTACTGAGCGGGAAGAGACTGTTCAAATGAGGGGGAGGGTATATAAAGGAGGGTTGGCCGTAGTATCCCATTCTTGGCTTTTCTGATGTTCATGTTTCCTACAGTAAAAGTTTCTGGTGATATCACAGAGAGTCTTGTGTGTTCATTCAGGAGCGGCTGTGGTGAGCTGACACTAAGCCAAGAATTACGGACACCATCCCGCTGTAGCGGTGAGGTGTAACATGCAAGTGGAGGAGGAAGAGCTCTTGGGCGCAGGAGGAGGAAGGTCGGAAAGGGCCACTCCCGAGCCGGACGCTGAGTTCCACCAGCTGGCGGCCCTGGCGTCCTCCACCGCTTATGCCCAGCCAAATGGGGTAACCCAGAGGCGTGGAGTGGTGCGGGGAGATAGCACCGGAGGAGAGGAAGGTTCACCTTCCCCAGGCCCACAAAGGATGGTGTTTCTGGAGGAGAGGATGTCGGCGATGGAGACCACCCTGGCAGTGATGTCGAGGGCGATGGAGCGCCTGGCGGTTTTGGCGGAGCCGGAGAGAGGAAGGGAACTTCGGGCTAGCTCAATGTGGGACGTGAGCGTGGGAAGCAGCCAGGGCTTTGCAGACCTCCCAGCACCGAAGGGAAGGGAAATGCGAAAGGAGCCCGGTGCCCGGCCCAAGATCCAAACAAGCCTGACGCGGGTGGAGGAGAGTGACGACGAAGGGGAAAAGCCTCCGAGAATCCCGGCTACGCTCCCAACTGAGACCCTGGTGCCCCTGGCGAATGCCGGGCGTGGCACAGGGCCAAGAGAAGCAGCAGCGGGGCCCACTGGTCCGCAAGGGGGCTTGCGACGGGCGGAGAATTGGGGATTGCCACCACAGGGACCCCTACCGAGACGAGAGGAACTAAGGATCGAGTTTGGGGGAGAGTCCTCTGAACTGGATTTTTTCCTGACCACGGTGAGGGGCTATATGGAGGACAATGCTCACACTTTTAGAACGGAATCCAGCCGGGTACGGGCCATTGGTGCAGTGTTGAAGAGGGGAGCGGCCAGCTGGTACGTTCAACTGCACGCGCGGCGCGACCCATGTCTGGGGTCACTCCGACGCTTTATGGGGGCCCTGGAGACCCGTTTCCGAGATCCACTGGAGCAGATCCGGGCGAGGGAGAAGTTGAAGACCGTCTCCCAGGGGCAGAGGTCAGTATCTGAGTATGCGGAGGAGTTCCAATGCCTCGCTGAAAAGGTGCCGGAATGGTCTGCAGTAACAAAGATAGAACTATTCAAAGAGGGTCTCAGGCGGGAGATCCTCTCCTGGGCGGTGCATCGTGATGAGCCTGACACACTGCGCGGATGGATTCAGCTGGCGGGGCGCATCGAGACATCGCTGGCCCAGGCGAGGAGGCACCGAGGAGGGCTACAGCAGCGGCCGCAGATGAAAGAGGGGAGCCGGAAGGAGGGATCAACCCCAGCCGGGAGGAGAACGGAGCCGACAGGGAACGTGAGCACCAGCAGGAGGGGCTGCTTCGTGTGCGGCCGTTTGGGCCACAGGGCTGCCGAGTGCTGGCAGAGAAAAGGGGAAGGCGGAGGCCCGCCCAAACCAAGAGCCGTGGCAGGGAAACGCGCCGAGGAAGAACCACCGATGAGGCACCACTCGGGGGGGTTGGTAAGTCAGGACAAAGCCATGATAGTGGTCCCCATTCAGCTTGAAAGTGGCAGCAAACAAGCAACCTGCAAAGCATTTGTGGATTGTGGATGTTCCAGGAACATCATCTCCCCTGAATTAGCCGAGGGATTGGGATGCGAAAGAACGAACCTAGAATCCCCAATAGCTTTTTCGCAGTTGGACGGATCCACAGCATCGGGATCATTAGCTAAGTACAGTGCCGAAGATGTAAAGTGTAAGATAGGGAGTTGGGAAGGAAAGGTGTCATTTGTGATATCACAAATAGCCAGCTATAATGTTATACTAGGCATGCCGTGGCTGGGGCAGGCCAACCCGCAAATCAACTGGGAGGATAAGAGCATGATCTTCAGGATGAATTTGGAAGAAGGGAGCCAGGAAGGGGAGAGGGAGCCAGGGAAAAGGGGGGAGGAAGACTCTATCAGAATAGCAGAACTGGCAGATAAATTACCCCCAGAGTATCGGGATTTTGTGGACGTGTTTGATGAGAAGGAAGCAGACAGTTTCCCACCGAAGCGGAGAGTTGAAGTGAAGATAGAGCTAGTCCCAGGAGCAGAGCTTCCCAAGGCAAAAATATACCCAATGTCGGCTAGGGAAAAGGAGGAACTGAGAAAATACATTGATAAAAACCTAGCGAGGGGTTTCATAGAGCCTTCAAATTCCCCTCTAGGGGCGCCTGTGTTGTTCAGGCGGAAAAAGGACCAAACGCTGAGGCTCTGCATTGACTACAGGGGCCTGAATGCAATCAGTTCTGTAAATAAATACCCCCTACCCTTAGTGAAGGACTTGATCGCCCAGTTATCGGAGGGACAGATATTCACTAAATTGGACTTAATTGAAGCGTACCATAAATTGCAGATCAAACCAGAGGACAGGTGGAAGACGGCCTTCTCCTGTGCATTCGGATTATTCAATTATCGTGTGCTCCCCTTCGGTTTGTGCGGCGGAGGTGCCGCGTTCATGCAATTAATCAACGAAGTGTTGCATCCATTGTTGTACAAGGGGGTCTTTGTTTTTTTAGATGACATATTGATAATATCTCGGACTAAGGAGCAACACATAGAACTAGTCAGGGAAGTCCTGCAAAAGTTGAGAGAAGCAAAACTGTATGCGAAGCTTGCCAAGTGCGAGTTCAATAAAGACCAGATAGACTTTCTGGGGTATAGGATTTCCTCCCAGGGAGTGGCGATGGACCCTGCGAAGGTAGAAGACGTGAGGGGGTGGGAAGCCCCCAAAACACGGAAGCAGCTGCAATCCTTCCTAGGGTTCGCAAACTTCTATAGAACATTTATCAAGGACTTTGCGCGCCTCACTTTGCCATTAACGGATTTGTTAAAGACTAAAGGCAGGGGAGAAACAGCCAAAGTGAAGGCCCCAGGGGCCAAACTGACATGGACAATAGAATGCCAGGAAGCTTTCGAAGCCCTTAAAAAGCGTTTTACTGAGGAGCCTGTCCTACAGCACCCTGATATGTCTAAAGCCTTTGTATTACATTGCGATGCATCAGACCGGGCATATGGGGCAGTTCTGCTACAGAAAGACGAGGGGGGGAACCTGAAGCCATGTGGCTATCTGTCAAAAAAGTTTAGCGATACAGAAAAAAACTGGCCAATTTGGGAGAGAGAAGCCTTAGCTATTCTAAAAGCACTAGAGTGCTGGAGACACTTTCTGGAAGGAAGTGGAACACCGTTTGAGGTGTGGACTGATCATAGAAATTTACAGTATCTAAGATCCCCTCGTAAACTATCAGCGAAGCAAATTAGATGGGCCCAATATTTCAGCCGTTTTGATTTCAGACTCAGATTCTTCCAGGGGAAACATAACATACTCGCTGACGCTCTCTCTCGGATGCCTCAGCACGGGGGAGGAATTCAGGAATCTGAAGGGAGCCTATTCCTAGATAAGCAATGGGGCCTGGCAGTACTAACTCGAGCACAAGCGGCCAAAGAAAACAAACGTACTGCCATTTCCACGGGGGGAGGAGAAATATGGGAGGAAGAGTTGAAGCGAGCGTATGGAATGGACAAATGGTTACAAACTAACAAAGAAAAGGGAGAATTGTGTGGGGATTTGGTGTTTGTAAATAAGAAATTGTATATCCCTGAATGTTTAAGACGAGAAATGTTAAGGAAGTACCATGATAACAAAGGTGCGGGTCATCTAGGCCCCACCAGGACTATTAAACTGTTGGCCAGACAATGCTGGTGGCCCGGAATGAGGAAAGACGCCAGGGGGTACGTCACGCAGTGTGAATTATGTGCAGAGGGAAAAACACCACCGGGGAAGCCCCAGGGGCTATTGCAGAAGGTGGTGGAGCCCATGAGGCCATGGGAATGCGTAGCCATGGATTTTGTAGGCGAACTACCCCCCAGCAGAGGCCACAGATACATTTGGACAATATTGGACCTATTCTCAAAACAGGCACACTTTGTGGCCCTGCCAAAACTCCCTTCAGCTGAAAAACTTGCTGATTTGTATGTGAAGCATGTATATCGCCTACATGGGTGTCCCGACAAAATAATTAGCGACCGGGGAGTCCAATTTACTGCAAAATTTTGGGGAAAATTCTTACAGCTGTTAGGAGCAGAAAGGAACCTGAGCTCGGCCTTTCATCCCGCGACCAACGGGGGGGTCGAACGTACCCAACAGACACTGTGCCAATTTTTAAGGATGTACACCAATTATAGACAGGATGATTGGGCGGACCTTCTACCGTTTGCTGAGATGGCTTTTAACGGGGCCGTACATTCGGCCACAGGTCGTGCCCCATTCGAAATAGTATACGGACAGGAGGTGGCACCTTTCCCCAGGCTACCCGGGTGGAAGGAAGGGGAGGGCCAGACCGACGAGGAATGGCCGGCCAAAATCAAGCAAGGGTGGCAAACCGTGGTAGAGGCATTGCGGGAAACACAAAAGAAGTACAAGCTCTTTGCGGATCGTAGGCGCCGAGAGGGGGACAAATTGGGCGAAGGAGATCTGGTTTGGCTGAGCACAAAAAACCTAAAATTGGGATTCCCATCCAAGAAATTGGCTCCACGCTATATAGGACCATTCAGGGTAGCAAAAAGAATAAACGAAGTGACCTATGAGCTGAGGCTACCCAAGGACCTAGGAAAGATACACCCGGTATTCCATTGCAGCCTGTTAAAAAAGTATAAAGGAACTCTGGACGGCGGAGAACAATAGTTGTGTTTAATCTTTTCCTTCCAGGATGAAGGGGAGGAGGACGCCATGTCAGAACCCTGCTACTAGAGCCTGGATGTGGCTCTGAGTTTCAGGGTCACTGACATTGATAAGACACCTGCGGCTCAGGACTTGGAGAAGAAACGGCTGCTGGACTTGGCGGGGAATTTGCGCGGGGTTTTACTGAGCGGGAAGAGACTGTTCAAATGAGGGGGAGGGTATATAAAGGAGGGTTGGCCGTAGTATCCCATTCTTGGCTTTTCTGATGTTCATGTTTCCTACAGTAAAAGTTTCTGGTGATATCACAGAGAGTCTTGTGTGTTCATTCAGGAGCGGCTGTGGTGAGCTGACACTCCTGCTTTTCTGTTTGTTGCCTTTCTGTTCATCTGGCAAGATGTTTTTTTCTTCAAGATAGTCTTGAATTCTGTCAGCTATGATGCCAGTCAGTGGGCAGACACGTTATTGGCCTGTAGTTTCCTGGTGCTGCTCCTTTTGCTGGATCCTTTTGTATCATGGTATGTTCTTCCAGTTGTTAGCCATTCACTGATACTTCCTTTCTGCAGCATCTCATTGGATTGTTGGGCTATTTTTCCATGTAAACTAATCAGATGTTTGAGCCAAAATCCATGAAGTTGATCACTACCAGGCGATGTCCAGTTCTTGACTCCCCCCCCCCCCCGTAGGTGCCACCTTGCCGTGGTGGGGGGGCTTAACTGTTCCAATTTATTTATTTTGTTGCAAAAGCATTGCATGGCAAATACATTTCAAAATGATGGGGGTGGGGGGGGGGGAAAGGAAATCACAAGCAACTAAATAGTTTTGGACCAAAAGCGGGCAACAGCAACCGCATTGTCCGTAGCTTTAAACAACTCCTCCTCCATACATGAGGCAGGGCATTGTGGGCAAGCATACATATGCGGAGTTGTTTGTTCTGCTCCACAGTCACACAAGGTGGAGGATTCCTCCAGGTAGTGCCATCTTGCCAGATTGTCTTTTGATCTGCCCACTCCGCTTCTCAGTCTGTTTAGGGACTTCCAAGTTGCCCATTCTTGGTTTGCCCCTGGAAGAAGACCCTCGTGGGGGGCCATCCAGTTAGAATTGCCAGGTTTAGCTGCCCAGAGAGACACCCTTGCTGCTGCTGGAGGAACATCAAGAGGAGTGGTGGTTCTCATGAAGCCCTTCCTTGATTTGAGTCTGGTGGGAGGAGGCTGATAGTCATGCAGAGGGTGGCTTTCACAATGTTCGATCTTTTTTCTCTCGCAGTTAGCAGCAACTTCCCGTCGCACGTCAGGAGGGGCAATGCCAGCTAACGTGTAGAGTTTATCAACAGGTGTAGGTTTAAGACATCCTGTGATGATTCTGCATGTTTCATTCAGTGCTATGTCCACCTGCTTTGCATGGGCAGACTTGTGCCAAACAGGACAGGCATACTCAGCAGTTGAGAAAGACAAGGCCAGGGCTGATGTTCTTATTACTTGTGGGTCTGCACCCCATGCGCTGCCAGTCAGTTTCCGCAGGATGTTGTTGCGTGCAGCTACTTTGTGCTTGGTGTTCATGCAGTGTTTCCTATATGTTAGTGTTCGATCTAAGGTGACACCAAGGTATTTAGGATGGAAACAGTGTTCGAGCTCTTGGCCTTCCCAAGTAACTTTCAGTTTCCTGTTGGCTTCACGGTTACGTAGGTGGAAAGCACACACTTGTGTCTTGGAAGGGTTCGGCTTCAGGTGGTTCTCTTTGTAGTAGCTGGAGAGATCTTTCAAGGCATTAGTGAGTTGCTTTTCAACTGTTTCAAAATCTTTCGCTTGTGTTGTAAGGCCAAGGTCATCAGCATATATAAAGCTCTTTGTGAGTGGTGGTTGTGGCTGATCGTTCGTGAAGATGTTAAATAAGGTCGGTGCAAGAACGCTGCCTTGGGGTAAACCATTCTTTTTCCTCCTCCATCTGCTTTTCTGGCCCTGAAACTCCACATAGAAGCTGTGGTTTTCTAGGAGGGTCTTTTTTGTAAAGTCAAAGTCCCGGGTGATATGGTAGACTTTATGCAGCATTTTTCTATGTTGCACCGTGTCACAGGCTGCCGTAAGGTCCACAAAAACTGTTCCCGTAATGCAGCCTTTCTCATAGCCTTCCTCTATATGCTCAGTCAGATGAAGAATTTGACCTGTACAGTTTTTCCCTGGTCTGAAACCTGCTTGTTGTGCAATAAGCTTGGGTTCGATAACAGGTCCTAGTCGATTTAATAGCATCCTCTCATAGACTTTATATAGATGACATAAGAGGGATCTTATGTCATCTATATAAAGTCTATGAGAGGATGCTATTAAATTGACTAGGACCTGTTATCGAACCCAAGCTTATTGCACAACAAGCAGGTTTCAGACCAGGGAAAAACTGTACAGGTCAAATTCTTCATCTCACTGAGCATTGGTCGGTAGTTCCTGGCATTGGAGGCATCTTTACCAGGTTTTAAGATGGCAATGATCTTAGTTTTCCTCCATGCTCTGGGAATCTGTTTGTGTTCCAAGCATTGATTGTAGAATTTCAAAAGCCAGTTTTCAGCTTTGGGGCCCAAGTGTTTGATTTGCTCCATCATCAGGTCATCTAGGCCAGGTGCTTTACCAGTCTTACATCGCTTGATGACTTCTCTGAGTTCTTTCAGGTTTAGAGGAGAAGACAACTGGTGGGTTTCAAGTTCTGGCACCCTGTTGATTTTCATCTTTATTCTGCTGCAGTTGGTTTTCCCATTCTGAATTAGCTGGTGAGCTATCTGATCTGGTGTCACGTTTGCGTGTCCATGGTTGACCAGAAGGTCACTATCCAGGCGTCTCAGCAATTGCCTGGCTTTTCGGCTACTCTTGGACATGTCAAGGTCCTCAAGCAGCTCTATCCAACGGTCTTTCTTAGCGTTAGCTAAGGCTGTAGATAGTTTTTGGCCTGCTGCTATAGTCCCATCACTGTATGGATTCTCTTGAAATAATCTGAGATATTCAGATATTCACTGTTCCAATGATGACTGAGAGCGGTAGTGTAACTACTGGCAGGTCCAACCAAGTCAGAGAGGTCTCAGCTGAGGAGTAGAACTAAAAGCACCTAACCCATTAGTATTATGGAGATTCAAACCAAAACGAAGTCTGTACTGGCTCGATCATCACCCAGGATAAAAAGGACCGCGGTGGATGCTGCTGATTCTGGACATCCATCGACAAGTGGGCTACGGAATCAAAATACAAATGAACAGTCACAGAAGCGGCAGGAATATACAATGCCAGAAAATCACACAGTTATGAAATGCTATTACAAATCTGAACCTCAAAAGCGTGGCTACCAAAAAAGGATGCATCAGCTATGGAAACAAGGGTACCCTGACACACTCTGATATTATTATTATTATTGCATTTATTATTTTACTCTATTTATTATTACATGTATTATTTTACTCTATTATTATTAAAAGGATATATAAGCACATTTACATTGAAGATGAGAATAATGATTTGATCAGAGTTGGACAGTCTTATCTTAAATTTGAGCTTTATGTAACTATTCAAAAACATTTAACCTACTGATGCCTCAATTAATGTAATTTTAGTGGTATCTATTTTAATTTCTGAAATTTACCACCCTCGGCTTATACTGGAGTCAATGTTTTCCTAGTTTTTTTGTGGTAAAATTAGGTGCCTCGGCTTATATTTGGGTTGGCTTATACTTGAGTATATACAGTAATACTCAGAGGTGGAAACATAGTGCTAGAATTGTGTAGTGTGAAAGGGTCCTTGGCCTAAATGTTGCTCGACTTGAAAAGAAACTAATGGCATGGCCTGTTCAAATCTTTCACCTTGTCCCCTGGGCCACAAGACAAAGGTGTCAGTGGGCAAAATGAAGAAACCTGGCACATGCCTCCCAAAAAATGCTTTCATGCCCCATTCCCGAGTAAGTAAAAAAATGAGCCACTCATGCCCCCAGAAAGATCTAGGGGACACATTATTTTATAGATTGGGCTTTGTTGTCTGTTCACTGCAGGCATGCATGGAATATGGAATATACATTCTGTATTCCCTGCACACCTACTAGTAGAGGGCCTTTCAATTGGCAAACTTACTCTAACAGTTATATGTTGCTTTTCTACATTAGGTGATCATTTTTTCCCCTGCCAACTTCCAAATATTCTTATTTACACCATTCCACCGAATATCCTATGCTCGACACAATAACCAGAAATGGAGATACGATACAGGTGTTGAAAGTACATAGGAGAAGAGTTTCTTGCATGATGATGATGATTATGATTATTATACCCCACTTTAACTCTCCTGAAGGGGACTCAAAGCGGCTTTCTCATAATTTTGGTCATCTACCAAAGCTGAAAATCAGGACATCCAGGATCAGTGGAAGGAACTATTACTTTGTACAAAGCATAGCTAACCTGTGGAACTCACTGTCACAGGATATAGTAACAGCTGGCAATCTGGGCAGCTTTCAAAAGTGATTGGATGGATCAGTTCATGGGAATAATAGCCATTGATGGCTTGGACTCCAGTGAATTTACTAAATTCTCTTAAAGCTGACCAGATTGGCAATTGTCACTACATTTTGAATGACTATGTATCCTCTCCCACTCCCACGCTAACCACGCCCCCACGTTGGGCACCATGTTCCCAGGGGCGCTATCGAGCCCGCGGGAGGCGGGGCTGGTCCCACCTCCCGTGCCCTGGTCCCACCTCCCACGCCGCGCACCCTGGCCAATCCAGGCTGAAGCGGGAGTCCTTCCAGGAAGTCCTTGAAGGACTCCCGCTGCAGCCTGGTTGGACCAGGGTGCGTGGCGCGGGAGGCAGGGCCAGGTCTGGCCACACCTCCTGCATCGTGCAGCCACGCCTCCCGCAGCGCAGAGGGGGGGGGTGTGCAACATTTTTTTTTGCGTATCCCTTCATATTTCCTCTGGCCGGTCCTGATTAGGAGCACCATGCTCTGTAGGCACTTAAAGTGGTGGCACTTAAAGTGATGTCAAAGTGCATCAATTCTACACTGCCAAGGTAGTTTGCTGAGATACGATTGCCCTGACCTCCTTATTAATTTATTTTGATGAAACATATTTAAATCCCATCCTATATCCAGAGATCTCAGGACACCTTACAATAAGTCAATTTGAAAAAAAATAATGATAACTGAAAGACTGAAATATATTAAATCATTTCTCAATTAAAAACTGGTCAATTGAAAACCAATTAAAATTATTTAAAACAATGGTGCATTTTTTGTGCTAAATATGTGCTGCCCTAATAAAAAATCAATTAGGCTTGAAAGTTTCATTAAGTCTACTTGTGTCCAATTCTGGGGTGTGGTTCTCATCTCCATTTCTAAGCCGAAGAGCTGGCAGTCTTCATGGATGCCTCAAAGGTCATGTGGCCAGCATGACTGTATGGAGTGCCATTACTTCTCACCAGAGTGATACCTACTGATCTACTTGCATTTGCATGTTTTCGAACTTTTAGGTTGGCAGTAGCTGGGGCTAACAGCAGGAGTTCATACCATTCACCGGATTCAAAACCGCTGACCTTTTGGTCAGCAAGTTCAGCAGCTCAGCAGTTTAATCCACTGCGTCACAGGGGGCTCCAAAGCTTCTTTTACATTGCCCTATATCCCAGGATCTGATCCCAATTTATTTGCTTTAAACTGGATTGTAAGAGTCTCCACTGCCAGAAAATATGGGATAAGAAGATAATCTGGAAAAAATGGTAAACTAAATTACAAATAAATAAAATTGACCCTTTTCCATTAGAAACATTGGAAAATAAGGACAAGACATTTAGGAATATAATTAAGGCACTGAAGGAAAATGGTATTAAAAGGATTGGGGACCTTATGGACCCCAATGGAGAAATATTAAAGTGGGATAAAATAAAAGATAAATGTGGCCAAGGGAACTTGGATAGCATGGTTAGGTCTGTCCAGTAAAGCCCCGGCCATGAAAAGAAGAGAAGCAGGTGAAACCCCCCTGGATAGAATAATTAGAAGGAAATTAGAAATAGATAAAGGAATGATTGGGCTATGGTATGATGAACTAATTACCTTAACTTATAATACGAAAGCAACGTTTACAGAGATTTGGAAACAGGAAAAAAACTTTACTGAGAAACAAATTGGGTCTTGGATCGATAATATTCATAAAATTAATCATATAAGGATCAAAGAAACACAAAAGAAAATAATATCAAAATGGTATAGAACCCCCCTCCAATTAGCTCATATAACGGGAAGTACCTCGAACAAATGTTGGCACAAATGTGAGGGAATAGGTTCATTCTCCCACATGTGGTGGGACTGTAGAAAAATTCAAATATTTTATAGTAAAATAAGAAAAGAAATAGAAGAAATAATAGGGAAAGAATTAATATGGGACAAAGCCAGATGTATGTCCCTCACAATAAAGGTAAGGGACAATAACAATAATTGGACCAAGATTCTAAAATATATGACAGCTGCAATACAAGCCACAATAGCCCGAGGATGGAGGGATGAGACAAAATGGGATGTAGAAACTTGGTGGTCTTATATATCAGAATATATAATTAATGATTTCATTAATCAAAGGAAAAGAAAATATACAAATAGTCCAAAAGAACCTGACTGGTTCAGGAAATGGTAAGTCCTAATTAACAAAATAGATGGAGATGAAAGATACACCACCTTGAACCAGGCGTTGCACACAGTTAAAATGATACAATGATAATATATTGAATTGCTGTTCCGGGGGGAGGGGGAATGGGGGAGGGTAGGGGGGTGGGTGTTACATTCCAAAGGATCGTTTATAATGTCATTTAAGCATTAGTTATGTATATTGAAATAAGACATGCGTCTCTAAAATTTTGTTAATTGTTGGAATGTAATAAAAAAAAATTTTTTTTAAAGATAATCTGGGATCAGATCCTGGGATATAGAGACAATGTGGAAGGGACCTTAGTTATCCCTCTCCAAGAAACGTTATAGTTAATGGAAAGATGTCCCAAACAGCTATGGGTCCTGTCTGACTAAGATGATGGGCTTCCTGGCTGACCCCAGTGGGATGCAATATAAGGTTCACTTAGCCTTAGACTCCACACCACATCTCTCATGGTCCTATAACCCCACCGTCTCTCAGTGAATTGTATTATGTGAGCCACACTGGTCATACAATAAAATATCAAAGTGTGCTATATAGCAGCATAGATCCAGCTATAGTGGGAAATATGTATTTCCATATCCCTAGGTATATAGGTATAAAAACCAAACATTTACTGATAACAAGCCAGCATTTGCAAGGCTTGCTTGACAGCCTGATTTCTCTTTTTATGAAGTACAGCTACAGCATCTGCTACAGAGTCCTCTGTATACACTGCCCAACAGATTTGTGTCAATGTCTAAGGAAAGCCACTAGGTGACAACTCTGAAATAGACCTTGCTAACTGGAAGAGCGGGAAGGGTTCCTTTAAGCTCCCTGGTGGCCCTGCCCTCTCATGGCCTGAGGGAGACCCCCTACACACCATCGCCACCCCACCACCTCTTCCTCTAGCCCTGGTTCACAGGCAAACGCCCCCACAACCCCCCACCTTCAAGGAAGGAAAGCAGCCATTAGTCACTCAGATTTTAAGAATCATTTGCTCGGGAACTTGCCCAGAGGAAAGGGCAAACACGAGAATAAAAGTGCTGCACATGACATTGGGGCACGATTCCTTCCTTCCTGGTGAAGCAGGTTTAAGTCTGTGGGAGATAGCAACATTCTTAACCTTGATGTTTGTCTGTTTTATAATGTGTCGGTTTATTTCCTGAAGTTTATATCTTCTTTGGTTTGCAGTTTTATCATCTCTATGTACTTAAAGCAGTGGGAGGGGCTGCAGACCATGTGACTGGTTCAACGACTGTTTAGAATGTTCAGTTTTAAAAGGATGACAGTTAGAAATGTCAGTTGAGGCTTGAGTCTGTTTGAGTGCAGAAGCCAGAGTTTGGAGTTAGAAGACGTTGAGGCTTGTGTTTCTTTGGAAGTAGACTATTACTAAAGAGAGCTGTGCAAAGAAATATAATTTTTAAGAGACTGTTCAAAAGTATAAGTTAAGGATGCAAACTTGTTCAAAGGGTTGACTTCTGACAAGGTCAAGCCTTTTCTTGACTAGTGGTTTTCAAAAGATAATCTCCATGTGTTCATGGAGATTCACATTTGTCAAACAGATATGACATCATTTCCCCCTTTTCAATAAGGTTATGTCTGCAGTTCAAGTCTGCAGATGATGTCCAACTCTATCACTCCTTTCCACCTGCTACTAAGGAGGCTGTCCAGGTCCTGAACCGGTGCTTGGCCACTGTAACGGTCTGGATGAGGGTGAACAAATTGAAACTGAACCTGAGCCTTTGAAGTAGTTGTGAAATAAGTTTACTTGAAAATGTTGCAATTGACTCTGGATCAGCCTTAGACCTTGCTTTTTGGACACTATGTCTTAACATTGGATTGAATTTAAATATGTTTTATGTATGCTTATTGTAATTTTAATGTAACTTTATTGTGTTTTATGCTGTAGGCTCTATGTAATGCCGTTTGTAAGCCACCTTGAGTCCCCCCAGGGGTTGAGAAAGGTGACATATAAATATAATAAATAAATGGTTTACGCTCTCGCTGTTAGCCCCAGCTTCTACCAACCCAGCAGTTCGAAAACATGCAAATGTGGGTAGAGCAATAGATACCGCTCCATCAGGAATGTAAGGGTGCTCCATGCAGTCATGCTGGCCACATGACCTTGGAGGTGTTTAGGGACAACACTGGCTCTTTGGCTTAGAAATGGAGATGAACATAAACCTCCAGAGTCAGACACGACTAGACTTAATGTCAAGGGAAAACCTTTACCTTTACTTATGATTGCTATTTATTTCCAAAGGGATTTGTGCCCAGAGACTGGGTGCAGTTATGTCCAGTAGGGATCCTTCCAGGAGAGGAACCCTGGCTGGAAAACGAACTTCTCCTCATTCAGATCAAGGCATGGAAAAAAGTTTAAGTTGAGGAACTGTTTTCAGTGACTTAAGGCAGGAAATGGGAAAGATTTCCACTTTCCCCTTATTGAAGTAACAAGAGAGAAATTGCAAAGCCTCAGATTGACGCCCCCCCCCCCCCAACCTACTGCCTCATCACACTACAGCAGGCATGGGCAAACTAAGGCCCCGGGGCCAGATGTGGACCCTGGGGTGCTTACCTCAGGCACTCTTCATTTTGGCATAAGGACACAGTGACCTGCAGCAGCTGAGAGCCCTCTGGAGCACTCTCAGCAGCCGCGTGTCTCGCCCTCCTCCCTGCATAAGGATAGTGAGAGCGGCCCCAGCCCTATGACAGAAAACAGCTCAAGGAAGCCAGATGGGAGCCCTCCGGAGCACTCTCAGCCACCTCCTGTCTCACCTTCCTCCTGACATAATGTCAAGCGAGCAGCCCAAGGATGGGGAGGAAGATGGAGCAGTTGCATGTCCCGCCTTCCTCCCAGCTTAAGGATGGGGCAAGCAGCACCCTCCTTATGCTGTGAGTAGGAGCCCTGGGTGGTTTAGTTGGTTAAAGCCTTGTGACTTGAAGGTTAGGTTGCTGACCTGAAGGCTGCCAGGTTAGAATCCAACCCGGAGAGAGCACGGATGAGCTCCCTCTATCAGCTCCAGCTCCATGCTGGAACATGAGAGAAGCCTCTCACAAGGATGGTAAAAACATCAAAACATCCGGGTGTTGGGAATCATCCTGGACTACTCAAGTCTAAATGTAGTCAGCTAGATGATAGAGTTAGATTGAGAGAATCCTTTCCCAAAAGCATGCCTAAATAGAATTCACCATTATTTCCTGCTTCCCATCCTATTTAGGTAAGCCCACCCTTTGATGTTTCTAGAAATGTGATCTCTCCAAGGGCTTTGACATAACTTCCCCCAATTTGGCCTTTTGGAATATTTATGGCCCTAGAGAAGATCAGCCCCATGAGGCTTGGTTGCCATTCCAGCTTCCTGCTTTGTTCGAGAGAGGGCGCACCTCTGTCCTCTAATAGCCAAGATGTAGCTATCTAGAGCTTTGTTATTTTAATCCATCTATGTGTATTAGAACTGGATAGATTAGATAGTTAGGTCCAAACCTTTTCTATCATTTTCTACCATTTTCTATGGATTTCTTTTTACCTCAATAAATGCTTTTAAACTTTAAAGCTAACTTTGCATCCCTTTGCCTTCCTGATGACACAGAGGCCTTCCAAAACTCACACTGCGTAAGTCTCACCGCTGCTGCAATTTTTACTCTGCTATTTTAATGGGAATTTACCTCATAAAGAGGGTGATTAGAGCTTAACCGCTCATCCATTCCCAACACCGGGCATTTCCTGGGCAATGTCCTTGCAGATGGCCAATTCTCTCACACCAGAAGCTACTTGCAGTTTCTCAAGTCGCTCCTGACATGAAAAAAAATGCTGTGAGGACACCCAGAGAATGACCCAGGCCCTGCCCTGCCCCCTCCTGGCCCCACCCTCTCCCGGGCCCTTGTGGCCCGACCCACCCAGCATGCAAACTGCCCCACTCCCACCCAGCCCTCCCGCCTGGGCCCAAGGCAAAAAAGTTTGCCCATGCTTGCACTAGAGCATGAATCCAGTTTAAATGTGGTTTCTGTTGGGAAATCATCTTGGACTACTCAAGTCCAAATGTAGTTAGATAGATGATAGAGTTAGATTGAGGGAATCCTTTCCCTGTTTTCCAAAGCATGCCTAGACAGGCTTTACTGTGTTTCACTCTATCCTGTTTACGTCACATCCCTTACTTTGAAGTTGGTAGAAATGTGAATCTTTAGGGACACTAACTTCCAATTGGCCAGAGTGTCTTTTATGGCCCCAATAAACTGGGCCATGGGTTGGAACCATTTTGGCCTTCTTCTCCCTTTGTTCTTCAAACTAACAAGCAGCATCCTGCCATCTCTCCTGGCAAGATGTAACAATGTAGATGTTTGTTATTTTTCCTTTCTTATTTTTTCTTAGAATCCAGTCTATAGTAATCTAGACAGCTCCCAAGCCTTTCTATCTACAATGGAGTTCTTTTTACCTGAATAAATACTTTTTGAACTTTTATTGAGACTCTGCAGTCCATTGCAATCCTAAAGGCTTCTCTTGCTCACCCAGTGTAAGTAACTGTTGCATTTGAAAGCTTTGCTTTTGCTACTCTGCTGATTTTGGTGGAATCTCCCCCAGAGAGGGTTAAATTGAGTCTAACCGCTCAGAGATTACCATAACAGTTTCTGCCTCCTGCAGAATTCTGGATTTTTTAGTTTGGTGAGGCTCAGGTCCTGTCTGTCTGAGCTGTTTAAAGCCCCCTGCCTAAAGTGGATTTAAAGTGGATCCAAGCCCTAGTGTAATGCGGTCCTTTGTCAGTGTCAGGCCCGTAGCCAGGATTTTGATTCGGGAGGGCCTGGGATTTTTGGTTTGGGGGGGGGCTGAGTCTGGGTGAGGGAGGATCTACCCTAGCAAACCTTTTGTATTGTTATCCCAATATCCCCATGAGATCATGATATGAATAAACATAACAGTTTAAATAATAAATGTAAGGCTTTTTCGCGGACCACCCTGAGAATTTCAGGCTGAAGTCCCTCAACCCCCCCCCCCCCACATGCCTGGTCAGGGTAGACACCTATTGCATTGGGCTGCAGAATAAAATGCATCGCCAACTCCTGAGTGTGTGTTTGTGTCCCGGATGGGCGGGAAAGGGTTAAAGGCTTGGAGCCAATCCGAGGGCGGCCCGAGAGTGGAGCCCGGCCCAATGGGAGCGCGCCCGGCCCTGGAGCTGTCAGTCACTCATCGGCGAGGCATGACAGCCGGCCGCGCGAGAAAAAGGCAGCGAGCGGCGGAGACAAGAAACAGAGAGGGAAGGAGGGAGAAAGGTGGGAGGGAGCAGCGTAAACGAGCGGAAGAGCCTTTAATGGGAGGGCTGCGCGGGGCGCCGAAGGGTCCTGCTGCTGCTGCCTCTGCAGTTGCCATGCGTTGGCCCAGCTGAAGGGCGCCTCCAGAAGCCCCATGGCCCTGCGCAACGGAGGAGGAGAAGGAGGCAGCGTCCCTGCCCCGACGCCCTTCTCCATCCAAGCCATCCTCAACAAGAAGGAGGAGCGGGGCTTCATGCACAGGCGGCTGCAGCTCCCGCCTCCGCCGGCAGGGGGAGCCCTCGCCAGCCCCGACGCCTGCTGCTGGAAGCTCTTCCATCACCACCACCACCAGCAGCAGCATCCCGCTTTGGGGCCCTCCGCTCAGGCTGCTTGGGACTACGACTCGGCCCTGAGCGAGGAGCGGGAGGAGGAGGAAGAGGACGACGAGGAGGAAGAAGAAGACGAGGAGGAGGAGGAAGAGGAAGAGGAGGAAGGCGCCCTGCTGAGGCCTCGCCCCGAAGGCTCCGTCAAGGACGACGCGGAGCAGCCCGACGGATCCTCAGGTAGGCAAAGATCAGTGGGTGGCGAGGAAATTCAGCACGGAAGGAGTGCACGGAAGGAATCCTTGTTTCCACAGGGAAAGAGAGCCCTTGCCTCCCCTAACATTAAATCTAGTCCTGTCTGACTCTGGGGGGTGGTGCGCTTAGTCGAAGAGCACGTGTTGTCCGGCTTGACTGCATGGAGTGCCCTTACCTTCCCGCTGAAGCGGGACCTATTGATCTACTCACATTTGCAGAAGCTGGGGCTAACAGCGGGAGCTCACTCGCAAGGCTGTAGGCAAGGGGGGGGGGTTAGTGGTTCAACCCCCCACATTTTTCAGATTTTTTAAAAAACTGGTTAACTCATGATTTTTAACTGATTAACTAAATCCTCAGGAGTGTCCACTAAAGTTTATCCATGGAGTCTGATTTCTCAATTATTTTGGAACTACTCCTCATGATTCACTAAAAAAAGTGTCACCCCACCCCCCCATTTTTTCTGGCTATGGTCCTGCTCACTTGAACCTACCGATCTACACACGTTTACATGTTTTCGGACTGCTAAGTTGGCAGAAGCTGGGGCTAATAGCGGGAGCTAACTCCTACTTATGGATCTACTCATATTTGCTCGTTTCTGGACTGCTAGGTTGGCAGAAGCTGGGGCTAATAGCGGGAGCTCACTCCTACTTATGGATCTACTCACATTTGCATGTTTTCGGACTGCTAGATTGGCAGAAGCTGGGGCTAATAGCGGGAGCTCACTCCTACTTACGGATCTACTCACATTTGCTCGTTTTCGGACTGCTAGGTTGGAAGAAGCTGTGACTAATAGCGGGAGCTCACTCCGCCCCCCCCCCCCCCCCAATTGGAACGGCCAACCTTTACGTCAGCAAGTTCAGCAGCTCACCGGGGCTCGGAACTCGCTAGAAGTCCCTAAAAGCTCCGCTGATTCCTCGCCTTGCAGCTTAAAGGCAAGTCGAAAGAGTCTGAAACTACATTACAGCTACTCTCTAGCTACAATGATCCTATTTGCAAAGGACTCTTTAGTTAAGAACGTGGTGAGACAACAGGAAGTGAGAGAAATCTGCCTCTAGGAAGGGAAATTCACTCCTGGAAGAGATATTATCACCCCCTCCGAAGGGAAATTCGCTCCTGGAATGGTTGTTATCACGGGGAAAGGGAGAGTCGTCTCCACTTCAATGGAGATTCATTTCCACAACAAGCCATATTTGTCAAAACGCAGTTATCCCTGAGACGGAAAGTGAGGTGATTTCTTCTGAACAGGCCGCACAACAAACACGACAGGGATGTGAACTATGCTATGCTGTCCAAAGCTAAAAATATGTTGTCGAAGGCTTTCATGGCCGGAATCACTGGGTTGCTGTGAGTTTTGCCAGCTGTGTGGCCATGTTCCAGAAGCATTTTCTCCTGACGTTTCGCCCACATCTATGGCACGCGTCCTCAGAGGTTGGGAGGTATATTGGAAACTAGGCAAGTGGAGTTTATATATCTGTGGAATAATGTCCAGGGTGGGAGAAAGAACTCCTCTTTGTTGGAGGCAAGTGTGAATGTTGCAATTGGCCACCTTGATTAGCATTGAATGGCCTTGAAGCTTCAAAGCCTGGCTGTTCCCTGCCTGGGGGAATCCTTTGTTGGGAAGTGTCAGCTATCCCTGATTGTTTCTTGTCTGGAATTCCCCTGTTTTCTGAGTGTTGCTGTTAATTCACTGTCCTGATTTTAGAATTTTTAAATACTGGTCATCGGGGTGGGAAAAAGAAATCTTGTTGGGAAGTGTTAGCTCTAAAATATAATATCAGGACAGAACAACACTCTGAAAACAGGAGAACTCCATACATGAACCAAGCTGGACATATCATATTATTTGAGAACACAGAAATGCTGGACCACTCTAACAACTATCATGCCAGACTACACAGAGAAGCCATTGACATCCACAAGCATGTGGACAATTTCAACAGAAAGGAGGAAACCATGAAAATGAACAAAATCTGGCTACCAGTATTTAAAAAAACTCTCAAATCAGAACAGTAAATAAAGAACAATACTCAGAAAACAGAGGGATTCCAGATAGGAAACAATCAAGGTCAGCTAACACCTCCCAACAAAGGATTCCCCCGGGCAGGAAGCAGCCAGGCTTTGAAGCTGCAAGGCCATTCAATGCTAATCAACATGCACACTTGCCTAAAACAGACAAGTGTTCTCTCTCCCACCCTGGACTTTCCACAGAGATATAAACCCCACTTGCCTACTTTCCAACAGACCTCGCAACCTCTGAGGATGCCTGCTATAGATGCAGGCAAAACGTCAGGAGAGAATGCTTCTGGAACATGACCATATATCCCGGAAAACTCACAGCAACCCAGTGATTCCGGCCATGAAAGCCTTGGACAACATAGTCTGAAATTACATTATAGTTACAAAAATCTGATTTGCAAACACCTCATCGTTAAGAACGTGGTGAGACAAAAGGAAGTGAGAAAAATCGACCCCGAGGAAGGGAAATTCACTCGTGGAAGAGTTATTATCATCAGGAGGAAAGGGGTGGGGGGTCGCCAATTCAGTGGAGATTCATCCTTGTTTCCACAACGTGCCACACTTGTGAAAACCCAATTATCCCGGGGAGGGAAAGTGAGGCTACCTCTTCTGAAAGGACACGAGCAGCAACAAACACCACAGGGCTGTGAACTATGCTATGCTATCCAAAGCTAGTGTGCGTGCGCGCGTGCGTGCGTATACACACACACACACATACACACACATATACATATATACATATCTACGCATACATAGATACACATTTTCACATTTTTGACTTCAAAAATGTACCTGTACTGACTTACAAAAAAAAATCTAACTTAAGAACAAACCTACAGAACCGATCCTGTTTCTAACTTATATGGATATGGTCAGCTGTAATAGACTGGTGCAATGCAGTTTCGGACAAGTCCGTTGGGTGGGAAGAAAAGGAAAGGAAAGGAAAGGAAAGGGGAGAGGAGAGGAAAGGAGAAAGAAAATGAGAAAAGAAAGGAAAGGAGGTAAAGATAACAAGGAAGGAGAGGAGAAAGCAAAGGATAAAGGCAAGGCAAGGAAAGGAAAGGAGGAAGAGAGGGAAAGATAGCAAGGAAGGAAAGGAAAGGAGGAAGAAAGGGAAAGATAGCAAGGAAGGAAAGGAGATGAAAGGAAAGGAAAGGAGGAAGGAAGGGAAAGATAGCAAGGAAGGAAAGGAAAGGAAGGAAAGAAGAAACGAGAGGAGAAAGGAAAGGAGAAAGGAAAGGAAAAAAGAAAAGGAGGGAAAGGAAAGGAAAGAAAAGGAGAAAGGAAAGGAGAAGAGAGGAGAAAGAAAAGGAGAAAGGAAAGGAAAGGAAAAAGGAGAAAGGGGAAATGAAAGGAGAAAGGAGAGGAGAGGAGAAAGAAAAGGAGAAAAGAAAGGAAAGGAAAAAAGGAAAGGAGGGAAAGGAAAGGAAAGAAAAGGAGAAAGGAGAAAGGGGAAAGGAAAGGAGAAAGGAGAGGAGAGGAGAAAGAAAAGGAGAAAGGAAAGGAAAGGAAAGGAGAAAGGAGGGGAGAGGAGAAAGAAAAGGAGAAAGGAAAGGAAAGGAGGAAGAGGGGGAAAGATAGCAAGGAAGGAAAGGAAAGGAGGAAGAAAGGGAAAGATAGCAAGGAAGGAAAGGAGATGAAAGGAAAGGAAAGGAGGAAGGAAGGGAAAGATAGCAAGGAAGGAAAGGAATTCTTTCCTCCCAATGTGCGCGAAGCAAGCAATATCGTAGCAGACGTCAATGCTGACTAATTGCAGCGAGGAACACAACTGTGTGTCCTTCTTGGGGTTTTGGGATTTCTTTAAAAATTGGGCGCTTCCCTTGAGTACTCCAGTGACTGGACCTCAGGTTTCCTCTTGACATTAAGTCTAGTCGTATTTGACTCTAGGGGGTGGTGCTCATCTCCATTTCTACTCCGAAGATACTGCTTTGCTCACATTTGCATGTTTTCGAAGTGCTAGGTTCGCAGAAGCTGCGGCTAATAGCGGGAGCTCACCCTGCCCCCCGGATTCGAACCACGACCTTTCGGTCAGCAAGTTTAGCAGCTCAGCTATTTAACCCGCTGAGCCATCGGGGGCTGGGTCTACACTGAATGTACACTGCTATATAATGCAGTCCCTGCATTATATTGTCAGTGTAGCCCCACATAATACAGTTTAGCTGCGTCTAACAGTATTTTAGATAAATCTACGCTGACCATACAATGCTGTTCCAAACTTCATGATATAGTCGTGTGGATCCAGCCAGTCTCAACGTTATCCTAAAATGTGTTTGGCTTCGAGGCTTCCACCACTCCACTTTTTCAACGACTAGCTACTTCTCTTTAGGACGTAAAGCTTGCTAAATACCAGTATGGATTTCCCCCAGTTTTCTAGTTTTGGGGATACCAGACCTGAGCACCTTTCCTCTTTTATCAAAGCTTGGCGCATTTATGAACGGACAAAACCTATAGCATTTAGCTTTATTCTCGTGTCCAGGTCTGAACTCTTATACACGGATCTGATCCCAGATTACACTATGTAACACAGTTTTTGTTCGTGGGTTATTTCCTAATTGATCTATCATAAAAACATGGGAAAAGTTGACTCAGCTACAAAAACTTTGTTTTTGGGGAACATCCTGCATCACATTTTGCTATATTTTTCAATGAATATTACATAGAGTCTCAACCAATTCAACCTCATTTGTTTGTGGAGGACATAAAAACGAGGTTTCTGGAGTGTAGCAACTACTTTCAAAATAAGTATTGCGCAATTACACAGGAATAACTCTTTCAAGCCAGGAAGAGAAATATTTTCAAATTGTGTAACACAGGCCCCTTCCACACAGCTGAATAAAATCCCACATTATCTGCTTTGAACTGGAATCTATCTCAGTGTGGACTCAGATCACCCAGTTCAAAGTAGATATTGTGGGGTTTTCTGCCTTGATATTCAGGATTATATGACTGTGTGGAAGCACCCATAGTGTTACGGTCCTGCCACTTCAAAGTGCCCTTAAAGGAGATAGGAGATCACTTTCACCTGCAGCCTCAAAGTCCAGCTAGTCCAAGTTGCTGCCATGAAAGCATTCCTGAAGGAGGCCCATCCAATCTCTTGTTGTTGTACAGCCCAGATGCAAGCCTCTTGCGGGTTTCTCTGAGAGTGAGAGTGTGTGACTCACCCAATGAGCATCAGTGGTGAGGGGCGACTCAGTGGCCATCTGTCGGGGTGCTTTGATTGTGCTTTTCTTGCATTTGGGTGGTGGTGGACTGGATGGCCAATGTAGACTCTTCCAACTTTTATGATCCTATGAACCCCGGTCCCCCAAAGAAAGAAAGTGCGTGCCATGGCCTTGCATCACTCTAAATCATCTTCTATGACACTATGAGTAACTTGGAGGAAACATATCTGTTCCAGCTTTGAAAGTGTTATTCCTGTTTAATTGTGCGGCAATGACTCTGAAACTAGTTGTTATACTCCAGAAATTTTGTGGTTTTGTGGCTGCCGCAAACTATGTTGAATTGGGTTGCTGTGCGTTTTCTGGGCTGTATGGCCATGTTCCAGAAACATCCCCTCCTGACGTTTCGCCCACATCTATGGCAAGCATCCTCAGAAATTGTGTGCTCTGTTGGAAACTAGGCAAGTGGGGTTTATATATCTGGAAGGTCCAGGGTGGGAGAAAGAACTCTTGTCTGCTTGAGGCACGTGTGAATGTTGCAATTGGCTCCCTTGATTAGCATTGAAACGCCTTGCAGCTTCAAGGTCTGGCTGCTTCCTGCGGGGGGGGGGGTCCTTTGTTGGGAGGTGTTAGCTGGCCCTGATTGTTTCCTGTCTGGAATTCCTCTGTTTTCTGGTGTTGATCTTCATACTGTCCTGATTTTAAAGTATTTTAATACAGTAGAGTCTCACTTATCCAACATTCGCTTATCCAACGTTCTGGATTATCCAACGCATTTTTGTAGTCAATGTTTTCAATACATCGTGATATTTTGGTGCTAAATTCGTAAATACAGTAGTTACTACGTAGCATTACTGCATACTGAACTACTTTTTCTGTCAAATTTGTTGTATAACATGTTTTGGTGCTTAATTTGTAAAATCATAACCTAATTTGATGTTTGTTAGACTTATTCTTAATCGCTCCTTATTGTCCAACATATTCGCTTATCCAACGTTCTGCCCATTTATGTTGGATAAGGGAGACTCTAATGTACTGACAGCCAGATTTTGTTCATTGTTATGGTTTCCTCCTTTCTGTTGAAATTGTCCACATGCTTGTGGATTTCAATGGCTTCTCTGTGTAGTCTGACATGGTGGTTGTTAGAGTGGTCCAGCATTTCTGTGATCTCAAATAATATCAGGACAGTAAATAAAGAAAAACACTCTGAAAACAGGGGAATTCCAGACATGAAACAATAGGGGTCAGCTAACACATCCCGACAAAATATTCCCCAGGTGATGAATTGCAACATTCACACTTGCCTCCAACAGACAAGAGTTCTTTCTCCCAACCTGGACTGTCCAGAAATATATATACCTCCCTTGCTTAGTTGTTTATGCTCCAGAAACTTTGTTTACGTGGCTGCCACAAACTATGTTGAATTGGTTGAGACTCTCTTGAGATATTCATTTCATTCATATAGGGTGTCCCGCACAAAGAAAGTTTTTACAGTTTCATAAACCTTTCCTATTTTTTTGAAAAATAGAACCAATTAGTTAATGGCACTTATAACCCGCGGGGGGGGGGGAATCGTGTTACCTAAGGAGACTCCACCGCCTTGGTTGGAGCCTTGCGCTTCCTTCTTGCTGCTGAATTCGAGAGGAAGGTGATGGCGGAGCCGGGACAGGTTGAAAATACCTGTGATAGCAAAGGGGACAGTCTGATATCTTCAGGGCAGAGACCTTCTCGTTTACGGGAGTGGGGGGAAGATAGCTTTCCTGACTTTTCCAGCGGGACATATGTCTCCAGAAAGCTTGAAAGTTTGCCTGGAGTCCACGCCGGCAGCAACGCTAGGCTTCCTCCAGTCGGTTTTGTGCTATTTGTGAGACTGCCTTTTCCTCCGCTTCCCTTCGAGCAAGGCACCGTTTTGCTAGTTCCCGGCGAATTCCTGAAGGAGGCCGCCTTCTCTGGCCTTTTTCTCGGCCTTCCTCGCAGCTTGGGCTCCGTCCACGGTTTCGCTTCATGCTTTCGAGGAAACGGCGGCGCCGAGAAAAAGCCCGTCCTTTCCCGCGGCGGCTGCTCTGCTTCAGCCCCACCGAAGAAGCCTTGTCTTGTTTTCACAATCCGTATCGTTTTAAATAATATTATATTATTGCATCGTCCAAGGCTTTCACTGCTAGAATCACTGGGGTGTTGTGTGGTTTCCGGGCTGTATGGCCGTGTTCTAGCAGCATTTTCTCCTGGCGATCTTCTAAAGATGCTAGCCACAGATGCAGGCGAAACGTCAGGAGAAAATGCTGCTAGAACAGGGCCATACAGCTCGGAAACCACACAACACACTATAATATAATATAATATAATATAATATAATATAATATAATATAATATAATATAATATAATATAATATAATATAATATAATATAATATTTATATAATAATGGTGTGTGGACGCTGGAGAATATCTTTATATTATTTTATATTATATATTATAATATCCTGGCGATCCTCTGAAGAGACCAGCCACAGATGCAGGGGAAACGTCAGGAGAAAATGCTGCTAGGACACAGCCATGCAGCCCGGAAACCACACAACACACTATAATATAATATAATATAATATAATATAATATAATATAATATAATATAATATAATATAATATAATATAATATAATATCACATCATATCTTATCATAGTGTTGGGGGACTCTGGAGAATATATCTAGTATTATATTATATTTATTATATTATATCCTGACAATCTTCTGAAGATGCCAGCCACAGATGCAGGCGAAATGTCAGGAAAAAATGCTGCTAGAACACGGCCATAAAGCCCGGAAAATGCGTATAATATTTTATAATATTATTATAGGGTATGTGGGCTCTGGAAATATCTCCATTTATTATATTATATTATTACATTACATTACATTACATTATCCTATAGTGTGTGTGAGTTCTGGAAAATATCTCTATATAATATAATAAATAATATATAATGTAATGTAATGTAATGTAATGTAATATAATATAGAGATATTTTCCAGAGTCAGCTTAGTGTAGTGTAGCGTTATTTTCCACTGCTTCCGAATAGCCATCTTTTAGGTCCTCAACTAGGGACCTAAAATATCGGTTGCCAGAAGACAAAGGTGGACCCATAGTTTTAATGATTTTATTATTATTATTTTTAATTAATTAAAATGGCAATACAACATAAAATTGAGTTGCATACAGTAATAACATTGGAACGTCTAGGATATTGTCCAGCGACTAGATGATTTTCAACGTATTGCTTGCTCTTGGGCAAACTCCAGTTGTTATTTTTGCTTTCCAGCCTGCAGAAACCTATCTCCACTAATGGCAACCCAATCACACAAAAATTCTTGCTGTTTTGGTTTGTTCTTGGGGCGCCGATTCGGAAAATGGCATTGGATACACCTATAGGAGACTGCTGTAGAATTTCTTTGGCCCCCATTGAAGTCCAAAACACCTGGAGGGCCCAAGTTTGCCCATGCCTGATCTACATTATCTTATTTGATCATCTGGATTATATAGCAGTGTAGAAGGGGCTCAAAAGCTATAACTATATCTGGTTATAGTGGTTCTATGGGAGCAGATGGAGAATGCTGTATGGCATATTATGCATCTCAAACAGTAGTACTGATAGGGGGAAACGGGTGCCATTTTTGGAGTCAGCAAGTCAATTTGAGGCACCAAAATATGTGTTGGCCAGTGTGATATTTGCAAGCTACTATAGTATAGGATTTACTTCTGTGTTGACTCACAACCCTTCTGAACCATGCTGAGCCCTGATGGCGCAATGGGTTAAACCCTTGGATTGCTGACCTAAAGGTTGAGTTGCGGACCTCTAGTTTGTGATGGCTCAAAGGCTTTCCTAGCAAGATGTGTGTTCAGAGAGGGTGTTGTTCCAAATCGGGACTCGGGACAATTTATTATAGGAGTTAGTTCGGAAAAGGCTTGTCCTAGTAGTAGGCAACAATGCGGGATAATTCGGGGATTGATTCATCACAAAACCCCGGGATAGTGATGAGTGATGAAGAGTGAGCAAAGGCCCCAAGGCGGAGGAAGCACCCAAAGGGAAGTTTCTAAGGCCCCTTCCACAAAGCTGAATAAAATCCCCACATTATCTGCGTTATTATCTGATATAAGGCAGTGTGGACTCAGGTATTCAAAGCAGATATTGTGGGATTTTCTGCCTTGATATTCTGGGTTATATGGCTGTGTGGAAGGGTCCTAGGGGGGAAAAAAGGGAGGGGACCACCCACAACTAAAAGGCTGTCATAGTATAAGAAAAAACATGATTTTAGTTTTATATAAGAGGGGAAAAGGTACAATTAAAATTATTACAATAGTAATACAAGGTACATTTTAAGTGCACGCAGGAAGATATCGAAACTTCTATTACACTATGTAACACGGTTTTTGTTTCTGGGTGATAAATGCCATTTCCTAATTTTTTAAAATCCCTTCTGGTGTAAGAGAATTGGCCGTCTACAGAGACGTTACCCAGTTTCCCCCGAAATGACCTATCATGATTTTTCAGCATTTTTGAGAATGCTCGAAATATAAACCCTTTTTCAAAAATAAGCCCTATAGTTCACTTAAAAAGTCAATTTGGAAAAATAAGTCTGCCACTGAAAACAAGCCCTAATGCATCTTTGGGAGCAAAAATTAAGATAAGACCCTGTCTTATTTTGGGGGAAACAGAGTAGCTAGGGGGCTTCTCTCACTTCCCTGCGAGCTAGAGCTGACAGACGGGAGCTCACCCCTTCTCGGGGATTTGAACAGACAGTCTTCATCAACCCAACCTTCAGTCCAGCCAGCACAAGGGTTTAACCCATTGCGCCACTGGGGCTCATTTCCTAATTGATCCTATTATAAAAAGAAATGGAAAAACTTGATTAAACTGCAAAAACGTTGTTTTGATGGGACATCCCGAAGCACATTTCTGCTATAGTTTTTCCATAAATATCTTATGTAGTGTCAACCAATTACAGGTCATTTGTGGCAGCCACAGAAACTAAGTCTCTGGAGTAGAACCACTAATTTCGAAGTCAATCCCGTACCATTAAGCAAGAAATAACACTTTCAAAGGAGGAACAGAAAAAAAATCAATTTTATGACATAGTGTTATTGATGACCTTGTGTTATAATCTATAGTTGATAATAATAATAAACTTTATAGACCACCCTATCTCCTCAGTGGTGCAGCAGGTTAAACCCGCTGACGTGCTGAACTTGCTGACTGGAAGGTCTGAGGTCGAATCCAGGGAGAGGGGTGAGCTCCCGCTTTTAGCCCCAGCTTCTGCCAATTTAGCAATTCAAAACATGCAAATATGAGTAGGTCAATAGGTTCCGATTTGGTGGGAAGGTAATGGCGCTCCATGCAGTCATGCAGTCATGCTGGTCTATGGACAATGCAGGCTCTTCGGCTTAGAAATGGAGATGTCTAAACTTAATGTCAGGAGCAAATCTTTACCTTTACCTAGGCCTGTGGGTGGGTGGGTGGGGGGGGGGTGTTAGGGGTTCAACCCCCCCCCCATTTTCAGGTTAAAAAAAACCTGGTTTACTCATGAATTTTAACTGGTTAACCAAATCCCCATACTAAGTCTATGAGATGCAAAAAATTAAGAGCCCCTCCAGAACTTTAAGCACTATCTATAACAAATATTGACAATTTATTCACAGGCCTGTAGCAGGCCATTTTTTTTCTGGCTACAGCCTTGCCTTTATCTATCTCCCCTGAAGGGACTCAGGGCTGTTTCCAAGAAATATTGCAACAATTCCACGCCAATAGAAAACCATACAAACAGGTTAGGTCAGGACAAGGCGCATTAGATAATACAAACAAGCTATTTGATGAAAAATAAAATAAGAAAATAAAAATAAAATAAAAACATCTTAAAATACTGAAACCCTGATAAAACACACTAAAATAGGGTATAAAACCGACTACATCGAAGTACTAAAATGGACCTAATCAACTGTAAAAGGACTGGGCGAGGGGCAGTGCAAACAGGGTATCACAGGGCCAAGGAAGTGGAGGAAGTGAAGAACAGAGTATACTCCCAAACTCCACTAGCTAGTTGGAACATCCAGGTTTTCAGTTCCCTAAAGGAGGACACCTGTGGAAATCCTGAGACATAGGGTGAAACTTTCCAACTAGGAACATTTTTTTCTTCCACATTTTGTTGCACAATGAAATTAGTATTACAATAATACTGACTACAAGATACATTTTCAGTGCATGCAGTAATCCTATTGGAATTTCTATTATATTTCCAAGCTACTAAAATACCAAAGGATAGTTTCTGACCTTGAAAGGGGGGGGGATATGTTTGGGGAGGAGCACTTGCCATTGGACAAGATGACACTTTTGTTAGAAATAGCAACCTTCTACAAGCCTCCTCTACTTGTTATGTATGTAATTGAGATTGCTTCTTATATTGTATGTATATATATTGGTATGCAGTTTTTCCCTTAGCTCTGTTGTTTGAAGTTGCGGGAGGGACTACATATCATGTGACCCTGATCTTAGAATATTCAGAGTGAGACTCCATTTAGAATGGTTTGAATTAGAAGTCAGTTGGAATCAGTTAAGTCAGTGAGAAGCCAGATGAGGCTTGAGTCAGTTTGAGTTAGAAGTCAGTTGAGGCTTGCGTCAGTTTGAATTAGAAGTCAGTGAATTCTGTTGATGTCAGAGCAGGAGTATAGTCAGTACTCAGTAAGATGTTCAGTAAATATATGGGTCTGTTTGCAGTAGATGTATAGTACAGTATTATATAGTTGATATATTATTCAGTTAACATGAAACCAATAAGCAATGTACCTGTATATTGGATATATGAAATTTGTAAGTAAACTAACTATGTTAACTTTTAATGAAGACTACTTATTTTTGGTCTCTTGAGAGGATGATTTAATAGCAATATATTTTATGGGAGAATAGATGTTTTGGGCAACTGAAATAACACTTCTGAAGATCTGCTATATATTTTGTGCATTGGCATGCCTTTGTTCTAACAGTTCAAAGAGAAAACCAGGGATTTCAGACTTACCACTAAGGAGAAGATTGACTCAGCTCTTTTCAGGAGTATCATGCTTTACAAAAGGTTACAATCTCTGACAAGGTCATGTCTTTCCAAAAGGTTATGATTTTCCAAATAATGAAAATACAGTAGAGTCTCACTTCTCCAAGCTAAACGGGCCAGCAGAAGCTTGGATAAGCGAATACCTTGGATAATGAGGAATTAAGGAAAAACCTATTAAACATCAAATTAGGTTAGGATTTTACAAATTAAGCACCAAAACATCATGTTATACAACAAATTTGACAGAAAAAGTAGTTCAACGCGTAGTAATGTTATGTTGTAATTACTATATTTATGAATTTAGCACCAAAATATCATGATATATTGAAAACATTGACTACAAAAATGGCTTGGATAATCCAGAGGCTTGGATAAGCAAGGCTTGGATAAGTGAGACTCTACTGTAGTACCAATTCATCTCCAAAAGAGTCACGCATCCAAAAGCCTGTGGAGATTCCTGATTTCCCCAACAACCTTGGCCATTGTACTTAAATATGTTGGGGGAGGGGGCACTTGCAATTAGGCAAGCTGATATCATAGAAAAAGGCCTCAAACATGTATATATTAGTTATCTATCTAACTGAGATTGCTTATTATATTTTATGTATTGGTATACAGTTTTCCCCTTAACTCTGTTGTTAGAGGTTGTGGGAGGGACTACAAACCACATGACCCTGATCTTATTGGAAATAACTACACCCAGTCTCTGGGTTCGCATATATCCCTTTGTAAATAAATGACTATCATAACTTATTCAGCGGTCTGAATTACGGCTCTTGCATAAGGTCGGGTACATAAGGAATGGCATGGGCACTTTGCATTGTTTTAAACTTTGTATATTGTATTTTATGACTGTTTTAACTGTTTTAACATTTTAGTTCATTGTATATCAGTGTGAGTCCCGTGAGAAGGGCGGGGTATAAATGATTGAAATAAATAAATATTGAAAAGGAAAAATGATGTTATATCTGCTTGGCAAATGTGAATTTTCATGGTAAATCAGCTGTTAAACTGAAGAACCATGTCTTTGAACTGCCAAGGACAAAGACATGCCACTGCAAAAATATATTTAGTTAGCAGAGGATGGTTGTTTCTTTGAAGCTGAAATTGCAGTTGCAGATGTCCAAAAGATATACCCTCCCTTGAAACCTCTCAGTTTAAAATATGCACTAAGACATTAAAAAACCAAAGTTTTATTTGAAAAATGACATATCTTGTTTACTCACAAACATCTTGTATTAATTCACCATACAGGCACATTTCTTATTAAAGTTCAGTTATAGATAGGATGTAGTTCTCTCTGTGTTGAATACACAGGGTATAATTTTAACAGTCCATAGTCTTTAGGTATAGTTGTACTCACTAAAGTTCCTAAGTCATACTTCTCTATTGAAGTTCAAAACAGCAACATGTATCCACTTCCACTGTGATGCAGACACGTCCACCTCCAATGATATTCAGTAGGCTGACTACAAAATGGAGTCCTGAGTTTGAACATGCTCAGTATAATCACATGTCTATAACCCATTGGTTCCCAGCCTGTGGCCCCTGGACCACCAGTGGTACCCAAGAACCAAAGGAGAGCAACTGGGTTCTCGACAGCAAGCCTCCTGACTGTTGCTTTTCCTCCTCCCTCCCTCCCCCTGAGTTGAGTTGTTCCATGTGGTACCTGGAAGCAGAGGTGCTTTGTTGTTTTCGTTTTTAGGCCTGTTCCTGGGGTTATTTGGGGTGCTAATTCAGAAAACTGCATTTGATAGACCACATCAGCTCTAGATTATTAAATATGGTTTTCTGTGAGTGACTGATGGTGACTACTGGATGGCATATGTTCTGTATCAGAAACTAGAGCTGATGTGGTCTGTCCAATGCAATTTTCTGAATCAGCACCCCAGATAACCAAGCTGAATCTTTTGGTACTAGTGTTGGAGCGTGGTTCTTGGTCAAGTGGTCCCTAGTCAAAAAAAGGTTGGGAACCACTGTTATAATCCCTCCCACACCAAAGAGCTACATTCAAATGGTAAATCAACATACACATAGAATACAGGTTAACAAATATTTGTTGTCAGTCAGTTGCTTCCTCATGGACCAGCCCACTCCAAAGCTCCCTGTCTGCGGTGGCCACCCCAGCTCCTTCAAGGTCAAGCCAGTCACTTCAAGGATTACACCCATCCATCTTGCCCTTGGTCGACCCTTCTTCCTTTTCCTTCCATTTTCCCCAGCATTATTCTTTTCTCCAAGATCTCCTGTTTTCTCATTATGTGGCCAAAGTACTTCATCTTTGCCTCTAATATCCTTCCCTCCAGTGAGCAGCCTGGATTTATTTCCTGGAGTATGAACTGGTTTGATCTTCCCTTGGTTCAAGGCACTCTCAGAATTTTCCTCTAACACCACAGTTCAAAAGTGTCTATCTTCTTTCATTTTAATAGAAATATATATTCATAACCTGTTAAGATTATGATACCAATATAGTTAGATATTGGTGCAGAGCAGTAAAAATGCAGAAGACTAGGGGTTTATGTGAGCAGAGGTAAAAAGAAAATAAACAATAAGACAAAATAGCCAGCCTCCCTTTCCCTTTAAAAAAGTCATGCGCATAAAATAAACATCAGAGACATCAAAAGTAAAATAGTAAAAAATATGTTTGCTCACAATCTTGTATGATGATGGTCATACAGGTAAAAACATCTTAGTTTCAAAAGAAAAGAACAGTTCATGATACTACATCTCTCTTAACAAACAAGAGCAACATCGGCATGGCATGGCATGGTCAAGAAGGAGCGAAGAGAAAGAGACAGGAAGAGGCATATGTACATCACTTCCTGTGTGTCCCCAGAAAGGATACTCCCATTTCCCACATCACATGCAAAAACCCTTAAATGTTGTCATCAACTTTGGAATGCAGGTTGGCTCAGGTTACTAAGCAACAAACATAACTAATTACATAAACTATCCCACATTGACAATGCATGCATGATTGCTTAGATAACCCAACACACTTAGCCTTCCTTATGGTCCAGCTGTCACATCCATAGGTTATTATGAGGAATACTTTAACACTGCGGACCTTCCTTTCCAGTGTGATGCCTCTATTCTTCACTATTTTATCGAGGTTGGTCCAAGAAGTAAACGTCCTGCATCTGCAGTAATCTTCCTTCCTAGAAATACAAGGTCTATCACTGCTTCCACGTTTTCTCCCTCTATTTGCCAGTTGACAATCAGTCTGGTTGCCATAATCTTGATGTTTAACTGCAACCCAGCTTTTGCACTTTCTTTTTTCACCTTGGTTAGAAGGCTTCTCAGCTCCTCCTCGCTTTCAGCCATCAGAGCAAATATACGCGTTATATAAAAAAATATATAGCAAATATATACATTAACAAACGAACCGTGAAAGGCTTGGGAGGTTGCTATTCCCAACAGATCTTAGAATGTATTGTTGTTGAAGGTTTTCATGGTCTGAATCTCTGGGTTGCTGAGAGTCTTTTGGGCTGTATGGTCATGTTCCAGAAGCATTCTCTCCTGACGTTTTGCCCACATCTATGGCAGTCATCCTCAGTGGTTGTGATGTCTGTTGGAAACTAGACAAGGGGGGGGGGTGTTTATATATCTGTGGAAGGTGGGGGGGGGGGGGAAAGAAAGAACTCTTGTCTGTTGGAGGCAGGTGTGGAGTTTTTTTAAACCTAAAAAATGGGGGGGGGGGGTTGAACCCCTAACCCTCCCTCCTTGGCTATAGCCCTGTCTCCTACTTCCTCCACATTTCCTCCCTCTATTAGTTATCATTCAGTCTGGTTGCCATAATCTTGGGGTTTTTTTAATGTTTAGCTGCAACCCAGCTTTTGCACTTTCTTCTTTCACTTTGGTTACAAGGCTCCTCAGCTCTTCCTCGCTTTCAAAGCAAATACGTTATCCGTAGACACCTCCTAGGTCATGTGGCCGGTATGGAGCACCCTTACCTTCCCGCTGGAGCGGTACCTATCTATCTACTTACATTTGCATGTTTTCGAACTGCTAGGTTAGCAGAAGCTGGGGTTAACAAAGGGAGCTCACTCCGCTTCTGTCCGCAAGTTCAGCAGCTCAGCGCTTTAACACACTGCTCACATTATATATACAGGTAAAGGTTTCCCCTGAAAGTCCAGTCGCGTCCAACTCTGCGGGTTGGTGCTCATCTCCATTTCTCAGCTGAAAAGCCGGCGTTGTCCGTAGACACCTCCAAGGTCATGTGGCCAGTATGACTGCATGGAACGCCGTTACCTTCCCGCCAAAGTGGTACCTATTGATCTACTCACATTTGCATGTTTTCGAACTGCTAGGTTGGCAGAAGCTGGGGCTAACAGCGGGCGCTCATTCCGCTACCCGTATTTGAACCTGCGACCTTTTGGTCCACAAGCTCGGCAGCTCAGCGCTTTAACACACTGCACCACCGGAGGCCCTTATATATACCAATATAGCTATATATCATTTTGCCCCGTGACAAAGTGCGTTAAAGCACTGAGCTGCTGACCGAAAGGTCCCAGGTTCAAGCCCAGGGAGCTGCGTAAGCGGCCGCTGTTAGCTCCAGCTCCTGCTAACCTAGCAGTTCGAAACCATGCCAATGTGAGTAGATCAATAGGTATCGCCCCAGCGGGAAGGTAACGGCGCTCCATGCAGTCATGCCGGCCACATGACCTTGGAGGTGTCTACGGACAACTGCTCTTTGGCTTAGAAATGGAGATGAGCACCACACCCCAGAGTCAGACATGACTGGACTTAACGTCAGGGGAAACCTTTACCTATATAGCAAATATATACATTAACAAATGAACAGCGAAAGGCTTGGGAGGTTGCTATTTCCAACGGAATGTTCAGAGTGAGGCTCCATTGAGAATGCGTTTGAATCAGAAGTAGTTGGAGTCAGTTGAGGCTTGAGTTTTCAAGGGTGGTGATGTGAGGGGGGGGGCGTAGGAAGGGGGTGTATAAAATCTCTCTATGCACTGGATTGCTCCCCTCCTGACGCCTCCCTTGCCTCTTTCCCCATCCTTTGCCTCCCTCCCCAGCAGACCGCAGCCGCCTGGAGGACCCCAACGAGGAAGAGGAGGAGATCGCGGCGTGTCCTCGCAGCCGCGGGGCCGGACAGTGCAGCCAGGAGCTCCCTGGAAGGGAGAAGGAGGCGGCGGCGAGAGAGGCGGCGAGAGAAGCTCCAAGAGCATCCTCCTCTTCCTCCTCCTCGTCGTCCTCCTCTCCGATGGCAGCAGCCCCGCCGGCGCCTCCGAAGGCGAGGAAGAAGCGCTCGCGGGCCGCCTTCTCGCACGCGCAGGTCTTCGAGCTGGAGCGGCGCTTCAACCACCAGCGCTACCTCTCCGGGCCGGAGCGGGCCGACCTCGCCGCCTCGCTCAAGCTGACCGAGACCCAGGTCAAGATCTGGTTCCAGAACCGGCGCTACAAGACCAAGCGGCGACAGCTGGCCGCAGACCTCCTGGCCTCCGCGCCCGCCGCCAAGAAGGTGGCCGTCAAAGTCCTGGTCCGCGACGATCAGCGCCAGTACCACCCGGGGGAGGTGTTGCGGCCCCCTCCGCCGCCCCCGCACCCTCACCCGCCGCTGCTCCACCTCCCGCCGCCTTACTACTACCCCTACTACTGCCTGCCCGGCTGGGCTCTCTCCGCCTGCGCCGCCGCCGCCGCCGGGGCCTCCCAGTGACCCCCAATACACAAAGACACCCTCCTCCAACTTCTTGGGATGCTTCCAGACAATCCGGACCTCCCCCTTTCCCCTCCTGAAGCGCAAGACCCCCACCTCCTTTCCTCCCTGGAATTGGGTGCCCCCTGATTCTAAGACTTTCGCCCCACATACAGGGCTCCCCCCGGAGAAGGACCCTCGGGAGCCTTGCCAGTTCGAGCACTTTGCGGTTGTATGGAAATTGTTCTTGTGACGATAATTATTGTTATTATTTTTATATTCAATGTGAATATCTTATTCAGGCCTTTTTTGGGGCGGGGCGGGGAAGGGAGGAATCTTAATCGCCCTCCAAGTGCCTTTCTCTCCTCCTTTCTCCTCCTTTTCGGAGTCTTGCTCTGGATCTATACTGCCCTATACCCCCGGGACTTAATCTCAGATTATCTGCTTTGCAATGGGGTATATGAGTCTGCACCAGGCATGGGCAAACCTTGGCCCTCCAGGTTTTTGGGACTTTTTAATTTATTTTATGTAGGACATTTATATCCCGCCCTTCTCACCCCAAAGGGGACTCAGAGGGTGGCATCATTCCATGCCCGAACAACAATCATTAAAAGCAATTAAGCAACCATTTAAGGAGACCCCAGTGGCGCAGTGGGTTAAACCCTTGTGCTGGCAGGTTGCTGACCTGAAGGTTGCCGGTTGGAATCCAACCCAGGAGAGCGGGGATGAGCTCCCTCTATCAGCTCCAGCCCCATTCGGGGACATGAGAGAAGCCTCCCACAAGAATAGTCAAAACATCTGGGCATCCCCTTGGCAACATCCTTGCAGACTGCCAATTCTCTTCCACAATGATGGTAAAAACATCAAAACATCTTGGCATCCCCTGGGCAACTTCCTTGCAGACAGCCAATTCTCTCTCACCAGAAGCAACTTGCATTTTCTCAAGTCGCTCCTGACATAAAAAAATCATTTAAAAACAACATAGGTAAACATTAGACGACTATTGTGCATAGATCTAAAGCCAGGTAATCAGATTCATCAATCCAAAGAGGATTGCAACTATATTGCACAGGTAATTATGCTGGACCAAATGCTTGCTCCCAAAGCCAAGTTTTCACTTGTTTGCAAAATGTCAGGAGGAAAGGGGCCGATTTAATCTTACAGCCCAGGGACCACCACTGAAAAGGCCCTGTCTTTCTTTGCCTCCGGGATGGTTCATAGAGAGAGATACCTTCTGACAGGTGACTTGGGCCAGGCCTTCAGGGGTTTTATAGGCCAAGACGAGCACTTTGAATTGTGCTGGGTAGCAAACTGGCAGCCAGTGGAGCTGATGCAGCAGGGGGGGTTGTGTGTTCCTTGTATACAGCTCCCATTAACAATCTGGCTGCCTGTTCAGTGGTTCCCAACCTTTGGGCCTCTGGGTGTTTTGGACTTCAGCTCCCACAATTCCTAACAGCTGGTAAGCTGGCTGGGTTTTCTGGGAGTTGAAGTCCAAAACACCCAGACTTCAAAGGTTACCCCAGGTAGAGTGCTTTGCAGTAGTCTATACGAGATGTCATAACCAAGCCAGACTTCCTAAGGTACTTGCGTAACTGGCAGCTGGTAGGCTGTTAGGAATTGTGGGAGTTGAAGTCCAAAACACCTGGAGGGTCAAAGTTTGCCCGGGCCTAGTCAACACTTCCACATAAATTGGGAAAAGCAGACAATCTGGGATCCGATCTTGGGATATTGGGCAGTGTAGATCCATCCTCCGGAGGTCCCAGTTCAACCTTCGTGCCTTTCTCTTTTGGAGAAGATCTGCACTCCTTATTTCTCTCTGTCTGCTCCCCACCAATTGTGAATATGTGTTTGTTCATTTCTTCCATCTGTATTTCTCCCTCTGTGTGTTTATTTTTAATTTATAAAGTTCAGTTTAACTCTTGGGCTGCTGCTGTCTCTGTTCTTAGCTTTCCGTGGCTGTGAATCCAGGGAACGGTTTACAGGGCAAAGGGCCGTTTTCTGAGTGATGTGTAGAAGCTAGAAGCAGAGCCAGCCCTAGGTAATTTTCAAGTGTAGGTGAACAGAATTTTGCCCCCCCCCCCCAACCAATCACTGAAAAATAAAAACGTTGGATAAGCGAAAATGTTTGATAAGGAGGGATTAAGGAAAAGTCTACTAAACATCAAATTACATTAAGATTTTACAAATTAAGCACTAAAACATCATGTTTTAGAACAAATCAACAGAAAAAGCAGTTCAATAACTTGCGGAGGCAGGCCACAGGAGACAGGAGTTGCCTCAATGGCACCCCCAACAAGATGGCGCCACAGGCAACTGCCTAGTTGGCCTGGTGGTTGAACCGCCTCTGGCTAGAAGGGATGTGTTGTGGAAGGCTTTCATGGCCAGAATTACTGGGTTGCTGTGAGTTTTCCAGGCTGTATGGCCATGTTCCAAAAGCATTCTCTCCTGATGTTTCACCCACATCTATGGCAGGCATCCCCACTTGCCTTGTTAGAAACTAGAAACCTGTGGAAGGTCCAGGGTGGGAGAAAGAACTCTTGTCTGCCTGAGGCAAGTGAGGCAAGTGTGAATGTTGCAATGAATCACCTTCATTAGCATTGAATAGCAGCTTCAAAGCCTGACTGATTCACAATCTCTGAAGATGCCTGCGATAGATGTGGGCGAAATGTCAGGAGAGAATGCTTCTGGAATATGGCCATGCAGCCCGGCAAACAGACATTCCGGACATGAAAGCCTTCGACAACACAAAGGCCTGACAGTTAGGAACGGGGTGAGATCATAGGAAATGAGAGAAATCCATCCCTGGAAAGTGAAAAGCATTCCTGAAAGAATTACGGTGGGGAAAAGGGGTCTCCAGTGAAACTTAGCACCAATCCGTGTTTCCACAACAAGCCAATTTTGTCCAAATCCAATACTCACAGGGAGAGAAAGTGAGGCGAAGTCTTCTGAACAGAGACACAGGCAGCAAGACAAACACCACAAGGTTTTAACCCTTCCCTATTCTATCCAAAGCTATCCAAAGCTTACAAGTACATTGTTTAAAACTAATTCCAGCCTATGTATACTGTATATATACTTTGAAAAACAAAGGACAAAAGGGATCCTCTCACCTCTGCAGGAGTCTACCCTATACCATGTTGCTCTGGACATCTCTACATAGGGACCACCAAACGCAGCAGCATTGCCCAGGCATGAATCAAGGAACATAAAAGGCATTGCAGACTAACTCAACCAGAGATGTCAGCCATAGCAGAGCACTTGATGAACCAACCTGGACGCAGCATACTATTTGAGAAAACAGAAATGCTGGACCACTCTAACAACCATGTCAGACTACACAGAGAAGACACTGAAATCCACAAGCATGAGGCAATTTCAACAGAAAGGAGGAATCCATGAAAATGAACGAAATCTGGCTACCAGTATTAAAAACTTCTAAAATCAGGACAGTAAATAAAGAACACCATTCAGAAAACAGAGAGATTCCAGACAGGAAACAATCTAATATAAATGTATATATACATAACCTGTTAAGATTATGATACCAATATGGTTAGATATTGGTGCAGAGCAGTAAAAACGCAGAAGACTAGGGATTTATGTGAGCAGAGGCAAAAAGGAAATAAACAATAAGACAAAATATCCAGCCTCCCTTTTCCCTTTAAAAAGTCATGTGCATAAAATAAACATCAGAGACATCAAAATAAAATAGCAAAATATGTTTACTCACAATCTTGTATGATGATGGTCATACAGGTAAAAACATTTTAGTTCCAAAAGAAAAACAGTTCAGGATACTACATATCTCTTAACAAAACAGGAACATCAGCATGACATGGCACGGTTAAGCAGGAGCGAAGAAAAAAGAGACAGGAAGAGGCATATGTATGTCTTGTGTGTCCCCAGAAAGGATACTCCCATTTCCCATTTCATATGCAAACCCCTAAATGGTGGCTTCTGGTTACTAAGCAACAAACAAAACTAACTACATAAACCATCCCACATTGAAAATGCATACATGATTGTTTAGATAACCCAACACAATCAGGGACAGTTAACACCTCCTAACAAAGAATTCCCCCAGGCAGTAAGCAGCCAGATCTTGAGGCTGAAAAGCTATTCAGTGTAATCAAGGTGGCCAACTGAAACATTCACACCTGCCTCAAACAGACAAGAGTCCTTTCTCCCACCTTGGACATTCCAAAGATATATAAACCCCATTTGCTTCGTTTCCAACAGACCTCACAATCTCTGAAGATGTCTGCCATAGTTGCAGGCAAAATGTGTGTCTCTCTGTGTGTGTTTCTGTTTGTGTGTGTATAGAGAGAGAGGTTGGAATAACATTTTAAAAATGTACCTAAACGAATTAAACTTAAAAACAAACTTCCAGAATCTACTGGGTTGTTCCAGAAGCATTCTCTCACATCTATGGCAGGCATCCTCCGAGGTTGTGAGGTTTGTTGGAAACTAAGCAAAGGAGGTTTATATATTTGTGGAAAGTCCTGGGTGAGAGAATGAACTCTTGTCTGTTGGAAGCAAATGTGAATATTGTAATTAATCTACTCCCCGGAAAACTCACAGCAACCCTGTGATTCCGGCCATGAAAGTCTTCGACAACGCATTTCCAGAATCTTGGTCGTAACTTGGGAGAGAAGAGATGAAACCTCAAACCCAGAAACCTCTAAAGCAGGGGTCCCCAAACTAAGGCCCGGGGGCCAGATGCGGCCCTCCAAGGTCATTCACCTGGCCCCCACCCTCAGTTTTATAATATATTTTTATATCAGTTTTAATAATATAATATATTGTATATACATATAATATTGATAAAAATATTATAATGTTATACAATATAATACAGTACTAATAATAATACCATATAATAATATTAATTATATGTTATATATTACATATAGTATTACAGTATAGTGGTATAGTTCAATATAGTAATATATAATGCTAATATTGTGCTATGCTAATAATATCATATATTGTATGTACATACAGCTGCTCTGAGTCCCCTTTGGGGTAAGAAGGGTGGGATATAAATGTAATAAATAAATGTAGTAAATAAATAAATAATTTTAGACTTAAGCTCGCCCAAAGTCTGACATGACTTGAAGGCACACAACAACAACAACAACAACAACAACAACAACAACAACAATCCTAATTAACTTGACTATCTCATTGGCCAGAAGCAGGCCTACACTTCCCATTGAAATCCTGATAGGTTTATGTTGGTTACAGTTGTTTTCATTTTTAAATATAGTATTGTTCTTTCATCGTTGTTGTTGTTTTGCACTACAAATAAGACATGTGCAGTGTGCACAGGAATTTGTTCGGGGTTTTTTCCAAATGATAATTCGGCCCCTCCACAGTCTGAAGGATTGTAGACCGGCCCTCGGCTTTAAAAGTTTGGGGACCCCTGCTCTAAAGCTTCAGCAAACAGCAAGTAAATGCAGCTTCGGTTTCCATGGGAGACGACCAGGCCCTTCTCTTCGAAAGGCTTGAATCCTAAATTTCTGCCGCCTGGATCAAACCTAACTCCAGCTCAGCCTCTGCGGAATTCAGATTCCTCAGAGATCCAAATCCAAATCCTTTCAGTTCACAATACACAATCGTCAAAACGACTGGGAAGGCTCTAATGGAATCGCATTCAGAAGCGTGCTGGGCCCATAACCTTTTGTTGGGAGAATCAGAGCTGTTATGGTCAAAATAACCCTCTCTTGGGGTGATTCCCCAACACTTTTGGAATTTGTTTTCCACGAAAGTGGAACCTCCCTCCCTACCACCTTAAAACCTCAGTAGAGAGGGCAGTCTTGTGTCCCATGGGCTATACCAGGGGTCCTCAAACTTTTGAAGCAGAGGGCCGGTCCACTATCTTTCAGACTGTTGAGGGGCCAAATTATCATTTGGAAAAAAAATACGAACAAATTCCTATGCATACTGCACATGTCTTATTTGTAGTGCAACAACAACAACAACGAAAGAACAATACAATATTTAAAAATGAAAACAATTTTAACCAACATAAACCTATCAGGATTTCAATGGGAAGTGTGGGCCTGCTTCTGGCCAGTGAGATAGTCAAGTTAATTAGAATTGTTGTTGTGTGCCTTCAAGTCATTTCAGACTTTGGCCGAGCCTAAGTCTAAAATTAATTATTTATTTACTGCATTTATTTACTACATTTATATCCCACCTTTCTCACCTAGAAGGGGACTCAGAGCAGCTGTATGTACATACAATACATTATATTATTAGCATAGCACAATATTAGCATTATATATTAATATATTGAACTATACCACTATACTATTATATAATATGTAATATATAACATATAATTAATATTATTATATGGTATTATTATTAGTATTATATTGTATAACATAATATTATTATCAATATTATATGTATATGCAATATATTATATTATTAAAACTAATATAAAAATATTATATTATAAAACTGAGGGCGGGGGCCAGGTAAATGACCTTGGAGGGCCGCATCCGGCCCCCGGGCCTTAGTTTGGGGACCCCTGGTGTAGACCAATATAATCTAGTTCTAAGCAGATCATGAGGATTATTTGATTAGATAAACTGGATTATATGGCAGTGCAGACTAATATAATCCAGCTCAAAGCAGATCATTTGAATTATTTGATTAGATAACCTGGATTATATGGCAGAGTAGACTAATATAATCCAGTTCAAAGCAGATAATGTGGATTATCTGATTTGATAACCTGGATCATATGGCGGGCAGTGTAGAAGGGGCCAGAGGGATTCCTCAAGGCTTTAAATCTTTGAGGATCACTGCATTGACCCTTTAAAGGTAATTCTTAGCCTACCTGGGAGGGTATTCCATACATCTCACTTGAAGCATTCTTGGCACTAAAGTATAAATTAAAAATTACATGAATAGTTGTGTGTTTGTTACTATCAGCGAGATGAGGTGAGCTCCCATCTGTCAACCCTAGCTTCCCATGCGGATCCAGGCGGCCCCTGGGCATCATCCTCTCTCACACCAGAAGCGACTTGCCTCAATTAGAAAAACCAAAGAAACATATTTCAGTTCTAAAAGCCTTCGACAATGCTCGTTTGGACAGATAATTCTTGGACACAATGGGCTTGTGAATCAAGTTATGCATTTCTACAGTGAAAGGAAACCTATGGATTCCTAATAAAGGTAAAGGTAAAGGTTTTCCCCTGACGTTGAGTCCAGTCGTGACCGACTCTGGGGGTTGGTGCTCATCTCCATTTCTAAGCGAAAAGCCAGCTTGTCCGTAGACACCTCCAAGGTCATGTGGCTGGCATGACTGCATGGAGCGCTGTTACCTTCCTGCCGGAGCGGTACCTATTTATCTACTCACATTTGCATGTTTTCGAACTTCTAGATTGGCAGGAGCTGGGTCTAACAGCGGGCGCTCATTCCACTCCTGGGATTTGAACCTGGGACCTTTCGGTCTGCAAGTTCAGCAGCTCAGCGCTTTAACACACTGCGCCACCACCAAAGGCCCATGGATTCCTATTAGCTGTGAAAAAGGAGGGTTGTGGCCTTTCAAGCCTGCCCTCGGCTTCCCAATATGCATGCTGCCTTCTATAATATATTGCTCAGTGGAATTAATGGCTTCGGCTTCACTGAGGCTGGATCCCTAGTGTTATGGTGATGCTTTCATAGATAAGTCAATGTACTGTCTGTACCAGAAAGATGAACCTCTATGACCATGCTTCTCAACCTATGAGTCCCCAGGTGTTTTGGCCTACAACTCCCAGAAATCCCAGCCAATTTACCAGCTGTTAGGATTCCCGAGAGAAAGCCAAAACATCTGGGGACCCACAGGTTGAGAACCACTATTCTATGATGTCACTGGGAAATAAAGGTGACAAGAAGGGAGGGAAGAGCCACCAAGAGAAGCCATGTCACCATGGAGAGATTGTGAGGTATCAGCCATTTCAAGGATGTGCAAAGGTGTGTCTTATCTGCTTCCTGAATACTGTTTATTTTTCTGTATGTCCCATCCTTTGCAGATTTACTGAAACATTCGTGTCAAGTTGCTTGAGTCAGATTGCAATATTATCAAGGTGAGCTCTATAGCTCTGGAGGTTCCTGAGTTTCATGGCCTGTCTAATGTAATTAACAAGAATGTAATCATCCTGGACTAACATAGAGTTGGAAGAGACTTCATGGGCCATCCAGTCTAACTCCCTGCCAAGAAGCAGGAAAATCACATTCAAAACACCCAGACAGATGGCCATCCAGCCTCGGCTTAAAAGCTTCCAAAGAAGGAACCTCTGCACTCTCCGAGGCAGAGAGTTCCACTGCTGAACAGCTCTCAAAGTGAGGAAGTACTTCCTAATGTTCAGGTGGAATCTCCTTTCCTTTAGTTTAAAGCCATTGTTCTACATCCTAGTCTCCAGGGCAGCATAAAACAAGGTTGCTCCCTCCTCCCTATGACTTCCCTTCACATATTTATGCATGGCTATCATGTCTCCTCTTGGACTTCTCTTTGCAGGCTAAACATGCCCAGTTCTTTAAGCCACTCCTCATAGGGCTTGTGCTCCAGACCCTTGATCACTTTAGTCGCCCTCCTCTGGATACATTCCAGCTTGTCAACATCTCCCTTAAATTGCAGTGCCCAGAATTGGACACAGTGTGACTCTAGGTGTAGTCTGATCAAGGCAGAATAGAGGGGTAGCATGACTTCCCTGGATCTAGACACTATACTGTTTATGCAGGCCAAAATCCCATTGGCTTTTTTAGCCGCAGCATCACATTGTTGACTCATGTTTAACTTGTCCAGGAGGACTCCAAGATCTTTTTCACTTGGGCCTATCTCTGTAATCTTTTAAGATCGTTTTGAATTCTGCTCACATCTTCTGGAGTATTAGCTGAGCTATGAATTTAGAGTGTACTATAAGCCCGAACTCTGTAGAACAGTGGTTCTCAACCTTTTGGCCTTCAACTCCCAGCAGGTAAACTGGCTGGGATTTCTGGGAGTTGTAGCCAAAAACATCTGGGGACCCCAGGTTGAGAACCACTGCTGTAGAAACCTTCTTACCATCCAGTGGTCAGTTTGTGATTGGAGAAGCCAAGGAAGAAGAACCTCATGGAGATCACAGGTGAGGCAATGGGTTAAATCCTTGTGCCGGCTGAACTGCTGACCTGAAGATTGGGTCGCTGACCTGAAGGCTGCCAGTTGAAGTCCGCAAGACCGGCTGAGCTCCCGTCTGTCAGCCCTAGCTTTCTCTCACATTTAATCTCTGACACGATTTTTAAAAACCTTAAGTCATTCACTTGTATGTGAAAGAAACACACGTCTGTTGCCAAATCCTCATTGCAGGAGCATTTCTGAGATGCTGGAAGAGTGTAAGGAATGGAAATAACACACAATTAACGCATCCAAAAGTCGCCTTTATTCTGCCCCTTTCTCCATTGGACTGTGTTAAAAAGTTTCCTATCCCACCCCCACCCTATTTCTAGAGACGATCACGCTTTCCAAATTTGCAAGAAACAAGCAAGGTTGGCCTGAAACCGGATTCAGCTTTCCCTGTTGTTTCCAATGAGGCCACGCTGACTTATCGACCCCTTTGCCAGAGGCCCATTGAGCTCAATGGCTCTGCCCTCCGCTGGACGTCTTCACTTGGGAACAAGGCGGAATAAAGAAACTCCACAGTGCCGTTTCCAAAGGCCTGGGTTTTGCCTTTTGTATTGTCCGGAAGCTTTCGTCCACAAGAAACTGAGTAAACCTGTTTGGAATATAGTCAATGGAACAGTATAGCCCATGGGACACAAGACTGCCCTCTCTACTGAGGTTTTAAGGTGGTAGGGAGGGAGGTTCCACTTTCGTGGAAAACAAATTCCAAAAGTGTTGGGGAATCACCCCAAGAGAGGGTTATTTTGACCATAACAGCTCTGATTCTCCCAACAAAAGGTTATGGGCCCAGCACGCTTCTGAATGCGATTCCATTAGAGCCTTCCCAGTCGTTTTGACGATTGTGTATTGTGAACTGAAAGGATTTGGATTTGGATCTCTGAGGAATCTGAATTCCGCAGAGGCTGAGCTGGAGTTAGGTTTGATCCAGGCGGCAGAAATTTAGGATTCAAGCCTTTCGAAGAGAAGGGCCTGGTCGTCTCCCATGGAAACCGAAGCTGCATTTACTTGCTGTTTGCTGAAGCTTTAGAGCAGGGGTCCCCAAACTTTTAAAGCCGAGGGCCGGTCTACAATCCTTCAGACTGTGGAGGGGCCGAATTATCATTTGGAAAAAACCCCGAACAAATTCCTGTGCACACTGCACATGTCTTATTTGTAGTGCAAAACAACAACAACGATGAAAGAACAATACTATATTTAAAAATGAAAACAACTGTAACCAACATAAACCTATCAGGATTTCAATGGGAAGTGTAGGCCTGCTTCTGGCCAATGAGATAGTCAAGTTAATTAGGATTGTTGTTGTTGTTGTTGTTGTTGTTGTTGTTGTTGTTGTGTGCCTTCAAGTCATGTCAGACTTTGGGCGAGCTTAAGTCTAAAATTATTTATTTATTTACTACATTTATTTATTACATTTATATCCCACCCTTCTTACCCCAAAGGGGACTCAGAGCAGCTGTATGTACATACAATATATGATATTATTAGCATAGCACAATATTAGCATTATATATTACTATATTGAACTATACCACTATACTGTAATACTATATGTAATATATAACATATAATTAATATTATTATATGGTATTATTATTAGTACTGTATTATATTGTATAACATTATAATATTTTTATCAATATTATATGTATATACAATATATTATATTATTAAAACTGATATAAAAATATATTATAAAACTGAGGGTGGGGGCCAGGTGAATGACCTTGGAGGGCCGCATCTGGCCCCCGGGCCTTAGTTTGGGGACCCCTGGGCTATACTGTTCCATTGACTATATTCCAAACAGGTTTACTCAGTTTCTTGTGGACGAAAGCTTCCGGACAATACAAAAGGCAAAACCCAGGCCTTTGGAAACGGCACTGTGGAGTTTCTTTATTCCGCCTTGTTCCCAAGTGAAGACGTCCAGCGGAGGGCAGAGCCATTGAGCTCAATGGGCCTCTGGCAAAGGGGTCGATAAGTCAGCGTGGCCTCATTGGAAACAACAGGGAAAGCTGAATCCGGTTTCAGGCCAACCTTGCTTGTTTCTTGCAAATTTGGAAAGCGTGATCGTCTCTAGAAATAGGGTGGGGGTGGGATAGGAAACTTTTTAACACAGTCCAATGGAGAAAGGGGCAGAATAAAGGCGACTTTTGGATGCGTTAATTGTGTGTTATTTCCATTCCTTACACTCTTCCAGCATCTCAGAAATGCTCCTGCAATGAGGATTTGGCAACAGACGTGTGTTTCTTTCACATACAAGTGAATGACTTAAGGTTTTTAAAAATCGTGTCAGAGATTAAATGTGAGAGAAAGCTAGGGCTGACAGACGGGAGCTCAGCCGGTCTTGCGGACTTCAACTGGCAGCCTTCAGGTCAGCGACCCAATCTTCAGGTCAGCAGTTCAGCCGGCACAAGGATTTAACCCATTGCCTCACCTGTGATCTCCATGAGGTTCTTCTTCCTTGGCTTCTCCAATCACAAACTGACCACTGGATGGTAAGAAGGTTTCTACAGCAGTGGTTCTCAACCTGGGGTCCCCAGATGTTTTTGGCTACAACTCCCAGAAATCCCAGCCAGTTTACCTGCTGGGAGTTGAAGGCCAAAAGGTTGAGAACCACTGTTCTACAGAGTTCGGGCTTATAGTACACTCTAAATTCATAGCTCAGCTAATACTCCAGAAGATGTGAGCAGAATTCAAAACGATCTTAAAAGATTACAGAGATAGGCCCAAGTGAAAAAGATCTTGGAGTCCTCCTGGACAAGTTAAACATGAGTCAACAATGTGATGCTGCGGCTAAAAAAGCCAATGGGATTTTGGCCTGCATAAACAGTATAGTGTCTAGATCCAGGGAAGTCATGCTACCCCTCTATTCTGCCTTGATCAGACTACACCTAGAGTCACACTGTGTCCAATTCTGGGCACTGCAATTTAAGGGAGATGTTGACAAGCTGGAATGTATCCAGAGGAGGGCGACTAAAGTGATCAAGGGTCTGGAGCACAAGCCCTATGAGGAGTGGCTTAAAGAACTGGGCATGTTTAGCCTGCAAAGAGAAGTCCAAGAGGAGACATGATAGCCATGCATAAATATGTGAAGGGAAGTCATAGGGAGGAGGGAGCAACCTTGTTTTATGCTGCCCTGGAGACTAGGATGTAGAACAATGGCTTTAAACTAAAGGAAAGGAGATTCCACCTGAACATTAGGAAGTACTTCCTCACTTTGAGAGCTGTTCAGCAGTGGAACTCTCTGCCTCGGAGAGTGCAGAGGTTCCTTCTTTGGAAGCTTTTAAGCCGAGGCTGGATGGCCATCTGTCTGGGTGTTTTGAATGTGATTTTCCTGCTTCTTGGCAGGGAGTTAGACTGGATGGCCCATGAAGTCTCTTCCAACTCTATGTTAGTCCAGGATGATTACATTCTTGTTAATTACATTAGACAGGCCATGAAACTCAGGAACCTCCAGAGCTATAGAGCTCACCTTGATAATATTGCAATCTGACTCAAGCAACTTGACACGAATGTTTCAGTAAATCTGCAAAGGATGGGACATACAGAAAAATAAACAGTATTCAGGAAGCAGATAAGACACACCTTTGCACATCCTTGAAATGGCTGATACCTCACAATCTCTCCATGGTGACATGGCTTCTCTTGGTGGCTCTTCCCTCCCTTCTTGTCACCTTTATTTCCCAGTGACATCATAGAATAGTGGTTCTCAACCTGTGGGTCCCCAGATGTTTTGGCTTTCTCTCGGGAATCCTAACAGCTGGTAAATTGGCTGGGATTTCTGGGAGTTGTAGGCCAAAACACCTGGGGACTCATAGGTTGAGAAGCATGGTCATAGAGGTTCATCTTTCTGGTACAGACAGTACATTGACTTATCTATGAAAGCATCACCATAACACTAGGGATCCAGCCTCAGTGAAGCCGAAGCCATTAATTCCACTGAGCAATATATTATAGAAGGCAGCATGCATATTGGGAAGCCGAGGGCAGGCTTGAAAGGCCACAACCCTCCTTTTTCACAGCTAATAGGAATCCATGGGCCTTTGGTGGTGGCGCAGTGTGTTAAAGCGCTGAGCTGCTGAACTTGCAGACCGAAAGGTCCCAGGTTCAAATCCCAGGAGTGGAATGAGCGCCCGCTGTTAGACCCAGCTCCTGCCAATCTAGAAGTTCGAAAACATGCAAATGTGAGTAGATAAATAGGTACCGCTCCGGCAGGAAGGTAACAGCGCTCCATGCAGTCATGCCAGCCACATGACCTTGGAGGTGTCTACGGACAAGCTGGCTTTTCGCTTAGAAATGGAGATGAGCACCAACCCCCAGAGTCGGTCACGACTGGACTCAACGTCAGGGGAAAACCTTTACCTTTACCTTTATTAGGAATCCATAGGTTTCCTTTCACTGTAGAAATGCATAACTTGATTCACAAGCCCATTGTGTCCAAGAATTATCTGTCCAAACGAGCATTGTCGAAGGCTTTTAGAACTGAAATATGTTTCTTTGGTTTTTCTAATTGAGGCAAGTCGCTTCTGGTGTGAGAGAGGATGATGCCCAGGGGCCGCCTGGATCCGCATGGGAAGCTAGGGTTGACAGATGGGAGCTCACCTCATCTCGCTGATAGTAACAAACACACAACTATTCATGTAATTTTTAATTTATACTTTAGTGCCAAGAATGCTTCAAGTGAGATGTATGGAATACCCTCCCAGGTAGGCTAAGAATTACCTTTAAAGGGTCAATGCAGTGATCCTCAAAGATTTAAAGCCTTGAGGAATCCCTCTGGCCCCTTCTACACTGCCCGCCATATGATCCAGGTTATCAAATCAGATAATCCACATTATCTGCTTTGAACTGGATTATATTAGTCTACTCTGCCATATAATCCAGGTTATCTAATCAAATAATTCAAATGATCTGCTTTGAGCTGGATTATATTAGTCTGCACTGCCATATAATCCAGTTTATCTAATCAAATAATCCTCATGATCTGCTTAGAACTAGATTATATTGGTCTACACCAGGGGTCCCCAAACTAAGGCCCGGGGGCCGGATGCGGCCCTCCAAGGTCATTTACCTGGCCCCCGCCCTCAGTTTTATAATATAATATTTTTATATTAGTTTTAATAATATAATATATTGCATATACATATAATATTGATAATAATATTATGTTATACAATATAATACTAATAATAATACCATATAATAATATTAATTATATGTTATATATTACATATTATATAATAGTATAGTGGTATAGTTCAATATATTAATATATAATGCTAATATTGTGCTATGCTAATAATATAATGTATTGTATGTACATACAGCTGCTCTGAGTCCCCTTCTAGGTGAGAAAGGTGGGATATAAATGTAGTAAATAAATGCAGTAAATAAATAATTAATTTTAGACTTAGGCTCGGCCAAAGTCTGAAATGACTTGAAGGCACACAACAACAATTCTAATTAACTTGACTATCTCACTGGCCAGAAGCAGGCCCACACTTCCCATTGAAATCCTGATAGGTTTATGTTGGTTAAAATTGTTTTCATTTTTAAATATTGTATTGTTCTTTCGTTGTTGTTGTTGTTGCACTACAAATAAGACATGTGCAGTATGCATAGGAATTTGTTCGTATTTTTTTTCCAAATGATAATTTGGCCCCTCAACAGTCTGAAAGATAGTGGACCGGCCCTCTGCTTCAAAAGTTTGAGGACCCCTGGTCTACACTGTCATATAATCAAATCAAATAATCTTCATCATCTGCTTTCAACTGGGTGGGAGAAACTGCTTTAGACTGGGTTATATGGCAGTGTTGACTCACATAATCCAGTTCAAAGCAGATAATGTGAATTATTTGCTTTGGTAATCTGGATTATATGGCAGTCTAGAAAAGGCCTGAGTTTAGGAACTAATATTATAGAATGAATGGCGTTTGATACCACCCTTGTTGAATCTAAATTGCTTTATAATCCAAATTATCAAAGCAGATAATACAGATTATCTGCTTTGACCTGGATTAGATTAATTTACTCTGCCATATAATCCAGGTTATCAAATCAAATAATACACATGATCTGCTTTGAACTGGATTTAATATAATCCACACTGCCATATAATCCAGTTCAAAGCAGATAATCTGGATCTTATATGGCAGCCCTCAGCCACCGATTTGATAGAGCTGGGCTTCTTAGCAAGCTGTGTAAAAGTGGACATGGTTCAGAATTATGACATTTTAAAAAAGGTGAAGGCATTTCTTCTATATCACTAAAAGGAAACCTACAGTATAGGAGTCATCCATCCAGAGAAAAGGGTCAGACACAGTCACCAAGGGAACCCGAAGCTAGCAAACACATGAGGCTTGTTCAGTTTCTCACTCTCTGCCCTGGGGGAAAACGTTGGGAGGCCTTTTCTTTAGTTCATCAGGAATGCCCGCACACGGGTTTCTGGGGCAAGTCTCTTTCCCGGGGGCCTGAGTGAGAAGGAAAGGGATGGTGAACCCTTGAAGAACCCTCATTTGTAAATAAGGGACAAGATCCATCAAGGACTTCTTCTCAATCTGTGGACTTAGAAGTGGGTATGTATGAAATCCAGTCATAGGCTCCTTCCACACAGCCCTATATCCCAGAATATCAAGGCAGAAAATCCCACATTATCTGTGGACTCAGATAACCCAATTCAAAGCAGATATTGTGGGATTTTCTGCCCTGATATTCTGAGATATAGGGCTGTGTGGAGGGGCCCTTAGTGTTGGGGTAATTTCTGAGTGGTTAGACTCAATTTAACCCTCTGTGGGGAGATTCCACCAAAAATATAGCAGAGTAGCAAAAGCAGACTTTCAAAACAGCAGATACTTACACGTGGTGAGCAAAGAGAAGCCTTTGTCTGTTAGGATGGCAATCGATTGCAGAGGCAAAAGTTCAAAAAGCATTTATTCAGGTAAAAAGAATTCCATTGTAGATAGAAAGGTTTGGGAGCTGTCTAGCTCTCTAGGCTAGTTTCTAAGGAAAAATAAGAAAGGTAAAAATAATAAACATCTAGATAGTTACATCTTGCCTGGGGGGACAGCAAGATGCTGTTGTTAGCAGAAGGACAAAGAAGAAGAGAGTGAACCAAAATGGTTCCAACCTCATGGTCCAGTTTATTGGGGCCATAAAACATTCTGACCAATGGGAAGTTAGTATCCCTGAAGATTCACATTTCTACTAACATCAAAGTAAGGGATGTGACGTAAACAGAATAGAAAGAGGGGAAACACAGTAAAGCCTATCTAGGCATGCTTTGGAAACGGGGAAAGGTTTCCCTCAATCTAATCCTATCATCTATCTGACTACATTTAGACTTGAGTAGTCCAGGGTGATTCCCAACACTTAGATGATGCAGGCAACTCCTACTCGAATTGAGAGTAGAAGAAGATGCATTCATTTTAGGCATATGAACCCTTAGAACCGAGTCACAATCTGAAACAAACATTTCAGATAATATTATAGTTCAACGTGTTGTAGAAGGCTTCCATGGCTGGAATCACTGGGTTGCTGTGAGTTTTGCGGGCTGTCTGGCCATGTTCCAGAAGCATTCTCTCCTGACGTTTCGCCCATATCTATGGCAGGCATCCTCAGAGGTTGTGAGGTCTATTGGAAATTAGGCAAGTGAGGTTTTTATATCTGTGGAAGCAGAGCCAGCCCTAGGTATTTTTCAAGTGTAGGCGAAGAGAATTTTGGCGCCCCCCCCCCAAAAAAAAACAATCACTGAAAAATAAGAGCGTTGGATAAGCAAAAATGTTTGATAATAAGGAGGGATTAAGGAAAAGCCTATTAAGCATCAAATTACATTAAGATTTTACCAATTAAGCACTAAAACATCATGTTTTACAACAAATCAACACAAAAAGCAGTTCAATACCTTGCAGAGGCAGGCCGCAGGAGACAGGAGTTGCCTCGATGGCGCCCCCAACAAGATGGCGCCACAGGCAACTGCCTAGTTGGCCTGGTGGTTGAACCGCCTCTGTGTGGAAGGTCCAGGTTGGGAGAAAGAACTCTTGTCTGTTTGAGGCAGGTGTGAATGTTTCAATTGGCCACCTTGATTAATGTTGAATGGCCTTGAATCTTCAAAGTCTGGCAGCTTCCTTCATGGTTTGGTAATCTGTATTATATGGCAGTGTAGAAGGGGTCTGAGTTTCGGAACTAATACTATAGAATGAGTGTCATTTGATACCACTCGTGTTGGATCTACATTGCCTTATAATCCAGATTATCAAATCAGATAATCCAGATTGTCTGCTTTGAACTCAATTATATGAGTCTACAGTGCCATATAATCCAGTTCAAAGCAGATAATCTGGAAGTGTAGATCCAGCTCAGTGCTATGAATTCGGGGCCCATTCTACACTACCATATGAAACCCTGATTGACTGCTTTGAACTGGATTATATGGCAGTGTAGGAACCTTTGACCCCTTCCATATATAAAATCCACATTGAACTGGATTATATGACAGTGTGGACTCAGGTGACCCAGTTCATAGCAAATATGTGGATTATCTGCCTTGATATTCAGGATTATATGGTTGTGTGGAAGGGCCTTAACCTTACGGGTTATATGTCTATGGGAAAGGGACCCTGGACTTATAGGTTCCTTCCACACAGCTGAATAAAATCCCACATTTTCTGCTTTTATCTGGAATATGGCAGTGTGGACTCAGATAACCCAGTTCAAAACAGATATTGTGGGATTTTCTGCCTTGATATTCTGGGATATAGGGCTGTGTGGAAGGGCCCTCAGTCTCCTCTTAGCCTGCAGGGTCTTCCCCTCCTCCTTGTATACAAACGCTGCTGAGAGAGGGAAAAGTCCTTAGTCCTTGCAAGTTCTTCGTGGGCCCCTTGGTTGCTGACAGCACTCACCAGGAGAAGTCATTCCGGAGGAGAGAGAGAGAGAGAGAGCAGGCGACCTTCTTGGAAAGGCAATGGTAAGGCGGCTCTGAAGAGCCATAGTCCCAAATGAATTTTAAGAGTTTAAGGAAAACAAAGGGGTGGAAGTATTTGTTCTCTGCAATGCTTCTGTTACTAGCAATATTTGTAAGTAGACCCTCCAGGCCTTTTTTACTCCAGAGTTGAAAAATAATGGCATGAATAAATAAAACATTTGCATTTCTATTTGTGTGTTTGGCATGTCACTTACAGAAGGGGGCAAGGGTGTGTCTTGGGGGCTGTCACTTTGAGATTTATGGCCACTGCTGACTGCAGAGCTTCTTTCTGATAGAGCGCCACTCCTACACTCTTTCAGTTAATGACAGGGCTCATACATTTTAGTGGACCTAGATCAAATAAAAGTGTTGCCTACCCAAAAGGTGCATTAGGGTTTATGTATAGCTGCCTGGACACTATTTAGATTGCCTGTTTAAATTTAAACATCCTGAAAAAAAAATCCTGCTAGGGCATATTTTCAGGGAAACAGGTAACACTTCTTTGTTGAAGAAACAAACCCAAATATTCAAGACAAGTGCCTCTGAACATACGTAAAGTGACACCTTTTCGGGCTAATGTGAAGTACTTCTGCACACAGGCATTGCTAGGCAGTAAACAGTGTGGGGGCTCATCTATACTGCCATATAAAATCCAGATTATCTGCTTTGAACTGGATTACATGGCAGTGTAGACTCAGATAATCCAGTTCAAAGCAGATAATGTGAATTATTTGCTTTGATAATCTGGATTATATGGCAGTGTAGAAGGGGTTTATGGGAAACTTGAATCAAGGAATCACACTAAAGTAATGTCTCTGTTCCCATCTCATTCCTACTCCAAAATGTAATTAATTTGCCATCTGTTAATTGCTCCCATTCACAGGAAGTTTCAATGGCTCATGTGGCATCACAAAAGGTATAGGGGTTTTGGGCACAAACTTTGGCCCCTTCTACACTGCTGTATAATCCAGATTATCAAAGGTTATAATCCACATTATCTGTTGCTTTTCCTGCATGACTATCCTCCTTGAAGTTTGTACAACTGAGAATCCCATGCATCAAGCATCATTAACTCTGTCAAATGAAAGCCAGAACACATGTTTACATTTACAGACCAGATTAATAAGGGGGGGGGGGGTTGCAGCACAAAAGGAGAAGAGAGATACCCACCTTCTGCTGTAACCCCTTGAAAAATGAGGAATGAGCCCACTAACCTGGCAATTACTCTTAGGAAATAATCTTCTGTGGGCCTCATAATCTTAATTGATCAATAGGAGGATTTGATATGAGGGAGATTACATAGAGATTGCACCCACCCTCCACTACTGGGAATCAGGCCCCAAATGGCAATTCATGCTCCTCTAAGCTCTTTCTTGAACACAAAAAGGAGTAAATGTTGTGTCTCTCTATGTGTGTGTTTGCTCTTGCCACTGAAATGAAACCAAATATTTTGACTTTGGCTTGTGGATGGAGCTGTCAGCTCCACTGACGTCACTGGGAGGGAGGCCCATCTCAAGCCACATTGGCAGCACACTCCTCCGCCTGCCTCTTGAGCTCTGTCATGGCATGGGATTTACGCCCTTAAAGCTTGGCCATCATTGCAGCCTCAGCTGTCAAGTGCACCTTCTTCCTGCCCCATAGATTTCTATGAATCGTCTTTCCACCTCATTTACTGCCAGGATCTGTCTGTTTCAAACAAGCCAAGAGCTTTCTTGCCTCTGAATCATGCGTGTTGAAATCCTTGGCTGTTTCCTATGCATGGGCATTGCTAGGACTGGGACTGAGGCAGCCCCAGGGCCCCTTCCACACAGCCATAGAACCCAGAATATCAAGGCAGAAAATCCCACAATATCTGCTTTGAACTGGGTTACCTGAGTCTGCACTGTCATATATTCCAGTTCAGAGCAGAAACTGTGGGAATTTTAGTCAGCGGTGTGGAAGGGGCCCCAATCTCAATCCATTTGCTAACATTAGTATGTACATTAGTTGCCAATAAACTCAGGGTTCTACACTGCCATATAAAATCCAGATTATCTGCTTTGAACTGGATTATTTGACAGTGTAGACTCTGGCCCTCTCTAGACTGCCATATAATCCAGATTATTAAAGTAGATAATCCACTTGATTTGCTTTGAACTGGATTATATGAGGCCTCTTCTACACTGTCTTTATATTCCAGGATTTGATCCCAGATTAGCTGTTTATCCCCATTATATGGCAGTGGATACGCACATAATCCAGTTTAAAGCAAATAATGTGGATTATCTACGTTGATCATCTGTATCATATGGCAGTCTAGAAGGGGCCAGAGACATTACAGAAGGGGCATGAGGCTGGATCTACACTTCCATATAGACCAGATTATGAGAGCAAATAATCCACATTATATGCTTTGATCTGGGTTATATGAGTCTACACTGCCATATAATCCAGTTCAAAACAGATGATCTGAATTTTATATGTCAGTGTAGAAGGACCCTGAGTTTATTGGCAAATGGGACTTCCCTCCCTTTTTCCTTCCCTTCCCCTCCCCTCCACTTCACTCCACTCCACTCCACTCCACTTCCTCCATTCCCCAGTTCTGAGGCCCTACACTGCCATATAATCCAGATTATTAAAGCAGATAGCCCACATTATCTACTTTGAATTTGATTGTCTGAGTTTGCACTGTCATACAATCCAGGTCAAAGCAGATAATCTGGATTTTATATGGCAGTGTAGTAGGGACCTGAAAGGACCTACCTCACAATGTGATTCTTCGTGACTCTTTCTTTCCTTCCTCCTTTTTCCTCATACCTTTCCCCTTTCTTTCCTGATATCACCACCAGGGTCACTTCACCTAGGGACAGCCTTTGTGGTACAAACAGACAGAGAGACAAACAATCACACATACTTTGATTTATATAGAGATAGCACTATGTGGACAATGGTGCCTTTAGAGGGCTTTTCCTCAGTGGTTTGACTGCCTCAGTTTTCAAGTCTGATCATCATCATCATCATCATCATCATCATCATCATCATCATCATCATTGTTTATATCCTGCCTTTCTCCCCAATGAGGACTCAAGATGGATAAGAGTTGGAGAAGGCGAATTTAGCTGTCTTCTCTTCCATGTTGCAGCACCCTCCCAAACCCTCAATCCTTTCCTTGTTGTTGTTGTTGTTGTTGTTTGCCTTCAAGTTGTTTATGACCTATGGCAGCTAAGGTCAAGCTATTACAAGTGGGTAATCCTCCTTCAACACCACATTTGAAATGAGTTACATTTCTTTCTGTGGGCAAGACCCATTAATGTTATATCAACACAAAGTAATAGACATAAATGATGCAGATTGATGTGCTTCCTTCCCTGCATGGTCAGGGAGATGAGGTGCTTCAGTTGCAACCAGTAGGATTTATTCCCTAGTTTTATTGTCAGGGAGGATCGGTGGTGCACTGATATTATACGTGTCCTGTATTTGTTGATGTTTTATTTGGGTTTTTTCTCTCCCTCCCCTCCCTCCCCTCCACAGGAACAGTTTACAAATTTTCTATATTTATTACAATTGTTCGATCATGAGGATAATCTTGTTTAATTCCTTATATTTGTATTTCCCCTTTATTCTGTAAATTAAGTCTTTCCATTTTGCCTCCCATGTCTTTCTGATTTGGCCGTTTCTATAGTAACTTTTCCTTTCATTAATGTAGTCTTGGAGGAGGTAGTCTGCTAAATATTTATACCATGTTTTAATGTCCCATTTCTTTTGGTCCTTCCAGCCTAAGGCGACAGTGGCTTTAATTGCATCTAACATATAATTTATTAATCGTCCCCATTCTTTAGTTCCCCCTTCACCTTCAATTTTCTGGAGGAAAAATTGTCTTTTGTTCCAATCTATTTTTATTCCTAATAGCTCCTCCATTTCTTTCTTAATTGTTTTGTGGAACTTTTGTATTTTTTTGCAATCCCACCACATGTTTTCCCACAGTTCTGCCAACATTGTTTTGGGGAGGTTCTGGTTATTTGGGCTAGTTGCACAGGCGTTCTATACCATTTTGTGTAGATTTTACTTTGCATTTCCTTTATCTTCAAATGTTTTATTTTATTAATTGAATTTTGTTGGAAAAATGTCATCCTGTACTGCTTAAGTCTCTATGGTTAGATAGGAAGCCTAGAAAAAGAGTTAGGGACACCTTCCCCAGTTCCATGCATGCTTTGATTAGGCTTTACTATTGTTTCCTCCCTCATGTCCTGTTTAGGTCAACCCCACCCTTTGTTGCTTTAGAAATGTGATCTCTCCTAGGGCTTTGATGTAACTTCCCCAATTTGGCTTTTGGAATGTTTATGGTCCTAGAGATGAAAGAGACCCACGAGTTTGGTCGCCATTCCTGCTTTGTTCCAGAGAGAGGATGCACTCTGACCGCTCTTACTTTGTTATTTTGATCCGTCTATGTGTATTAGAACAGGATAGATTAGATAGTTAGCTCCAAACCTTTTCTATCCATTAATGGATTTCTTTTTACCTCAATAAATGCTTTTAAACTGACTTCCGGATGAGCCATGATGGTGGCAGGACGTGTTTGCTGAGTGCTCCCAGCAAACAAACGCTAAACAATCAGGTAGAGCGTTAAGCTCCCCTCTTCTCGCAGATCGAGGCGAGAAGGGACGCAAGGCCCTAAGCACCCCCGTGGATCCGAACCTTGAGAGGATCCGAGGCGCACGGGTCCGGGTGTGTGCGGGATCGCGGATCGTGAAAGTGACAGCAGGTCCAAGATCTGCATAAACTGCTCGCCAGCTGACATTTTAAAAGAAGAAGAAAGATACTTAAGAAGCCAAGTGGCAAGTAAGAAATTATTCCCTCTTTAAACTAAACCGAGTTCAGGGAGATTTGGAAAGAAGAACAAATCTGATCCTAAAGTAGAACTTTTGAATTATTGAAACAGTAACAGTTATGAAAAAAAGGTTTACAACCGTGAAGCTTAATCTGTACTGTAAAGATTAAGATAAAGTCCAGCTTATTTTATTCAATTTTACTTAATTCACCCTCTATATAGTTAAACTTGGAGAAATATAAAAAGGAAGGTATCGGGAAAGTACTTGGAAAGTTTTTCAACCCCCTGGGCTGTACTTACTTTAATGGCGGATGACTTTGACGGAGATTTGTTATGTCTGGAGAGCCCTCCGTCTTGTAAATAGCTGCACCAGATGCACCAGCTGCCCTCTGCATAGAGATAAGTGGAGGACGGGTGCAAGGAAAGAGGATATCCGCTTACACAAGACCAGTGAAAGGCGGAAGGGCGGAAGCAGCCACGTCCTCGCGGAGGCGGAAGGGCAAATGTGCAGTATGTTGTGCATCGCGAAAAGGGACCTGCCGGAAACAATAGCCAAAAAACGAATAAATAAACAAAAATAAATAAAATAAAGATAGAGAGTGCCTCAAGGACAGAAGGTGATAAAGATAAAGATTGGAATCTTTGTGAAAACTTGACATTGAATACTATAATTGAATAAGAAAGTGTGGCAGGCAGTCAATCAAAGGGTCTTTTTGGATTGACAGACCCCACACAGGTAGGGACATCAACATCGACATTGGACTGGACCAGACGGGATGGGACTACGGACTACGGACTACGGACATCGGACTACGACAATGACAACTAACAACGGACAGGACGGGATAACAGTAACAAAGTTCTTTGGTAGTTACCAAATAATCATATAGCGAAGTGGATACATTTTCAAGAACCATTGTAAATATAATGGCTGGAGCCAGAGCAAAGATGGAAAATAATAAAAATCTATTGAGAAGGCCTTTGGTAACTTCATCTTAGTCAGAGGATGTAAATTTGAGGGATATTCTTAAGGAAATTCAGAAATTGGCGGAAAAGCAAGACGAATACCAAAAAGAAGCACAAACAAAATTAAATAAACAAAATATACAACAAAGAGAAATTTGTCAAGAATTTCTGGAAAAGAAAAAAGAAATAAAAGAGAAGATTGGCCTATTGAAGAGGGAACTGGTGAATACCAATAAAGAAATTAATGAGCTGAAATTGGAAAACTCTAAGATAATCAAACAACAGGGTAAATTACAAAAGAAGATGGAGGATATTGAACAAAAGAATGTTAAAATTGAAAAAATGGAAAAAATGCAAGAAAAATTGGAACAGAGCGAAAGAGAATTTCAATTAAGATTTTGCAATGTTCCAGAGGAGGCTAAGGAAGATACAAGGCTCATTATTATCAAAATTCTTTCCAATCTTCTAAACTATTCAGAGGAAACTATGGACAAGGAATTAGATAAAGTCTATCAGATTCATACAAATTTTTCAAGAAAGAACAGAGTAGCCAGAGACATAATTATTCATTTCGTCAGGAAGAGAACTAGAGATGAAGTCTTGATGAGTAACAGCCATAATCCAATGTACTATAAAGAACAAAAGATAATTGTTCTCAAAGAGTTCCCACAATCAACCCTTAACAAAAGAAGAAAGTGTTTTTTCCTTACAGATGAACTGAAAAAAAATTATTCATGTAATATTTCGACAGAGTTACGAGTTGGGTCAATACAGGGAATGCCGTAGATGTAGTGTACCTGGATTTCAGTAAGGTCTTCGACAAAGTCCCTCACAACCTTCTGGCAAACAAACTAGTAAAATGTGGGCTAGACAAAACTATGGTCAGGTGGATCTGTAATTGGCTAAGCGAACGAACCCAAAGGGTGCTCACCAATGCGTCGTCTTCATCTTGGAAAGAAGTCACGAGTGGAGTGCCGCAGGGTTCTGTCCTGGGCCCGGTTCTGTTCAACATCTTTATTAATGACTTAGACAAAGGGTTAGAAGGCACGATCATCAAGTTTGCAGATGACACCAAACTGGGAGGGATAGCCAACACTCCAGAAGAAAGGAGCAGAATTCAAAACGATCTTGACAGACTGGAGAGATGGGCCGAAACTAACAAAATGAAGTTCAACAGGGACAAATGCAAGATACTTCACTTCGGCAGAAAAAATGGAAATCAAAGATACAGAATGGGGGACACCTGGCTAGACAGCAGTACATGTGAAAAAGATCTTGGAGTCCTTGTGGACAACAAGTTAAACATGAGCCAGCAATGTGATGCGGCTGCTAAGAAAGCCAACGGGATTTTGGCCTGCATCAATAGGGGAATAGCGTCTAGATCCAGGGAAGTCATGCTTCCCCTCTATTCTGCCTTAGTCAGACCACACCTGGAATACTGTGTCCAATTTTGGGCACCACAGTTGAAGGGAGATGTTGACAAGCTGGAGAGCGTCCAGAGGAGGGCAACTAAAATGATCAAAGGTATGGAGAACAAGCCCTATGAGGAGAGGCTTAAAGAACTGGGCATGTTTAGCCTGCAGAAGAGAAGGCTGAGAGGAGACATGATAGCCATGTACAAATATGTGAGGGGAAGTCATAGGGAGGAGGGAGCAAGCTTGTTTTCTGCTGCCCTGCAGACTAGGACACGGAACAATGGCTTCAAACTACAGGAAAGGAGATTCCACCTGAACATCAGAAAGAACTTCCTCACTGTGAGGGCTGTTCGGCAGTGGAACTCTCTCCCCCAGACTGTGGTGGAGGCTCCTTCTTTGGAGGCTTTTAAACAGAGGCTGGAAGGCCATCTGTCGGGGGTGCTTTGAATGCGATTTCCTGCTTCTTGGCAGCGGGTTGGACTGGATGGCCCATGAGGTCTCTTCCAACTCTACTATTCTATGATTCTATGATTCTATGAATATCAATGGGCTTAATGCCCCAAGTAAAAGGAAAAACATTTTATCCCAACTGAGAAAAGGTAACTACGATATTGTGTCTCTTCAAGAGACTCACATATCATCAAAGCATACGGCCCACTTGAAAGATAAGAAAATTGGGAACAAATATATTTCCTCTGATTTGGTAAAAAAAGGGGGGGTTGTGACTTATGTGAAAGAAAATATAACAGCAAAATTGGAATTCAAGGACAAAGAAGGCAGATATGTTGCAGTGATGATCGAAATTGACCACCAAAACATTCTTATTTGTAACATATACGCTCCTAACGGGCCAAAAACACAGTTCATAAGGGAGCTCAAGAAGGAAATATTAAAATCTAAATTTGATCACTTGATAATGTTGGGTGATTTTAATGGGGTATTAGACGCCAAATTGGACTCCAGCAAGTTTACAAAAAATAAAAGATACTTGAATACAAGGGTACAGCCACAAAATTTTTTGGATTTAAAAAAGGAATTTGACTTGCAAGATGTGTGGCGCACCTGTAATCCAAATGTACATGACTACACACACTATAGTGCGAGGCACAAGACTTGGGCAAGAATTGACATGGTTTGGGTGTCAAATTCATTAATTGCTACAACCAAAGAAATCAAAATTCATCCCTGTGACAAATCAGATCATTGCCCTATTACTATGAACTTAAATTTAAAAAAATTTCCTAAATGGAGACTGGATATTAATTTGTTAAAATCAGAAGAGGACATTAAGAAAAATAAGAATTTGACTAAAGAATTTTTTAAGTTTAATAATACCCCAGACATTACAGTTCAAACAATTTGGGACATTTTTAAGGCAGTTTCAAGAGGACAATTAATTCAGCAAAAAGCGGAAAGAAATAAGAATAAAAATAAGGATCTAACCCAAATTTAAAAAGAGATAGAAAAATTGGAAGCTGATCTCAAATCAAACCCTCAAAATATTGAAGCTACGACACAACTGAAAAAAATGGAAAAATAAGAAAAATTATATAGAATTAGAGGATACAGCTAAACAATTAAAATTTATAAGACAATACAATTTTGAAAACGCAAACAAACCAGGTCAATGGCTGGCCAGGAAGATCAGGAAAAGGAAACAACAACAATATATTACAAAAATAAAAAAGATGGGAAATTACTGGTGAAAGATGAAGAAATCTTAGAAGCATTTAGGGAGTTTTATATCAACTTGTATAAGAAAGAAGACATAGAAATAAATAAACTATTCTCTTTTTTAGGGGAATTTCAATTACAAAAAATAACGGATCAACAACGAGATCTTTTAAATAAAGAAATAACATTAGAAGAAATTAAGAGAACATTAAAGATGATGAAATTGAACAAAGCACCTGGTCCAGACGGATTCCCAGTAAGTTTCTATAAAATATTAGAAGAGGAAACACGACAACATTTACAAAAGGTAATGAATGAGGTACTGTCTGAAAAGAAAATTCCCGATTCGTGGATGCATGCAGAAATTATAACGATTCCAAAAGGTAAAGGAGATAATAGTGATATCAGAAACTATAGACCAATATCCTTATTGAATTCGGACTATAAGATTTTCACAACAATTTTAGCAAATAGGTTCAAAGAATTTTTAAAGAATTGGATCGGACCAGAGCAAAAGGGCTTTTGACCAGGCAGAAGTTTGAATGAAAATACTAGATGTATGGTTGATATTATCGAATACTATGAACACCATCATGAAAAAGAAGTGGTCTTACTCGCTATTGATGCTGAGAAGGCTTTTGACAATTTGAATTGGTCATTTTTCAAATTACTATTAAGAGAGATTGATATTGGATATTGGATTTAATTTCTTAAATGCTATAGAATAAATTTACAATAATCAAAGTGCTAGGCTGGTAATTAACGGTCAAGGAATTCCCTATTGAAAAAGGAGTTAGACAGTTTTCCTGTGATTATTTTGTAAATGTATTCCATGGTTCCTTTATCTTTATCTACTTTCCATTTTATTATTTTATCAAGATCTACCTCTGGGATTTTCTTGCTCTTCCATTCTGTTAACTTTTTAGATAACCCTCTCCATAATAACCAATTTCCGTGACCGCACTTATCTTTTAGCTCCTTCCATTGCATTACTGTTCAGTCGGGTTTCAGTATGTCCTGGATCTTTGTTATGCCGTGTTGTTCCAATCTCTTTAACATGTTCCGGTATAACTGGGGATTTCTATTCTCTATGGAACCTATTGGGAACATACCTATTTTATTTATTGGAAGTTTATCTTGCCATTTTTCCCAGCATGTCATTGTTGAGGTCAAAGGACCTCCTTTTAAGTTTTTTAATTCTCTTTTTCCTATTTTCCCCATTAAACATGATCTATATTCCCATACATTTGTTAATTTCTCTAATCTAGCCCACCTTTTGGGCTCGCCAATGTCCAGTTCGAGTAGCCTGGCCAATTGGCAAGCTTCGAAATAGTTTTGGAGGCAAGGTGCTCCCCAGCCTCCATTTTCCTGTGGACTGAAGAATATTGAATTTGAAATTCTACTTTTGCTAGAGCCAATTATCAATGTTTTTATTGAATTATCTCATTTTAAAATTATTTTAGGGGGGATACTAAATGGGAGAGTTTGGAATAGATGCAAGAATGCATTTTTGCAATTCTTGCATGTTTTATTTGGTTTGATTTTTTATCCGGGCTTGGCCTCATGTAAGCTGCCCCAGTCCCTTGGGGAGATGGAGGCGGGTATAAAAAATAAATTATTATTATTATTATTATTATTATTATTATTATTATTATTATTATTATTATTATTATTATTATTATTTACACAGCAAGATTATATTGTGGGTTATTCTGCCTTGATATTCTGGGTTATATGGCTGTGTGGAGGGTCCTAGGCTTATGGGCTGGATAAGAAGAGTCTTCCTATGCCTAGGTCACATGCTGGCTTTTGCATTTGTCCATTTGGCATCTCTGCATTTCTTCTCTGCAATAAAAAACAACATGTCTGTTTGAGGCAAGTGTGAATGGTGCAATTGGCCACCTTGATAAGCATTGAATGGCCTTGCAGCTTCAAAGCCTGGCTGCTCCCTGCTTGGGGGAATCCTTTGTTGGGAGGTGTCAGCTGGCCCTGATGGTTTCCTGTCTGGAATTCCCCTGTTTTCTGAATGTTGTTTTTTTTTATTTACTTTCCTGATTTTAGATTTAAAAAAAATACTGGTAGCCATATTTTGTTCATTTTTATAGTTTCCTCCTTTCTGTTGAAACTGTCCACATGCTTGTGGGTTTCAAAGGATTCCCCCAGGCAGGAAGAAGCCAGACTTTGACGCTGCAAGGCCATTCAGTGCTAATCAAGGTGGCCAAGTGCACCATTCACACTTGCCTCAAACAGATAAGAGTTCTCTCTCCCACCCTGGATCTTCCCCAGATATATAAACCCCACTTTATTGGGGTTTATATATCTTTATTTTGAAGGTAGAACTCTCAAGCAGCTCCAGAAGTTCTAAAGGGAAAAGCGTCAGAGATAATAAACTTAGGATTTCTGGACCTTCCACTTGCATGGTTTTCCAACAGACCTCGAAACCTCTGCGGATGCCTGCCGTAGATATGGGCCAGGGGTCCCCAAACTAAGGCCCGGGGACCGGATGCGGCCCATCGAAGCTATTTATCCGGGCCCCCACGGCACAAGGGCAGAAGCGGGTTGGGTCTTCTCTTCCAACCCTTATATTATTATTATTATTATTATTATTATTATTATTATTATTATTATTATTATTATTATTATTAACATTTAGGCTGAGTGGCCATCTGTCAGGGATGCTTTGCTTTACATTTGGTGCCCAGAGGAAGAAGGGGGTTGGACTAAATGGCCCAAGGGGTCTCTTCCAACCCTCTTTATTATTATTATTATTATTATTATTATTATTATTATTATTATTATTATCATTATTATTATTAACATTGAGGCTGAGTGGCCATCTGTCAGGGATGCTTTGCTAGTGCTTTTGGTGCACAGAGGCAGAAGGGGGTTGGACTCAATGGCCCAAAGGGTCTCTTCCAACCCTCTTTGATATTATTGTTGTTGTTGTTGTTGTTGTTGTTATTATTATTATTATTATTATTATTTATTGCTTGGTGGCCAACTATAGTCCGGCCCTCCAACGGTCTGAAGGATTGTGAACTGGCCCCCTGTTTTAAAAGTTTGGGGACCCCTGATATGGGCTAAACGTCAGGAGAAAATGCTTCTGTAAAATGGCCATACACCAAGAAAACTCACAGCAGCTCAGTATTATTTTCTTCTGAATTGTAAGGGGTTTAGTGACAGCCCTTGAGATTTCTGAGAGAGATCTTATTAGCCCTTAATGCTAAAAAGAAAACTTGTTGCTGTGTAACTTCAAGGCTTCTCTGGCTGAATCTACGGTGCCCTATATCCCAGGATCTGATCCCTGATTATCCGCTTTGAACTGGATTGGAGCCCCGGTGGCAAAGTGCGTTAAAGCACTGAGCTGCAGACCGAAAGATCCCAGGTTCAAGTGGCGGGAGCGGCCGCTGTTAGCTCCAGCTCCTACCAACCTAGCAGTTCGAAAACATGCCAATCTGAGTAGATCAATAGGTACCGCTCCGGGGAGGGGGGGAGGTACCGGCGCCCCATGCAGTCATGCCGCCACATGACCTTGGAGGTGTCTACGGACAACGCCGGCTCTTCGGCTTAGAAATGGAGATGAGCACCACACCCCAGAGTCAGACATGACTGGACTTAACGTCAGGGGAAACATTTACCTTTTACACTGCTAGATAATCCAGTACAAAGCAGATTATGTGGCTTTTATATGAAAGTGTAGATCCACCCCCAGGTTCCCTTCTGAGGGCCAATCCACAGCTGAATAAAACCCCACAGCTTTTAGTGTGGACTCAGATAACCCAGTTCATAGCAGATATTGTGGGATTTTCTGCCTTGATATTTTGGGATATATGGCTGTGTGGAAGGGTCCTCAGAGTTGTGGTGAACCCTAAAGACACTTTATCACATGGTGTGTGTGTGTGTGTTTTGAGAGGGGAGCGTGATGCCTTTGCTTTTCTCTGAGGCCCCATTTACACTGCCATATAATGCGGTTTGAAACTGCATCATACATTCTGTGTAGATTCAGGGCCCTTCCACACAGCCATATAACCCAGAACATCAAGGCAGATAATCCACAGTGGATTAGCTGAGTTCACACTGCCATACAATCCGGGTCAAAGCGTTTATGAGACAGTTTGTCTGCCTCATAAGCAGATAAACTGCATTATGTGAGTCTGACCACAGAGTGCAATTTGAAACCCCACCATATGACATTGTAGACAGGGCCCGAGGCTATTAAACACTATCAAAACTAGCCTTGGACAATCAGATCAAAACGCACAGAGTGAAAATACAAGTTGATGCTCAAAGGCCTCTGAGCATGTGCAGAACACTCTGTCCTGAGGGTGGGGGTGGAGCTTCCAGGCCAGAGGGCGTGACTCAGAGCAGGCTTTGGCTAGTTCTAGTCTACAGTCTTGGGTCTCCCTCACCTCCGCTCTCAAGTGCCCCCCCTCCTTTTGAGCTGGGGGCGGGGAGGCGTTTGATTCCTCCCGTCAAGGCTAATTTGCGCCTCCAAGCCTCGCGGACGCGGCTTGACATCCATAATGAGCACTAATCATTCTGAATTATTTTCCGCCGGCCGCCCAGACATGGCCCAGTTGTTGTGACAGATCGCGTTTCAGACCCGCTAATGACGGACAATTACCGGCTCCGTTGACACCCAGAGCCCCGCGCCACATGTGGGCCCCCTCCCTTCCTTCCAGCAGGAGGGGGGGCTCGTTTGGAGCAACAACAAAAGGGCCTCTGAGCATCTGCAGAGCGCCCACCCTTCCCCACTAGCGGAGGAAAGGGAACCACGTGGCCCTCCATGTCTTATTGGGCCCAGCATGCCTCTCCATTGGCCCGGGCTGCTGGGAGTTGTAGTCCAACAACGCCTGGCCCAAGTGTCCTTGGGCGGAAGAGGAAAGGCCAGGGCTTTTCAAAAGGATGGACTCTATTTCAAAGCGGTATCTTTTAAAATGTGTACGTTTTTAATGTATGCTTTTATGGTTGTAGTTTTATTATTTTCTACTATTTTTACTATATTTTTATATTTGATATAATATACTGTATTTGTATTAAAATATATTTTGATATTTTATATTATATTTTTACTATGTTTTAATATGGGCTTTGTTTTGGACTATGTTGTGCCCCGCCTCCAACTGAAGGAGGGGCGGATAATAAATACAAGCTTATGATTACACTATTAATTATTATTATTATTATTATTATTATTATTATTATTATTATTATTATCCATCATGTATTTGATGTTGTTCACCTCCTCCAACCGAAAAAAGAGGCAGATAATAAATACAAACATATGATTACAATTTATCCATGCCTCACAACCTCTGAGGATGCCTGCCATAGATGTGGGCGAAACGTCAGGAGAGAATACTTCTGGAACATGGCCATACAGCCCGAAAGACATACAACAACCCTATGATCCCGGCCATGAAAGCCTTCGACAACACATATGATTAGATTATTAATAATAACTATTATTAATTATTAATTATTGTTGTCATTTTCCAGCATGTATTTGACTATGATGTCCCCCTCCTCCAATCGAAAGGAGAGGCGGATAATAAAGACATATATTATTAATTATTCATTATTAATTAATGTTATTATTTTCCAGCATGTATTCGCCTATATTGTGCCCCGCCTCCAAACATATGATCACAGTACTATTAAATATTATTAATTATTAATTATTATTATTTTTCAGACTGTATTTGACTATGTTGTGCCCCGCCTCCAACCGAGAGGACAGGCAGATAATAAATACAGACGTATTTATTATTATTATTATTATTATTATTATTATTATCATCAATTATTAGTAATTATTATTAATTATTGCTGTTCTTTTACAGCACGTGAATACTTAATCTCACCGGAGCTCATTTCCAACAAAGTGCAATTCTTCCAGCAACTCTAACCAGCCTTTTAAAAACTCTCTCTCTATCTCTCTGCATCTCTCTTTGACCTGTTTATTATTTATGCCTTATGTGAGTTTCAAACTGCGTTATGTGCCAGTACAGACGCATACAATCTCAAAGCCTACACTTTTCAATCCAACTAATTCCCCAAACGTTTCATCTGCTTTAGGCATTCATCTACACTGCCATATAAAATCCAGATTATCTGAGGGTTGTTGTATGTTTTCCGGGCTATATGGCCATGTTCTAGAAGTATTCTCTCCTGACGTTTCGCCGACATCTATGGCATACCTCACAAACTGTGAGGATGCCTGCCATAGATGTGGGCGAAACGTCAGGAGAGAATACTCCTAGAACATGGCCATACAGCCCGGAAAACATACAACAACCCTGTGATCCCGGCCATGAAAGCCTTCGACAACACATCCATATTATCTGCTTTGAACTGGATTATATGAGTCTACACTGCCATATAATCCAGTTCAAAGCCAATAATCTGGATTTTATATGATAATGAAAAAGGGCCTTGGAGGCTGCCTTGGGCGCTCTTGATTTTTTTGCCTCTGAAAAATTGTAGGATATGATTAGTTTATATTAACAACGCTAATAATGATGATGATGATGATGATGATGATAATAATAATAATAATAATAATAATAATAATAATAATAATAATAATCCTTATTACATAGCGTAATTATATGTTTTTTCCCTCTTCCAAAACACGTTACTAAATGTGTTGCCGAAGACTTTCATGGCCGGAATCACCGGGCTGTATGGCCATGTTCCAGAAGCATTATCTCCTGACGTTTTGCCCACATCTATGACAGGCATCCCTAGAGGTTGTGAGGTCTGTTGGAAACTAGGAAGGTGGGGTTTATATATCAGTGGAAGGTCCAGGGTGAGAGAAAAAAACTCTTGTCTGTTCGAGGCAAGTGTGAATGTTGCAATTAGCCACCTTGATTAGCATTGAAAGACCTTTCAGCTTCAAAGCCTGGCTTCTTCCTGCCTGGGGAAATCCTTTGTTTTGCACTTGTTGCATTTTGTATTTTGTTTTGTTTTGCACTTGTTGTATTTTGTGTCCCACCTTGAGTGTTTTGTGAGCCACACCGAGTCCCTCTGGGAGATGGTGGCAGGATATATATAAAGTTTTGTTATTGTTATTATTTATTGGGAGGTGTTAGCTGGCCCTGATTGCTTCCTGTCTAGAATTCCCCTGTTTTCAGAGTGTTGTTCTTTTTTTCACTGTCCTTATTTTAGAGTTTTTTAAATATTGGTAGCCAGATTTTGTTCACATTTCTAAATGTTTCCATTGTTACATTAATTTTTAATAACGTTGCCTTTGTAATGGGTTTGAACAGGCTGCATAGCACATTATTTGGGTTTTCACTTACACATACAAGCGACATCAGGCTCCATATTGGAGGAAACTGAGATATGAATTAAAATATACAGAGAAAACGACGTCATTTTTATTTGATTGCTAGTTTAGCTCCAAAGAGCTCAAGACAGTGACTTGTAACACAGTTGCCTCCATGGTGTCCTTTATAATGCAGTTTGGAATTGCATTGAGCTGCATGACATGAAGCTACATTGACCATATAGCACAAACGCGTCCCCTTCCTTTTTAATAATACAGTTACAAACATTTACAAGCAGGGAAGGGGATGAGTCAACAGGAAGTGAGAGAAATTTACCCTTAGGAAGGGAAATACACTCCTGGAAGAGTTATTATCCTGGGGAAGCAATCCTTGTTTCCACAACAAGCCAAAGAGAGTTTGCTTTCGCCTTCCTTCTTCGCCGCCAGGCCTGCAACCCAGAGTCAGCTTCCATTACAGTTTTCTGACCTTCTAATCGGAGGGAGATTATGCTGAGCTCTTTAATCCGTTCCACTCGGGATTCGGATTCTTTCAAGAGGGATCTGTCGCTCTCCTTTCTGGAGTCCGCAGCTGCGATTCAGGGCCAGTGCTTCGAACCTCAACCCGTTGAAAAGTGAGGAAGAGGCATGTCAATAAAGGCTTTGGGACTCCAATCCTACCTTTTGTGATTTGTCATTTTTAAAATGCAGATAAATCCTTTATTCTGCGAAAACGGATCCACATCCTCTATTGGGTTGCTGTGAGTTTTCCGAGCGGTATAGCCATGTTCCAGAAGCATTCTCTCCTGACGTTTCGCCCACATCAATGGCAGGCATCTTCACAGGCTGTGAGGCCTGCTGGAAACTAGGCAAGTGGGATTTATATATCTGTGGAAAGTCCAGGGTGGGAGAAAGAAATCTTGTCTGCTTGAGGTAAGTGTGAATGTTGCAATTAATCACCTTTCAGCATCAAAGTCTGGTTGCTTCCTGCCAGGGGGAATCCTTTGTTGGGAGGTGTTAGCCGGCCTTGATTGTTTCCGTATGGAATTCCCCCCCTTTTATTCACTGTCCTGATTTTAGAGTTTTTGAAAATACTGATAGCCAGATTTTGTTCATTGTCATGGTTTCCTCCTTTCTGTTGAAATTGTCCACATGCTTGTGGACTTCGATGGCTTCTCTGTGTAGCCTGACATAGTTGTTGTTTGAGTGGTCCAGCATTTCTGTGTTCTCAAATAATATACTGTGTCCAGGTTGGTTCATCAGGTGCTCTGCTATGGCTGACATCTCTGGCTGAGTTAGTCAGCAGTGTTGTTGTGAGTTTTTCGGGCTGTCTGACTATGTTCCAGAAGCATTCTCTCCTGACATTTCATCCACATCTATGGCGGGCATCCTCAGAGGTTGTGAAATATACCGAACAACCTCTGAGGATGCCTGCTATAGATGTGGGCGAAACGTCAGGAGAGAATGTTTCTGGAACATGGCCATACAGCCCGAAAAACTCACAACAAGCCTGTGATTCCGGCCATGAAAGCCTTCCACAGTACATTAATCTGCAGTGCCTTTCGTGTTCCTTGATTGGTGTTTGGGCAATGCTGCGTTTGGTGGTTCCTATGTAGACTTGTCCACAGCTGCAGGCTATACGGTAGACTCCTGCAAAGGTGAAAGGATCCCTTTTGTCCTTTGCTGAACGTAGCATTTGTTGGATTTTCTTGGTGGGTCTGTAGTTTGTAGATAGGGGAATTCCAGACAGGAATCAACCAGGGCCAGCTAACAGCTCCCAACAAAGGATTCCCCCAGGCAGGAAGCAGCCAGGCTTTGAAGCTGCAAGGTCACTCAGTGCTAACCACACTTGCCTCAAACAGACAAGAGTTCTTTCTCCCAACCTGGACTTTCCACAGATATATCAGCCCCCTCCCTCCTGTCCTTCAGAAAGATGGTAAAGACCTGGTTGTGGGACCAAGCCTTTGGGGCAGTGCAATGAGGCAATAGGAGGAAACCTACTAGCTCACCGGAGCCAGCATGGTGTCCTGAGTTGGTTTAAACAGATGATTTTAAAATTGATATAACTGATTTTAATGTTTGTGTATATATATATACTAGCTGTGCCCGGCCACGCGTTGCTGTGGCAAAGTCTGGTGGTATGGGAGATAAAGTATTGAGGAATTGGTGGTAGTGAAGGCAAAGGGTAAAGGTTTTCTCCTGACATTAAGTCCAGTTGTGTCCAACTGCACACTGAACTGGATTATATGGCAGTGTGGAGTCAAGATAATCCAGTGCCAAGCAGATAATATAAGAATATAAATGGGTTATATAGCTGTGTGGAAGGGCCTTGAGTCTACACTGCCATATAAACCAGTGCAAATTAGATAATCTGTGGAAGAAGCCTAAGTGAGGGCTAAATCTGCCTGTCCCCTCGGCTGAGTTGGTTGCTAGGAGACCAAGTGGGCAGAGATTAGTCCTCTAACTGGCAGCAATTGGATAAAAACAATTATTCCTTTCCCTCTAATTAGGACTTTATTTTTCTTTTCTTTTTGTTATATCAACCTTGAGGCGTGGATGATAGGTTGTGTTGTCAAATTTCAAGGTTGGGGGGCCTGTAGTTTTGTTGTTTTGTTGGTCGCCGTGATGCCATCACTCTTTTATATATATAGATAGATATTTTTTATATATATATATATATATATATATATATATATATATATATATATATATATATATATATATCATTATTATGTCCGGCATGGATGGCTTGCCCTATATATGTTGTGCTCGGTCCTGAGTCCCATTGGGGTAAGAAGGGCGGGATATAATTGTTTTAAATAAATAATACATAAATAAATATATAAACCCCACTTGCCTAGTTTACAACAGACCTCACAACCTTTGAGGATGCCTGCCATAGATGTGGGCGAAGCGTCTTATTATCCGCGGCTTGAAAGTATCCGCAGGCATCATATTCCAAAAGGCAAATCGTTTTATAGAAGGGTCTCCATTCTGCTACTACGCCATTGAATATACAATGGGACTTTTTCGTTCCTGGGTTTGGGTATCCCTGTATCTATGGGGGTCCTGGAATCAAAGTGTTTTCATCCTGTAACAATGAGGAAGGAGTGAATGAATGGCCCCATCGACACTGCCATCATGATGCAGCTGGAACTGCATTATATGATTAGCGTGGATTCATACAATCCAGTTTAATTACATGAGTCTACACTTCAACCTGCGTCATAATGGCAGTATGGATGGGGTCAACGTTTCGCCTGTGTGTTTACTTGAAGGGCGGAAAGAAAGCTTCACCAAATCGGACCCAGTCTCCATTTATCGGATGCACTGATTTCAAACCTGGTTTCTCTCCAAGGGGGGATCGCCTGATTCCAAACAATATTGAAATCCACAAGTATGTGGACAATTTCAACAGAAAGGAGGAAACCATAAAAATGAACACAATATTTAATCCTATCATGTTACCAATTTCTATAAATACTAGCTGTGCCCGGCCACGCTTTGCTGTGGCGAAGTATGGTGGTATTAAAGTACTGAGGAATTGGTGGTAGTTAAGGTAAAGGGTAAATGTTTTCCCCTGACATTAAGTCCAGTTGTGTCTGACTTTGGGGGCTGGGGCTCATCTCCATTTCTAAGCCGAAGAGCTGGCGTTGTCCCTAGACTCCTCCAAGGTCATGTGGCATGACTGCATGGAGCGCCGTTACCTTCCCACCGAATGAGTACCTATTCTCATTTGCATGTTTTTGAACTTTAGGGTTGGCAGAAGCTGGGGCTAACAGTGGGGGCTCAGTCCGCTCCCCCAATTCAAACTTGAATGAATGTTGTAATTAGGGGAAATGATTAGCCTTGCAGCTTTAAAGCCTGGCTGTTTCCTCCCTGAGTGAATTTTTTGTTGGGAGGTGTTAGCTGGCCCTGATTGTTTCATGTGTGGAATTCCCTTGTTTTCAGAGTGATGTTGTTTGCAATAATTTATGTGCTTCTACTGTCTGTGGCCCTCAGAAAACAGAGGATTTGCCAGACTTTGGTGATGGGAAGGCTTTGTTGGGAGGTGTTAGCTGGCCCTGATTGTTTCCTGTGTGGAATTCCCGTTTCAGAGTTTTGTTCTTTATTTAGTGTACTGATTTTAGAGATTGTATTCTTCTGTTTTATTATACCACAGTAATTTTTATATATTCTGATTTTAGTGTTTTTGAATACTTGGAGGCAGATTGTATTCATTTTCACGGTTCACAGCAACACAATAATAATAATAATAATAATAATAGTAATGATAGTAATAATAATGACTTTGTAATACACACTGCTTCACTCCATTGTCAGTTTCCTTTCTGGAAGAATCCTTCCTTGGGAGGTGTTAGCTGGCCCTGATTGTTTCCTTTGTGGAATTTCCAATTTTCCTGCTTTCAGAGTGTTGCTCTTTATTTACTGTCCTGGTTTTAGAGATTATATTGTTCTGTATTATTCTATCACAGTAAGTATTTGATATTACAGTAGAATCTCACTTATCCAACATTCACTTATCCAATGTTCTGGATTATCCAATGCAGTCTGCCTTTTAGTAGTCAATGTTTTTGTAGTCAGTGTTTTAAAGTCATTGTGATATTTTGGTGGTAAATTTGTAAATACAGTTATTACTACATAGCATTACTGCACATGGAACTACTTTTTCTTTCAAATTTGTTGTATAACATGATGTTTTGATGCTTAATTTGTATAATGATTACCTAATTTGATGTTTAATTGGCTTTTCCTGAATCCCTTCTTATTATCCAACATATTCACTTATCCAACATTCTGCCGGCCTGTTTATGTTGGATAAGTGAGTCTATGCTGTATATTTATAATCTTATATTATCTGCTTAGAACTGGATTATATGAGGCCCCTTCTACCCAGCTGGATAAAATGAACACTGAAGTGGATTATATGGCAGTGTGGAGTCAATATAATCCAGTTCAAAGTAGATAATATAAAATTATAAATGGGTTATATAGCTCTGTGGAAGGGCTTTGAGTCTACACTGCCATATAATAAAATCTGATATTCTGTATTTTACAGGCAGTGTGGAAGAGGCCTAAGTCTGCCTGTCCCCTGCGCTGAGTTGGTTGCTAGGAGACCAAGTGGGCAGAGATTAGTCCTCTAACTGGCAGCAATTGGATAAAAACAATTATTTCTTTCCCTCTAATTAGGACTTTATTTTTCTTTTCTTTTTGTTGTATCAACCTTGAGGCATGGATGATGGGTTGTGTTGTCAAATTTCGAGGATGGGGGGCCTGTAGTTTTGTTGTTTTGTTGGTCGTCATGATGCCATCACTCATTTATATATATAGATGTTGTTCCAAAAACTCTGATTTTTTTTTGGCAAGAGAATTGGCTGTCTGCAAGGAAGTTACCTAGGGGATGTTTTAATGTTTTTACCATCCTTGTGGAAGGCTTCGCTCATGTCCCCGCATGGAGCTGGAGCTGATAAAGGGAGCTCATCCCCGCTCTCCCCAGTTGGATTCGAACCTGGCAGACCTTCAGGTCAGCAACCCAACCTTCAAGTCACAAGTCTTTAACCTACTACACCACGGGGGGGCTCCAACTGGAAGATAGTAACCAATCTCACACTGGAAGCATGGTATGGGTTGGTAAGGAAGGTAGCCGTAAATGATAAATTATCCATGGAAATGAGGGTGTTGGGGGGGGGGGGGGAACTATTAGATATGATTTTGATTTATAAATGTCAGTTTTATTAAATATGTTTTAGAGAGTAAAAAAGGAAAACAATACAACTTTGTTGGTCAAGAATTTTGGATATGACATTTGTTTACTGGTTGACTCACAAATTTATGGCAAAGGAAATACTTGTTCAGACCTTGGTGGTGGGGTTATGTGTTTGCAAAATGTTCATTGTTTCGTGTTTTGTTTACACTGTAAGCTGTTTATGTTAATTAAACAATTATACAAAAAATGAACAAAATCTGACTTCCAGTATTAAAAAAAACTAAAATCAGGACAGTGAATAATGAACTACACTCAGAAAACAGAGTAATTCCAGACAGGAAATAATCAGGAACAGCTAATCACCTCCCTACAAAGGATTCCCCTAGGCAGGGAGCAACCAGACTTTGAAGCCTCAAGGCCATTCAGTGCTAATCAAGGTGGCCAATTGCACCATTCACACTTGCCTCAAACAGACAAGAGTTCTTTTTCCCACCCTGGTGATCAGTATTAAAACACTCTAAAATCAGGACAGTGAATTAAGAACAACACTCAGAAAACAAAGCAAATCTAGACAGGAAACAATCAGGGCCAGCTAACACATCCCAATAAAGGATTCCCCCAGGCAGGAAGAAACCAGGCTTTGAAGCTGCAAGGCCATTAATGCAAATCAAGGTGGCCGACTGCAACATTCACACTTGCCTCCAACAGACAAGAGTGCTTTCACCCACCCTGGGCATTCCACAGATATATAAACCCCACTTGCCTAGTTTCCAACAGACCTCACAACCTCTGAGGATGCCTGCAATGGATGTGGGCGAAACATCAGGAGAAAATGCTTCTGGAACATGGCCACACAGCCCGGAAAACTCATAGCAACCCAATACCTAGGGCCCTTCCATACAGCCCTATATCCCAGAATATCAAGGCAGAAAATCCCACAATATCGGCTTTGAACTGGATTATCTGAGTCCGTACTCAGATAATGTGGGATTTTCTGCCTTGATATTCTGGGATATAGGGCTGTGTGGGAGCCCTATATCTTGTGCGCAACTTGGAGACTGCTTGTATTTCTATAGTCTTAAATATAAAGCATCCCACAAAACGATTTTATGAAGACAGGGATACAACAGTCAATGGTAGTTGCACACAGTAACGTCATTGGGATGTCTTTTGTATCTCTTCAAGCTAACGCTCATTTCGGACTCCCATTCAGAGATGCATTGCATGCAGTCATAACAGTGGGACATCTTTGCGACTCATTTTGAACGCGTTGCCCAATCTTTAAGGGGCCCTACTTGCTATGGGTCAAGATGAGACCCTGACCAAGCCGCCTACTCCCAAATAAACCAAGATCCCGTCAAAACCGGGAGCCGAATCTCTCCGAAAAGGGAGAGAAGCCCACGCCCGGTAGGTACTAGCCCGGAGTGTGTCGGCCCCGACCTGCTGACACCCAGGATTTATCGTTTGATTCTCCTAGCCCTTCGCTCTGTTTTCTCACTCCTTCCCGTCACGTGAGGCACATTCCTGGCTTTTGAGGTGCCCAGGGTCTCTCTCTTTTTTTGTGGGGGGTGGAAGGCTCTCCAAAGCAACATCTGAAGCGTCGGATCGCCAAGTGTGCGCCATTCCTATTCAATGAGAGCGAAATTGCCGGACTTTGGTGTCACTTTGGCTGCCATGGCTCAATGCTTTCCAATTCTGGGGTTTGTGGTGACAGCAGAGCTCTCTGACAGAGGCCGGTTCGACAGTGACATGTAATGCAGTTTGGATCTGCATTGTATGATCAGTGTAGAGCTCTATAATGCAGCTGAATCCAGTTTAATTGAGTTTCAACTGATAGTATAGTGTAGATTTGAGCTGCATATGTCAATGTAGAAGGCTGAATAATATCTCATAAAAGCACAGGTCCCCAATTTCTATAGCATTGAGCCAGACCACTGCTAGTTAAAATCATCTCAAACTGCTATAAACTCTGTGTATCTTGTTATATGTATTTGTTTTAACGATGTTATGCCCCTCCTTGAGCTGCAAGAAGAGGTGGACAATACATTTATTATAATTATAATAGATATTGTTATTTTATAATGTTAGAATCATATTTTTATATATTATATCATAATAATAATTTTATTATCTACCTCTCCCTGCAGCTTATATAATAAAATACAATAGTGTTGTTTTATATATAATAATAATAAATGTGTAATACAGATATACAGATAACAAGATACACAGAAGCCCCTTCCACACAGTTGTATAAAATCTACATTGAATCATAGAATCATAGAATCGTGGAGGTGGAAGAGACCTCATGGGCCATCCAGTCCAACTCCCTGCCAAGAAGCAGGAAATCGCATTCAAAGCACCCCGACAGATGGCCATCCAGCCTCTGTTTAAAAGCCTCCAAAGAAGCAACCTTCACCACAGTCTGGGGGAGAGAGTTCCACTGTCGAACAGCCCTCACAGTGAGGAAGTTCTTCCTGATGTTCAGGTGGAATCTCCTTTCCTGTAGTTTGAAGCCATTGTTCCGTGTCCTAGTCTGCAGGGCAGCAGAAAACAATCTTGCTCCCTCCTCCCTATGACTTCCCCTCACATATTTGTACATGGCTATCATGTCTCCTCTCAGCCTTCTCTTCTGCAGGCTAAACATGCCCAGTTCTTTAAGCCTCTCCTCATAGGGCTTCTTCTCCAGACCTTTGATCATTTTAGTTGCCCTCCTCTGGACGCTTTCCAGCTTGTCAACATCTCCCTTCAACTGTAGTGCCCAGAATTCGACACAGTATTCCAGGTGTGATCTGACCAAGGAAGAATAGAGGGGTAGCATGATTTCCCTGGATCTAGACGCTATACCCTTATTGATGCAGGCCAAAATCCCGTTGGCTTTCTTAGCAGCCGCATCACATTGCTGGCTCATGTTTAACTTGTTGTCCACAAGGACTCCAAGATCTTTTTCGCCAGGCGTTCCCCATTCTTTATCTTTGCATTCCATTTTTTCTGCCGAAATGAAGTATCTTGCATTTATCCCTGTTGAACTTCATTTTGTTAGTTTCGGCCCATCTCTCTAGTCTGTCAAGATCATTTTGAATTCTGCTCCTGTCTTCTGGAGTGTTGGCTATCCCTCCCAGTTTGGTGTCATCTGCAAACTTGATGATTGTGCCTTCGTCTAAGTCGTTAATAAAGATGTTAAACAGAATCCAGGACGGAACCCTGCGGCACTCCACTCGATAGCCAATTATAGATCCACCTAACCGTAGTTTTGTCTAGCCCACATTTTACTAGTTTGTTTGCCAGTAGGTTGTGAGGGACTTTGTCGAAGGCCTTACTGAAATCTAGGTACTGAAATCCAGGGCATTCCCTGTATCTCGTAACTCTATTGAAAAAAGAGATCAGATTATTCTGGTATGACTTGTTTTAGGTAAATCTGTGTTGACTATTAGCAATGACTGCATTTGTTTCTAAGTGTTTGCAGACCACTTCCTTAATGATCTTTTCCAGAATCTTGCCTGGTATCAATTGTTTGGGTCGTTCTTTTTTCCCTTCTTGAAGATGGGGACCACATTTGCCCTCCTCCAATCTTCTGGGACTTCTCCTGTTCTCCAAGAACTCTCGAAGATAATTGTCAGTGGTTCTGAAATAACCCCAGCTAGTTCTTTCAATACTCTTGGATGTAGCTGATCTGGCCCTGGGGACTTGAATTCGTTTAGAGCGACTAGGTGTTCCTGGACAACTTGTCTCCCTATTTGGGGTTGTATTTCCCCGAATCCTTCGTCCATTTCATATTGCTGAGGTTGAAGATGAACTGGATTATATGGCAGTGTAGACTCAGGGCCCTATATCCCAGGATATCAAGGCAGGAAATCCCACATTATCTGCTTTGAACTGGGTTATCTGAGTCCACACTCAGATAATGTGGGATTTTCTACCTTGATATTCTGGGATATAGGGCTGTGTGGAAGGGCGCTAAAAACCCCCAGTTCAAAGCAGATATTGTGGATTATCTGGGCCCTTGATATTCTGGGTTATATGGGCCCAGATTTAGAATGCACCAGTTATAGCTGTTTGACATTATTATTATTTTATATTTTATTGTTATTTTATAATAATAATAATAATAATAATAATAATAATAATAATAATAATAATACTCATAATCATAATAATCATAATTATTTTATTTCTTAGCTGCCTCTCCTTGCAGGTCAAGGAGGAGCACAATATCTACAACAAGAGATACAACGGGTCCTTTCACACAGGTGTATAAAATCTGCAATGAGTTGGATTATGTGGCAATGTGGACTCAGATAATCCAGCTTAAAGCAGATATTGTGGCTAATTTGCCTTGATATTTTGGGTTATATGGCTGTGTGGAAGGGCCCAGAGTTAGTATGTACCGATTATAGCAGTTTAACATTATTATTATCATTTAATTTTTATTAATATTTTATAATAATAACAACAACAATAATAATAATCCCCCCCCGTAGGTTGGGGGGGGGGCTTAACTACTCCAATGATGACTGAGAGCTGTGCTGGCAGCAGGTCCAACCAAGCCAGAGAGGTCTCAGCTGAGGAGTAGAACTAAGAGCACCTAACCCATTAGCATTATGGAGAATCAAACCAAGAAGATTGCCCAGGATAAAAAGGACCTCGGTGGATGCTGCTGACATCCATCAACAAGTGGGCTATGGAATCAAAATACAAATGAACAGTCACAGAAACTGCAGAAATATACAATGCCAGAAAACTGCACAGTTATGAAATGCTATTACAAATCTGAACCTCAAAAACGTGATTCTGGAGAACGGTAAAAGCTTGAAAGCTAATCTTCACATGATGTGGATTGACTACAAAAAGGCCTTTGACTCACTCCCACATAGCTGGATCATCAAGTGCCTGGACGCCATCAGGATTTGTAAAAAACGTTGGCACCTTTATTGAAAACATGATGGAACACTGGAAAACTGAACTGTTTATTGGAAATGAAAGCTATAGACTTGTCAACATCAGAAGAGGAATTTTCCAGGGAGACTCATTGTCCCCTCTGCTTTTCATTATTGCCATGATCCCTCTGTCAACAATCTTACAAAAAACAAACCTCAGCTATCAAACATCTAAGAAATCTCACTTCCGGGTGAGCGCATATGGCGGCGGACACGGATCGCTAGGGCTCTGGCGATCCACCCGATGTTGCGCCGGTTAGAGTCGTGGACTCAACCCCTCTCTGTGGATCGAAGCGAGAGGGGGTTGCTAAGCCAGTGAGGCTCCTGACGACCCCAGTGTTCCCTCGCTCCTCAAGAGTGGGGGTTCGAGAGGGTCCGGGAGCTCTGGCGAGCAAGGCGCGTCTTGGGAAGTGGAGGCAGCTCAGCACAAGCCGTCCGCCGCGCTCACTTCAATAAATAATATGAAGAATATAAGAAAATAGAGTTCGGCAGACAGGGGGGCTGGACTAGAATGTAAGTAAGATTTTGATTCACTAACTTCCACAAAGAAGATTTAGGCAAATAAGATATGCAACAACAACTAAAGGGAGCCGGTTTACTTTAAAGGAAAGAAAGGGAAGAAAGAACCTACTAAATAAATCCAGTCACCAGCTGATAGCGATAACTGGAAAGATATATTTGTACCCTTACATATAGAAACATATAAATAAATACAGAAAACTAAGCGACGGAATATCTATAGACGCAATAGCTAGATCTATTGGACTTTCAGTATTTGGTATTCAGTAGAAGTCTCGTAACAGGGTCTTGAGTGAAACTGTTCCTCCGCCAGGCGTGTTTTTAAGGCTTAGAGGAGAGAAAAGAAAATCTGCCATATGTGGTGGGAGTGTTCTGAATTAAAAAATTTTTGGCTAATGATACAAGGGAAAATCCAGGACTTATTACAGATAACAATACAAATTAATAATGATTTGTTACTTTGGGGAGTGCTGGATCATCCAAGTATAAAAACTGAGTGCCAAGAGTTATTGAAAGTAACAATAAGAGCAGCACATGCTGTGATTGCTAGAGGATGGAGAGACAAATCGAAATGGACGTTAAATAATTGGAATGATTATTTGTATGATCAAGTGTTGTTAGATATTACAGGAATTATGACTAACCAAGTAACAAGAATGAATAAACAAAAGGACATTACAAACAGATGGAAAGACTACTTCAACTGGGTGAAAAATGGAGGAGCCAACGATTACATTAAAGAAAAAATACAAAGACTTTACCTGTGGCTGGATCTGCAAGATTAATATAAACATACTGTGGTTGAGGAGGGAGGGTGTGGGTGGTAGGGAGGGAAAAAATATTGGAAAAAAGGGAAGTAGTGTTGTTATGAATTATGAATTATGAATGTAAAACCCAATAAAAATGTTTAAAAAAAAAAAAGAAAATCTGCCAGGGAAACAACGTATTATTTGCTGTTTATTTTTGCCTACAAAACAACAAAGTGGAAAAAGTCCAGTCAAAACCACACAATAAAATAGAAGCGATGGAATTTAAAAATACGAAATTAGAGAAGATACAAGAAAAGCTTGAGAGGAATGAAACAGAACACCAATTAAGATTCAGAAACATACTTGAAGACCCAAAAGAAAATATCAGACAAATTACGGTTCAAATAATAGCCAAAATTTTGAACTGTACAGAAATGGAGGCGACAGGACAAATAGACACAGTCCACAGAATTCACACCAACTACGCAAAGAAAAACAAGGTGGCCAGAGACACAATTGTTCACCTGGTCAAACGCACTACAAGAGAAGAAATATTTAGAAGGTCCAGACTCAATCCGATCATGTATAAGGAGAAAAAAATAATGGCCTATAAAGAGTTCCCCCAGTCCACCCTGAACAACAGGAGGAAATACTTTTTTCTAACCGACGAGCTAAAGCGCTTACAGATTAGATTCAGGTGGGAGAGACAGGAGGGCCTAATGCTAACCTATAATGAGGAGAAGGTCTGGATAAAATCAGAAGAAAAGGCGGATGAATTCTATAGAAAGTTTTAAAAGGACCTATCCCAGAAATCAAAACTACATCCAGCAAGCCTGGAAAAAAATCCAAGAAAAATTCTCAAAAGCAAGCTCAATGGAGGCAACACCATCAAGGCCATAAACACCTGGGCCATACCTGTCATAAGATATACTGCTGGCATTATAAATTGGACACAGGAGGAACTGGACAATTTGGACAGAAAAACAAGAAAACTCATGACCATTCATCATTCACTGCACCCTCGCAGTGATGTTGACCAGCCTAGATGATCAGGGGGCAGAGGACTCTTACAAGTAAAACAAGAAGAATAACATGCCCTGGCAGAATATGTAAAGCAAAGTGAAGAACCTGCTTTGATTGAAGTCAAAAATCAGAAACTCCTCAAAGCACAGCAAACAAAAAACCAGTACAAGAAAACCGCACTACAAACTAGAGCTAACAGCTGGCACAACAAAACATTGCATGGAAAGTTCCTTGACAAAATTGAAGGAAAAGCTGATAAAGAGAAGACCTGGCTGTGGCTCATGAATGGGACGCTGAAGAAGGAGACAGAAGGCCTGATCCTTGTAGCCCAGGAGCAAGCCATCAGAACAAATGCAATTAAGGCCAAGATAAAAAAATTAGCTGATGACCCAAAATGCAGACTGTGCAAGGAAACCGACGAAACCATTGACCATCTCCTCAGCTGCTGTAAGAAAATTGCACAGACAGACTACAAACAGAGGCACAACTACGTGGCCCAAATGATTCATTGGAACTTATGCCTCAAGTTCCACCTTCCAGCAGTAAAGAACTGGTGGGATCACAAACCTGCAAAAGTATTGGAAAATGAGCACACAAAGATGCTGTGGGACTTCTGAATCCAGACTGACAAAGTTCTGGAACACAACATACCAGACATCACGTTGTGGAAAAGAAAAAGGTTTGGATCATTGATGTTGCCATCTCAGGTGACAGTCACATTGACGAAAAACAACAAGAAAAACTCAGCCGCTATAGGACCTCAAGGTTGAACTTCAAAGACTCTGGCAGAAACCAGTGCAGGTGGTCCCGGTGGTGATCAGCACATTGGGTGCCATGCCAAAAGATCTCAGCCGGCAATTGGAAACAATAGGCATTGACAAAATTATGATCTGCCAACTGCAAAAGGCCACCCTACTGGGATCTGCGCGCATCATCCGAAAATACATCACACAGTCCTAGACACTTGGGAAGTGTTCGGCTTGTGATTTTGTGAAATGAAATCCAGCATATCTATCTTATTTGTTGTGTCATACAACAACAACAACAACAACAACAACAACAACAGTTTTTATTACCTGCCTCTTCTCCTGGCTTGAAAAGGACTACAGAATAATTGAAACATAAAACATTGTAAAAAAATCTATAAATGCACATACTAAAATGTATTTCTATAAAAGATACATATTAAATGTATTTCTATAAAATGCATATGAAATATGCAGGAGATTAAAACAAATTTGAGTTTCAAATTCGTGCTATTATTATTATTATTATTATTATTATTATTATTATTATTATTATTATTATTATTATTGGAGATGCAATGCTGTAGCCATAAGGGAAGGCACTGTGGGCAGGACTAGCAAAGTTAATGTGAGAACACAGCCATCTTAAATATAGTTCAGGAAGGTGAGGCTCCCTGTGGCAGGGAATGCAAAAGGTCCTACCCTAAACTACATTTCTCAGAATGCAGTGCTCACTATCTGAAGGCCCAATGGTGCCAGCCTAATAATCACTACACATAATCTATCTATCTATACATACATACACATAATAAAAGTGAAAAATGTGAACGTGTGTATGTGGCATACAGCCTCCTGCTTGGACAAACAGCTATAGTTCCCACTGGGCAGAAGGCACCAATGGCCTTCCCTCCACTGACATTCAGGTTATAGTGAGTGGCATGAACATGTAGCCCAAACCCTGCCAATGTCCTCCACCAATACCATTCTTCCCCCCACCCAAGTAATGGCTTTCATGTGGGGACAATTTCATCTTAGATGTTCTGTTTTTCCTCCAGAATGGACATCCCAGGGTTCCTTAATTTGCATGTCCCCACCCACTGCCTCTCCCTTAACCCTTTCCTATGGCACACCATGAGGTTTGGGGGAGAATTCACCATGATTTACAGGAATTGTAGTTGACCTACATCCAGAGAACACTGTTAACCCAACCAACTATGGATCTGGACCAAACTTGGCATATAGAACCAACACGGCCAACTGCAAATACTGGGAGGGTTTGGGGGTGATTGCCCTGGCAATCTGGGAGTTGTAGTTTACCCTTATCCAGACAGCACTGAACCCAGCCAAAGATGGATATGGACTAAACCTAAGTGATATTACCTAACATCCCAAAACAAACCATGCCTTCTTCTAATAACTCGGGCACCGCCGAGTCCCCAAGCTAGTAATAAATAAAATTATTGAATCTGCAAAGAGGGCTAAAGTAAGTAAGTAATAGTATAAACTTGTCCTAAGTTGAAGTTCTATCATTTATTGCGTGTCATATAGATACACTGTTAGGCAGAAATTCAAGGGGATTGCGGTTGTGGCTTTTTAAAAGGGAGAGAAATGTTTTAAAAAATCACAAAAAATCAGTAGATGTGTGAATCTTTCTGAAACTTCTGGGAATCGATGCCCTGGTTATCCTGTGCATTGTATATAAAATTCAAGTAGCTAGGTCTTGTAATTTTTAAAATAAAATATTATTTCTAAAATCTTTGAAAATTCCTCAAAATCCATGGACAAGTGAAATGTTCAGAAATTTGATGAGCTAACATTGGTAAATGTGTTCTACAATTATAAAAAGTTTCACTCGAATAGTTTTAAAATATGGGAGAAAGGAGCCCCCAAAGTTTCCCCAATTATAGTAATTATGTGCAATTACCATAACAAAATAATACAAAAATTGTTACTCTTGTTATAGAAATGAAATTTTTGCCAAGCACAATTTAGAAACAATTCGGAAATGAAGCACCCTGCCCTTTTATAATGAATCCCTAATATCTACCCAAAAATCAATCTTAGAAGAGAGTTCAATGGGACTAAGGCCCCTTCTACACAGTCATATAAGCACTCTCTGTTAAGGATAGCACTGCATTTTTAAAAAGCTATAGTTTCCAAATATTGGAATACTCAGCTTGAAAGTATGATTAAATCCCATGTAGTTAATGAGTTTAGGATGACCACATTCATTAAAAAATGTTCTGAATAAATTTTTCTCATATTTTCTCTTGGAAGTCTATTACGGGAAATAACTTAAGCACAATCTATTCCAAATGAGCATAATTCCTTCATTTCCTTCAATGGAAGAGATGGGTTTAATTAACTGAAAGAAATGCGGCTTAAATGTGGATATTTTGGCTGGACCATGTTCTATGTCTTTATTACTGAAATCCAACTGTGTGGATTAACATTTTGTTTCGGAATGAACTGCAGATTCCAAAGGATATTGGCCATCTTGTAATTTTTAGGTGTGGCTTAATACCATGTCGATTTATTCCCACCTGGAGAATTCCTAAAGTTACAATCTTTGATCTTTGTTCTCAAGCAACGAGGACCCAAGATGCATATAAAATGGGTATTAAAGTGGTTTTCTACCTTAGTTTTCTTCATTAGCCCTCTACCTTACCACCCACCTCTGCTGTGGATTTAAGGGACTCCACATAATTGAGTCTGTAAATTAACAAACACCCAGACAGCTGCAGAAACTGAGCCCTAGGTGGGACATTGGCCCTAATGTTCTCATATTAGCACGTTAAACAAGCAGAAGGGGAGTTCTTAATTATGCCTTGTTTTATAGGGCCATGATAAATTCCTTTTCCCTGGCCTCTCTGCCACGTCAATGGATGTGTTTGTGCCCAAGTTGAATTAATAGAGATAACCAAAAAACAACCAAAACTTTTCTTGGATTGGAGGATTGTTCTATGCATCTGACAAACATCAGACGTAGCCAGTAATGAACCTGGAGCACACCCCAGTCTACTATTCAGCATTTGAAATGACCAGTTATTGAGCATTACAAACTGACAGCTTGTAAATGTACATTTTATTAAATACACAGCAGTAAAAATTTGTAGGTTTCTGTCACTTTGAATAAAAGGCTCAGAGCCTTTTAAATTACAGCTTGTACTAGTGCAGGGCAAGACCCAAGCAGCATTCTCAAACTGGAGCGTTTAAAAGCTTCATTATTTACACTCACTCATATAATATCCTTTGCAGGATCCAGATACGCATGTCTCATATCACACATAGGGATGATGGCCTGGCATTTTGTGGCTCTTAAAAATATTGTAGGCAGTGCATAAAACTTGCCTGCCCTGGCCAAAAAGCAGAGGAGAGGAACCACTTAATTTCCACTCGCTAGGTTTTTCCAGATGTCTTCTTCCCCTCCAGTTTTTTTTTCCAGACTCAGGTTTCAATGTATTGTTGAACTACAGTCCCAACAATTGACCAATGATCAGCAAGGGCCCTTCCACACAACCATATAACCCAGAATATCAAGGCAGAAAATCCCACAATATCTGCTTTGAACTGGGTTATCTGAGTCCACACTATCATATATTCCAGTTCAAAGTGGATAATGTGGGATTGTATTCAGCTGTGTGGAAGGGGCCTTACACTGGGAAGGATAATCTAAGAACATCTGAGGCCCATGCGTGGTTGCTCTTCCAGATTCAACCCTACTTGCCTGTCCTGCTCCAGTGAAATATCAAGGCCTTATAAGGTTAAATATTGTGTCCAAAGGAACACCATGTTCTGGCTGGTGAGCACTGAGACCTCTTTCACACAGCTGAATAAAATCCCACATTATCTGCTTTGAACTGGGATATATGGCAGTGTGGACTCAGATAACCCAGTTCAAAGCAGATATTGTGGGATTTCTTGCCTAGGCATTCTGGGTTATATAGCTGTGTGGAAGGGCCCTCCGTGGAGACAAATGGGCACATAGAGTTTAAACAATGAACAGTATGGTTCCCACTCCATTTTAATGCCTTCTCCAAATTACCATAAACCAAAAATATAAATAGTTTCTAAATCCATATGTTTTGTCATCGTCTTCGTCGTCATCATCATCAATGATCCCTCGTGTCTGAATATGATTGCCTTCCAAGTGTAAGATCTTGGTGGTGGGTCCATAGGTGATTTTTTTTTTTGTGTAACCCCATGTCAAATGTGTTTGATGATATGACAGCAACCCAGCAGGTTATTTACTTATGGTAGATGTTCAAAATTTCCAGCCCTTGAGATGTTTTTATGATTACAACTTTTATTAGTGTTCACCATGAGCTGAAGGAAGCCGCAGGCCACAAACAGCTAGAGAGCTACCGTTGATCTTCCCTGTCATATGCTTTTCATACAAATTTACAAGTAATTTATATGAATAAATAACAAGTGAATCAATGTAAAGCCAAAGGCCTTTGATAAAATACAATTTTACCACCTCCTCGATGGATTGTCGCCTGGTTGTGGTGAGGGGGCTTGTATGTTCCAATGAACCTCTGGGCATAACCACTGGAGCCATGTGCTCTCAGGAAAGGCTGCAGGGGAGGATCTAGACGAAGGACCAAAGACCCAAAGACCTCAACTGTGAAGCAGGCGGAAGGTAACATGGTAAATGTTACAATGGCTGTGAACACAGAAGACGGCTGCAACAGATTGAGAAGCCACTGTCCGTCGTGTTAACCATGCCACTGGATGTCCACCTCACTCTGTAAAGATATGTGTCGATTGGCTGTGCACCAACTTCTACACATTCAAAAAAAATCACACACAGGCATTTTCCAAGAAAAATAAAACCAAACCAAAAAGTCCCACAGCGATCAATGAGTGGCAATGAGGGAAGGAATGTGAAATCTGGTAGCCCCTAGTCACAGACTGGCATGTGAGTGGTGGATATGGATTCATTTGTTCTACCTCATGGTCCAAAGCAGTTGAGTAGTCCAGCAGCTGTATCCATGACTGAGCAGCCCTTTTGAGGACCCACTCTGCTCACTCCACATGGGGAAAGGTCTAGAAAAGGTGCCCTAAACATAGTCTGCCTCTCTTATCTCTGACTGGACTGCTGCGTCCAGAGAGGTCACCACCCTGCAGCCATAAAAGAAGACTGAACTTTGGAACTGCCTGATCACCATCACCTAAAGCAGCTACTATACTCCCAACTCAAGAACAGAAAACAGAATGTTTGTGGACAGGAAAAGAGATTTAAAGATAGGCTTAAAGCTAACCTTAAAAACTGTGGCATAGACACCGAGAACTGGGAAACCCTGGCCCTTGAGTGCTTTAACTGGAGGTCAGCTGTGACCAGCAGTGCTGTGGAATTTAAAGAGGCATGAATGGAGGGGAAAAGGGAGAAATGTGCCAAGAGGATCAGGATCGTCGTCCACCTGGAAACCAATGTTCTCACTGTGGAAGAACATGCAGGTCAAGAATAGGGTTCCATAGTCACCTACGAATTTACCTCCAGGACCCCACACCTGGAAGACAATCATACTAAAACAACGAGGGATCGCCTAAGTAAGTAAGTAAAGAAGTACAATAGGCCATACAACGAAATGAAGGAAAATACACAATATACACTTTTTTGGATCAACAGCATACCTCCTTAATATTTTGCTTTGAAAATACAGAGCAACACATTTACACAATAGATTTAAATATCATATTAATTGTTTTTCTCTAAAGAATCCAAGGTAACTGTGAGAAACTGTCAAGATTTTCATTAGAAAAGATACAGCACTTTGACCATATGCCTATTTCTAAGATTCTTCAAGATTCAAATACACACGTATTTGTAGTTGACATGACACAAATTGTATCAAAGAGTACTATACTATTATAGATAGTATTGTATGGTTAAGCACTTTAGTATATGAATTACATTGCAAATATCTTGCATCTTGTAGTGCAAAATTGTGTTGTCACATGATAATTTACACTAATTTACACTTAGCTGTTGAACTTGCTGACTGAAAGTTTGACAGTTTGAATCCAGGGAGCCAGGTGAGCTCCTGCTGTTAGCCCCAGTTTCTGCCAACCTAGCAGTTCAAAAACATGCAAATGTGAGTAGATTAATAGGTACTGCTCCGGCGGGAAGGTAACAGCACTCCATGCAACCATGCTGGCTGCATGACCTTGGAGGTGTCTACAAACAACTCTGGCTTTTTGGCTTAGAAATGGAGAGGAGCACCAACCCCCAGAGTCGGACACGACTAGACTTAATGTCAGGGGAAAATCTTTATTTTTATTTTTACTAGAAAATAGAGATGTTTGGATTAATTAGAAGGGATTGGTGTTATTTTTGTAAATCTACTTTATACATATGTTGATGTAGGTGATACTCCACACTGATATCACACATTCTAAATAGTACTACGTATATATTGTTTTGATCTTTCTTTCAACAGTCTTGTATTTGGGGCCATTACTAGAGATGAAAAGTAACCAACTGTAGAAGCTCATGACAAAGTTTTGTTTTTCTGTTTGGAATGAGTACATATTTTATTTCAAAAATAGCATAAGTAGCAGGGACATTGCTTATTCTTGTGGTGTAAAACAATCTAGCTATTTTTGAAAGGCACTTTTAAAAGGATATTGGAAAGAATTTTTCAAACTTTATATCACTTTCTTTTAAATAATCCACAGCGTTTGAAGGGTTAGTGAACAGTATACATGTTTCTGAGGACTGAGGTGGGAAAAAGAGCAACCAACTTGTAGATGCCCAGGCATCCATTCGCTATGTCCCCCTTGGTATCCATGGACCCTCATGTATGTGTATGTTTAATATGTTATATTTTATGTCTTAATATAAAACGTTAAAGAATGAAGCCACTCAGCAATACCTTGGTGACCTTTCGCCAGCACTGCATAGCCCAGGAAATTGCCTCCAGCCATTTTCCTGGGTATCATCTCAGTCATAAAGGCCAGCCCATCTCTACTGGTCCCATGGACTCCAGCTGTGTTGAGGACAACAGGATCCAGAGTACGGGGCCACTTGTCCTTTGTGCAGCTACTTGGACACACAAAGACACTCATCACCTGGTCTGACTAACAATATGCTAGGAGATCTCACAATGACATTTCCCATTTCCCAGGAACAGACCAATTAATGGATAATATTTTGGCTTTTGGATTCACTGGACAGCAGTGACAGAGGTGCTGGACCCATTCACTGGGGAATCATATAACTACAGTTTTATCTTTACAATAGAAGACACGGGACCGGATGGCCCCTTGTTTGTTCCTTGGCTGGGATCCGATAATCCACTCAAGACTCATAATCTTTCCTTTGTCTTATGGACTTTCCTGCCCCTCGCCAGCCATTCGAGAGTGGGAATCTGCATTGGAAGTGGGGAACGCTATTCTATTGGCTGGCTGTCACTGCAGTTCCTCCCTAATGTTGACAGACCCCAGTCAATCATGGCGAAGCCGACTCCAGCTGGGAAGGGAGCAAGAATTTAAAATGATTGTACTGTATAAAAATGTCTGTTTTTCACTGTTATGGCATCTCTGCTTCCTTTGACAGATGACCACGAGCTGGCATCACGTCAGCTGACTTAATAAAATACATCAGTGGCTTCTAATTCAACTTGGTGAGATTTATTTGGGAACATTGGAATAGCTTCTTCATATTGTCATGTACACAAATCCACAGGTGGCCCGCTGTTAGTACCAGTATCCGCTTAATGGGGCAGTATCCACACTTTGGGTTTCGCTATCCATGGCTTGGGTCTCACTATCCGGTTTAAATTGCTCTATTTCACTTAGAGCACTGACGTTTAGGAAATATATTGGCCAAAAGAAACATATCCAGAGAAGGATTACAAATATGGTCAGTGCCTTAGGCCCTTTCCATACCACTGTATAAAATCCTCACTGAACTGGGTTATATGGCAGTTAATCCCATTCAATGCAGATATTGTGGATTATCTACCTTGATACTCAGGGTTATATGGCTGTGTGGAAGGGCCTTAACCTTATGGGTTATATGTCTATGGGAAAGGGGCCCTGTATTCCCTGGTTCCTTCCACACAGCTGAATAAAACCCCACATTTTCTGCTTTTATCTGGAATATATGGCAGTGTGGACTCAGATAACCCAGTTCAAAGCAGATATTGTGGGATTTTCTACCTTGACCCTTAGACATCAAGTTCTGTAAGGAAAGGTCGAAGGAATTGGTTATGTTTATAGATTCTTAGGAAACCATGGTAGATTTCTCCAAATACAGTGATAGCTTGACTTAAGAGTTTAAGTCATTCCGTGACCTAGATCTTAACTCAAAATACTCTTATCTCAGAGTGAATTTTTCCACTGAAATGAAATGAAATACTATTAAGCTTTTCTGGTTCCCCCATCACCCCCCAATTGCTTTTAAACAAGAAATTGTACTGTATAAATAACAAATAATGTATACAGTGTTCCCTCGCTACTTAGCGGTTCACTTTTCGCGGATTCGCTATTTTGCGGTTTTTCAATAAACTCTAAAAGACTATTATAAATCATAAAAAATTACAATTTACAGCCTAAGGAAGGGAAGAAGGAGAAGCCAAAGGGAGAGAAAAGAAGCCCAAGCGGCAATGGGAGGAGAAGGAGGTGAATTATCAACACATGATTGCTTGATAAAGACTTAAAATAGTGTATAACTACTAAAATAATGTATAAATATTAAAATAAACATAGTGTCCCTACTTCGCGGATTTTCACTTATTGCGGGTGGTCCTGGAACCTAACCCCAGTGATAAGTGAGGGAGCACTGTAAATTCAAATTCCCATGGAACAAATTCCCTCTCTCCCTTTATGGAGCCAAACTTACCAGGAATAAAAACCACACAAAATCAATTAATCCAAAGTTCCTCAAAGTGGACAAGAGCAAAGCGGACAGCAATCTCCCAAAGTAGACAAGAGCATGAGGTACGGAGACTGCTCCCTTGAAGCCCTAAAACCCTGTACTCTGGCGCTAGAGCTCCTTCTGGCACAAGCTCTTAACTCAAAATGCTGCTCTTATGTCAAAGTGAAATCCGGGCTGAGCAACAGCTCTTAACTATGCAAAAGAACTCCTTCTCACTGCTCACACCTGGACCTCCAAGGTCAGAGCTGAATTCAGGAATACTCCCAAACTGTGGACCTGTGTTTTCAGGGGGAGTGTGACTCCCATCTAACACATCTGCCTTCAGACTAACCAAGAACACCTCTGTCTTGTCTGGATAGTTTCAATTCATCTGCCCTCATGCAGCAAGAAGAGAAAGCAAAGTATTGTTCTCCTTATATTAAGATTTCATCAAACAAGAATAACATGGCCATTGCAGCTTGAGATATGGTTAGCAAAACTGCACTTATCAACAGGTGTTAAATACAGTAGAGTCTCACTTATCCAACATAAATGGGCCGGCAGAACGTTGGATAAGCGAATATGTTGGATAATAAAGAGGGATTAAGAAAAAGCCTATTAAACATCAAATTAGGCTATGATTTTACAAATTAAGCACCAAAACATCATGTTATACAACAAATTTGACAAAGTAGTTCAATATGCAGTAATACTAAGTAGTAATTACTGTATTTACGAATTTAGCACCAAAAAATCATGATGTATTGAAAACATTGACTACAAAAATGCATTGGATAATCCAGAAAGTTGGATAAGCGAGTGTTGGATAAGTGAGACTCTACTGTACTATTATGAGTTAATAGTAATGCTGATCAATACCAGTTGATCAGTGCAAGGAACATTATTCACTTTGCCTTAAAGTTCTAATTAATCTTATTAAGGAGGGAGTTAACTTGTTTTCTGCTGTTCTGGAAACTAGATTAGGGTACAGAGCAATGGATTCAAATTGCAGGAAAAGAGATTCCACCTAAACATTAGGAACAACTTCCTGATGCCAAGAGTATCATTCTCCAGAGGTTTTTAAGCAGAGGCTGGGCAGCCATTTGCCAGAGTGTCTTGTATTTTACAATCTGGCAGAAGGGGTTGGACAGGATGACCCTGGTGGTCTCTTACAACTCTATGGCCACATCTACACTGCCATAGAAGCCAGTTTGAACTTCATTATAATGGTCAGTGTAGACTCATATAATTCAGATTGATCCAATTTAACTGGATTATATTAAGCCCGTTCTACACTGCCATATAAAATCCAGTTTATCTGGTTTGCAATGGATTGTAGACTCATAGTGTAGACTCATATAATCCAGTTCAAAGCAGATAATGTGGATTATTTGCTCTGATAATCTGAATTATATGGTGGTGTAGAAGGGGCCTGAGTCTACACTGCCATAAAATCCAGTTCAGTGTAGTTAATCTGCATTCTGAAACTGGATTTTATGGCAGCGTAGATGGGGGCCTATGTTTCTATGATCTGTTGTCCCACTTGTTTTGATGCTTTAAAATGTCTTAACTTCTCTCTCCTTGACTGCGGCCCCATCTACGCTGCCATATAAAATTAAGATTATCTGCTTGGAACTGGATTAAATGCCAGTGTAGACTCATATATTCCAATTCCAAGCAGATAATCTGGATTGTCTGCTTTGATCATATGGATTATATGGTAGTATTGTGATCGAGGTGACCACCCCCCCCAGGACTTTGTAAAAGATAGTTCAAAAATCAAGACTTTATGTTCTATATTCCATATATTTATAGTAGAAGGTGATTGAGACTTTTTACTGGAGTTTACTGTGACTCTCTGCACAAAAGGTGTTTGACCTTTTTAGCCTGAGGCAAGAGATAACAACTTCATGAATTGTAAAATCATGCTGCTAAAACTCCACTTTTATGAATTTCCATGCTGGGTTCTCCAGATGTTATGAACTTCGTTCTTATCAAATATTTTTAATTGTTTATATCATTCATGATTCCCTTTTATGCAATGTAACTCACTTTTATGAATTCTCCCTTATTACCATGAAATCTATCTATCTGCCTATATGTATTTGTACTCTTTGGGATCCCCGGAAAATATGTATTTTTCCCAGCATGGTTTATATTCCAACTTTATTTTATTTTTCATTTTATTTCATATATTTGTCAAGTCATGAAATCAAATAGGAAATATTTTGAACTCAACCTGAACCCCAGAAGTTATCCCATTTCCTATGACCCAGGCTTCCCTTCCCAAAAACAAAAGGATAATCTGCCCCCGCTAAAACCCAATCAAATTCAAATTGCATGGACAATATAGGGCTTGAGTCGCCGAATTCGGAGTGTTGACCTAAAGGTGATTCGCCCCAAGGCAAACATTGTCATATCTCACCCAAAGGAAAATCCAGGACACCTCAGGAAGGCGCCCTGCGGAGCCTGTCAATATGGCTCATCACCACCCATCTTTGCTTCCACCTCTGACACCCCAAGGCATATCTAAAATCTGTATACGTGACAGAAACCTGGACACCCTTGATTGCTGCCATTAATCACCCTTTAGAAATCAGTCTAGCAGGACTTAATCCGACAGTTCCTGCCCTGTCACCTCATTGTTTCAATAACTCCCGCCTTCTCTTTCCTGATTGGCCTGAGTAGAGACAAAAGGCAGCTTCCTATTGGGCCAACGGAGCAAGGCGGGAAACGAAAGCCCGCCTCGTTCAACCTTCTAGCCTATCAACGATCAGATGGGCAGGGGAGCAGGGCGGGAAAATCAAAGGGCTGTCAGACTGAAATTTTGTATAAATATGGCTTTATTTTGATTGTATGGTACCCTAGTAGACCGAATGATCGCTACTAGAGTCCTCTTCAGCTGAATTGCTCAATAAAGACTCCTTGGCGGATTTTCCTTCAACTTTGGCGGACCTTCTTCATTTCGGCTTCAGGTTGTATTGCAGCTCATATTTTCCTATTGGCTCCGCCAAGGTCTGTTCTCTCAGGACCGGATCGGGTCTCTCTTCAAGGGCCCCGATCCCCTAAAACGCGGTCGACAACATAATTTGGGTTTACCACGAAGGGACTTGCTTGGAAGTTCCAAAAAATAATTTTTTAGGCTAAAATTCCAAGCGGCGACCTTGGTCCATATATTCTGGAACAGGTTGGGGAGAGAAACGGCTGCAAGGAGGGCCCTCCGACCAACAATTTGACCTCATTTCACATCCAAATTTCTCTGGCAGTCCGTTTCTCTCTCTAGATCTGATTCAGGGTACTGAACAAAGGAGCCAGATAGGAGGAAGCAGATTTTTAGCTCCTCGAAGGAAAGGCGCCAACGTGAAACAGGGGACGCCCTGAAAAGGAACCGGTTCCGTTGTTAAGACCCAGGTGGGAGGAGCTCTGGAGGTATTGCACTTCGGATCAGAGCTCGGTAACAAATCCTGGTGAAACGCGGGAACACCTGGCACCTGAAAGCATGTGAGAGCAGTCTAGCTTGCAGATTGCAGGTTCAAGGATCGTAGGGTAGGGGAACGGTTGTGCTCCCGGGTCACCTACGGATTCTACGGACGCTAGCCATCCAGCCTTAGTGGAGGGGACTATTGAAAGGACGAGCTGCATCCTACCGGTTGTGTGAGTCGTTACTCCATTAACTGTCGGTGTAGGCAGGGGCTGAGCTAAGGATGGGTGTTTGTTCAGCATGTCTAGGGTGTCCCACCCCAGCAGACATCCCCAGGGATTCTCCATTGGGTAAGATCCTGGCCAATTGGGGTGGGTTTGCATCGAAAAACATGGTGCAGGCCAGGTTGGGCCAACTCAGCGTGCATAAGTGGCCCCTTGTGGCCCTTGAAGGGGGAACAGCTTGCCCCCCCCCCCACATGGCAGTGTGGATGAGAGTCTCATCTTGAGACTCCAGAGCCATTGCCATGGGGAGGGCAGGTGGTTCCAGCTTGCTTATGCCGCGATGTTCATGGCCCTAAGCCAGGGAGAGAATTGGAGGGGGGAGGGGGTCCACGTCTTCCCATGCAGAGATTTGGGCTCCAAAAACAACCCCCCCCAAAGATTCCTCTCTAGACCCTTTCCCCTTACCCCCTCCTCCAGAGGATTTTCTGGACACATTTGCTTGCCTTCTCCCCCACCCCATCAGCCCAGGCCCTCTGCCCCATCCCTATCCCTACTTTTTCTCCTCACCCTGAGTCCTACACTGATCCTGGACTCCCAAATTGGCCTTCCAAGGGAACCCTTACTTCAGGGATCCCCCCCAAGAAATTCCCCTCCCTCCAGAGAGTTCAGCCCAGTCTAACGTGGAGGAGGGCTCCCAGCCCCCTCCCCTCTCATCCCAAAAACACACTCGATCCAAAACATTGTTCCTCTTCTCAAGACACACTCTCTCAGCCATTCTTCACCTCTCCACCCCCCCCCCCAACCGAATCCCTCTAAGCCTTTTCCCATTCCACCCCAAAACTCCTCCCCCCTTGCGGCCCCCCTCCCTTAATCTCTCTCTTCCTCTTGCTCGTCCTTTTGTCAAGAGGAACAGGGGGAAAGGAGGGGCCGTGGGGAGATGAGGTCCATCAGGGGAAGGAGGGGGGAACGGTGGAAAAGGGGGAACTGACTGTTCAGAGACCATAAAACATCCATTGTCATCCTCTGTTTTATCTGAAGCCTGAATATTGGGTCAATAGTTTTCCAAAGAATTATTTTCCCCTCTCTCCCTCCTTTTAAAAGCTATCTGTTTTTGAATTTTTGAGTCACAGTTCAATCCCCTTTTTCCCCTCTTCTTTTCTGTTTGTTTTCAAAACATTACCCATAGCTCCAGAAACTCCCCAAAGACCCCAGAGGAACATAAATTTTTGGACTGTCAATTTGCATTTTTGTTGGTTACAATTTGCTAGTGGGACCTTTGATCTGGCATTCTTTCAAAATCGTCAGGTCACATCTTGAAATTAGCTCAAACTAAAGGATCCTGTGTCCCCAAAGACTCCTTTCCCTTTTTCTCTTTTTTTCTTCACCCAATCCCTTTGGGCAACCCTGCAAAACCCCTCCACTCCCCAACCTTCTACTCTCTCTCAGCCTCATCCCCCTCCACTCCCCAACCTTCTACTCTCTCTCAGCCTCATCCCCCTCCACTCCCCAACCTTCTACTCTCTCTCAGCCTCATCCCCCCTCCACTCTCCAGCCTTCTATTCTCTCTCAGCCCCCATCCCAGCCGTTCCTTTGAAGCCTGATGCCCCCCCCCAAAATTGTATCTGCCCCTGCCACTCAACTCCTGCCACATTCAGAGTTTTCCTCAGATGGGAAGAATCACCCCACCATCCCCCCTCCTTCTCTTGCCCCCACCAGGCTCTCTCTCTGCGCTCATTCCTCTCTTGGAGAGAGAGGAGAAGGAGGGGCCGCGGGGAGATTGTGCAAAGAGGACACTTTTTTTCTCTTCCTGCTTTTGGAGGGGCAAAGGGGGGAGAAGATTCAGTCCTGAAGCCTCCTACCAAGATCTATAGTTCTCCAAGGATCCCTTCCTTCTTTCAAATCAAACCTTCTCCAACTTGATATTCTGCCTTGCCTACCCTCAAATTGTACCCTTTTTTTCTTTTCCCCTCTCTCTCTCTTCCCCGGCCTGAGTGAAAATCTCTCTCTCTCAAATCTCAAATCCATTTCTCCTCTCCTTCCTCTCTTCTCATCTTTTAAAATCCCTTATTTCCCTTTGTTCCCATTTTCTAGACACTATCCCTAAGATTTTACCTCAGTGTTGTCTTATATTTCCTTTGGTCCTTACAAATGGGGGGGGGGCATTCCTTTAGCCGCTTCTGTTTCTCAATTTCCCCTTTTCTTTCTCTCCCATCTGGGAAGCATGGCAAAGGATTTGGGTGGGGGAGGGGGACTCCCAGAAAAGTGTTGATTAAATTTTGTGTGTTTATGTAATGTGTGGGCTGTAAACTCTTCTCTACTCATCCCTTTGCCTTAAAAGCCACCAGTGATATATAGTTTTCTGGGAAGGAGGGCTGGAATGGACTAGCTTAGTGCTATGCTCTCTCTCTCTCCCTTTTCTTCTGTGCCATCTCACCTCCCTATTTTCAAAGGTTCAAGCCCTAATATTTTGTGCCCCCCCAGAGAAATCCTGCTGCTTCTGTGGTTTTAACTTTTTCTTCTCTCTCCTCAAACCTCCCTTATCTTAGGGAGAAAGGGGGGTGGGTGGAAGAAAGGATGTATTTTTCTATATGTGAGTTTTCTCTCTCTCTCTCTCTTCCACTTCATGTTTTCCTAGGCCAAAATGCACTTCAACATTCTCCTTTTTCAAAGCTTTCTCCCCCCCCCCTTCCTTCCCCTGTGAAGGGGACTCCCAGCATCCCCATTTCTCCTTATAAACATACAGTCAAAATCCTGGTTTACTTTTATAGTAAAGGCACTCTTTCACTCTCCACAGTTCCCCAACAATCTCCTTTCTTCCTTTCGGGTCCTTCTCCCTCCCTTTCCCTGAGTGCATGCGTGTGAATGTTTTAAAAATCCCTCTAACTGCCTTTAAATATGAGGAGGGCACTACATAGTCCAGGGGACCTTCCAGGCACAGCTGAAGAGATCCAGAGGACTGGACCCAACCACCTGACTGAGGACATCAGACCAGACTGCAAGACCCATAATCCATACCTGCCACCATGAACAGTTCTAAGACCTGGGTAAGGGCTCTCGGAGTGCGCTGTGGATTTCATGCAGCAGCTAGAACCCAGAGGCCATTGGAGATGGTCCTGTGAGGGTAAGCCCGGACCCCTAGTCACCCAGAAGAGACAGCCCCACCTGTGGCTGATCTGAGACCCCTACGGGGGAAGCAGCCCCATCTGCCTGGCTCAGGGGCTAGAGACTAAGACACTGCTGAAAGGATTCTTGCACATGGCAGGCTTTTATGGCCAGACCACCGTATGGTGCCCTCCAGCTGGCCTGGTTCTGCCCTGGCAAGGGGCTACTGAGTGCAGGTCTGCCTTTGACGCTGCCAAGGAGGCCCTCATGATATCACCAGGGGACAGAATTGGCCGCCATGGCAGAAGATGTCCCAGAAGAAGTGAACAGGATTCTACCAGTGACCACCATGAGGGAAGGATGTTCCGCCCTCACCAGAGCTGTGCCAAAGAAGAACCCCAGGACTGCTGGAGCCCTCACAAGGTATGAGTGACTTCCCTGACTAACCCCACCACGGGAGGGAGGGGGGGCTTATAATCTGTCCTTAGTTTCCCTAGGCACTCTCTCCTTTCCGTCTCCTCTGTTGGAGTGCTGGACCTGCCTTCAGTCACCAGGAGGCGTCGTGCTGTGAGGCGCAGAAGCTGTGCCCAGTTGCCCCCAGCTGCCAACTACAAAGGGGGGCCCAAGCTGCAGCCAAGAAAAGGCAGCCAAATGGGAGTACTGCATCACAGCCTCCATCATCCCCAACCCTCACCACCTCCACCTTCATGCTCCATTTCCCATGACTCCAGGCCATGGGACACCTGCTTCAACACCATGGGATCACCCACCACTGACTGAACCTCAGCTTTCACCTCTTCAAGCTCCTGCCCTCCAACAAAAAGGCACAATCTGATCTACCAAGGCAGAGGCCCTGCATGCAGTGAAATGTCGGGGCTTTGGGAAATGTTCATAGCCATTTCCAAGCCCCGAAGGGGGGAAAATGTGATCGAGGTGACCACCCCCCCCCAGGACTTTGTAAAAGATAGTTCAAAAATCAAGACTTTATGTTCTATATTCCATATATTTATAGTAGAAGGTGATTGAGACTTTTTACTGGAGTTTACTGTGACTCTCTGCACAAAAGGTGTTTGACCTTTTTAGCCTGAGGCAAGAGATAACAACTTCATGAATTGTAAAATCATGCTGCTAAAACTCCACTTTTATGAATTTCCATGCTGGGTTCTCCAGATGTTATGAACTTCGTTCTTATCAAATATTTTTAATTGTTTATATCATTCATGATTCCCTTTTATGCAATGTAACTCACTTTTATGAATTCTCCCTTATTACCATGAAATCTATCTATCTGCCTATATGTATTTGTACTCTTTGGGATCCCCGGAAAATATGTATTTTTCCCAGCATGGTTTATATTCCAACTTTATTTTATTTTTCATTTTATTTCATATATTTGTCAAGTCATGAAATCAAATAGGAAATATTTTGAACTCAACCTGAACCCCAGAAGTTATCCCATTTCCTATGACCCAGGCTTCCCTTCCCAAAAACAAAAGGATAATCTGCCCCCGCTAAAACCCAATCAAATTCAAATTGCATGGACAATATAGGGCTTGAGTCGCCGAATTCGGAGTGTTGACCTAAAGGTGATTCGCCCCAAGGCAAACATTGTCATATCTCACCCAAAGGAAAATCCAGGACACCTCAGGAAGGCGCCCTGCGGAGCCTGTCAATATGGCTCATCACCACCCATCTTTGCTTCCACCTCTGACACCCCAAGGCATATCTAAAATCTGTATACGTGACAGAAACCCGGACACCCTTGATTGCTGCCATTAATCACCCTTTAGAAATCAGTCTAGCAGGACTTAATCCGACAGTTCCTGCCCTGTCACCTCATTGTTTCAATAACTCCCGCCTTCTCTTTCCTGATTGGCCTGAGTAGAGACAAAAGGCAGCTTCCTATTGGGCCAACGGAGCAAGGCGGGAAACGAAAGCCCGCCTCGTTCAACCTTCTAGCCTATCAACAATCAGATGGGCAGGGGAGCAGGGCGGGAAAATCAAAGGGCTGTCAGACTGAAATTTTGTATAAATATGGCTTTATTTTGATTGTATGGTACCCTAGTAGACCGAATGATCGCTACTAGAGTCCTCTTCAGCTGAATTGCTCAATAAAGACTCCTTGGCGGATTTTCCTTCAACTTTGGCGGACCTTCTTCATTTCGGCTTCAGGTTGTATTGTGGCTCATATTTTCCTATTGGCTCCGCCAAGGTCCGTTCTCTCAGGACTGGATCGGGTCTCTCCTCAAGGGCCCTGATCCCCTAAAACGCGGTCGACAACAGTATTGCTCTAGCCTGACCCTCTTTTTGGCCCTTAGCATATTTCAGTTGGTGCAAGATAAATTCATAACACAAAACTAGTTTGTCATCAGGCCCCTTCTACACTGCTAAATAATCCAGATTATCTAAACAGATAATCCACATTATCTGCTTTGAACTGGATTATATGAGTCTACACTGCCATATAATCAAATTCAAAGCAGATAATCTGGATTTATATGGCAGTGTAGAAGGGGGCTCTGTTAATTTAGCAGAGAAAGGAGGAGAGGACCAGCAAACTCTTGCCTTTCACAGAAGGCTACAGCTAACTGCTGCAGTCTCTCCAAGCATCTGAAGGACCTGGGAATGTTTAGCTTGGAGAAAATAAGACAGAGAGGACACATGAGAGCCCTGTTTAATTATTTGAAATGTTACATTGTGGAGGGGGCAAGCTTATTTTCTGCTGCCCTGGAGACTAGGACATGGGGCAATGAATTCAAATTGCAGGGAAAGAGATCCCACCTAAACAATAGGAGGAACTTCCTGACCATAAGGGCTGTTCAAGTGTGAGGGAGTCTCCTTCTCTGAAGTTTTTGAAGCAGAGGCTGGCCATCTGTCAGGAATGCTTTGACTGGGTGTTCCTGCATGGTGGGAGTTGGTCTGGTTGGCCTTTGTGGTCTCTCCCAACTCCATGATTCCAGGGCCTCTTTCGCACAGCTGAATAAAATCCCATATTATCTGTTTTGAACTGGGATATATGGCAGTGTGGACACAGATATTCCAGTTCAAAGTAGATATTGTGGGTTATTCTGCCTTGGTATTCTGAGTTATATGGCTGTGTGGAAGGGCCCTATGATCCACTGAAACTTCTGCCATCTTGGTCACAATCCAATGTTGCTGGCCAGCCATCTGTGAAATGCCAGATATGTGATCAGTGTTCTTCCCTTACTGAGTCCTCTTGGGGAGATACGATGGGGTACAAATCAATTATTATTATTATTATTATTATTATTATTATTATTATTATTATTATTATTACTCCTCTGCCTCTTCTTTCTCTTGACAATGAAGCCCAAACAAGGACTGGTCTGCCATTCTTTCATTTTTCTCAAATCCTCCTGGCAGATCTTCATGGCAGGCCTCAAGCTAGAAGCTAAGGCGTGGTTCTATTTTTGCTGAAACTTTCAAGTTCATCATCTCGGTCAAGCAATAAACTCTAGACAAATCAGCCTTATATAAGAAGAATGAATTGTGGTGCAGCAGGATTTTAATTTCTAAACATACATTGACTTATTGTATTTATTTTTCTATTACTTGTACGTATTGAAATATTTTCAATTTAAGTTTTTAAACAAGGAAACAAGACACAGGGCCCTTCCATATTGCCCTTTATCCCAGGATCTGGTCCCAGATTATCTGCTTTAAACTGGGGGCCCTTTCATAAAACTGAATAAAATCCCACATTATCTGCTTTGATCTGGGATATATGGTAGTGTGGGCTCAGATAACTCAGTTCAAAGCAGATATTGTGGGATTTTCTGCCTTGATATTCTGGGTTATGTGGCTGTGTGGAAGGGCCCTTGAATATATGGTTTCTTCCACACGCTGTATATAATCCACATTAAACTGGATTATATGGCAGTGTGAACTCAAGATAAAAAGGGTTGCTGCATGTCTTTCGGGCTGTGTGGCCATGTTCCAGAAGTATTCTCTCCTGACGTTTCGCCCACATCTATGGCAGGCATCCTCAGAGGCTGTGAGGCATGGATAAACTAGGCAAGGCAAGGAAAAAAATATATATCTGTGGAGAGTCCAGGGTGTGGCAAGAGTCCTTTGTCACTGGGAAGCCAGCATTAATGTTTCAGTTAATCACCCTAATTAGCATTGGAAAGGTTTTGTCTCTTGCCTGGGGGGCATCCTTTGTTCAGTCATTAGCCGTCCTTGGGTCTCCTCTGCCCTCAGAGTGTTGGTTCCCATCTACTGTTTTGATTTTAGAGTTTTTTAAATACTGGTAGCCAGATTTTGTTAGTTTCATGGTTTCCTCCTTTCTGTTGAAGTTGTCCACATGCTTGTGGATTTCAATGGCTTCTCTGTATAGTCTGACATGATAGTTGTTAGATGGTCCAGCATTTCTGTGTTCTCAAATAATATACTGTGTCCAGGTTGGTTCATCAAGTGCTCTGCTATGGCTGATTTCTCTGGTTGAATTAGTCTGCAGTGCCTTTCATGTTCTTTGACTCTTGTTTGGGCGCTGCGTTTGGTGGTCCCTATGTATACTTGTCCACAGCTGTATGGTATCTGGTAGACTCCTGCAGAGGAGAGAGGACCCCTCTTGTCTTTTGCTGACCGTAACATTTGTTGGATTTTCTTTGTGGGTCTGTAGATAGTTTGTAGGTTGTGCTTCTTCATCAGTTTGCCTATGCGGTCAGTGGTTCCCTTGATGTATGGTAAGAACACCTTTCCTCTGGGTGGATCTTTGTCTCGACTCTCATGGCTTGTTCTTGGCCTTGCAGCTCTTCTGATGTCTGTGGTGGAGTATCCATTGGCCTGTAGAGCCCAGTTTAGGTGGTTTAGTTCACCTTGGAGGAGGTGAGGTTCACAGATTCTTTGTGCACGGTCTGTCAGGGCTTTGATTGTGCTTCTTTTTTGACTTGGGTGATGGCTGGAGTTTTTATGAAGGTATCTATCTGTGTGTGTAGGTTTTCTGTAAACTGTGTGGCCCAATTGTTGATTGGGTTTGCGGATGACCAGAACATCTAGAAATGGCAGCTTTCCTTCCTTTTCTTTTTCCATGGTGAATTGGATGTTTGGGTGGATGCTGTTAAGGTGGTCCAGGAACTTGCTGAGTTCTTCCTCTCCATGGCTCCAAATTGTGAAGGTGTCATCTACGTATCTGAACCAAACTGTTGGCTTTTTTGGTGCTGTTTCTAGGGCTTGTTTTTCAAAGTGTTCCATATAGAAATTTGCTACTACTGGGCTGAGAGGGTTCCCCATGGCCACTCCATCTTTCTGTTCATAGAATCCATTGTCCCACTGAAAGTAGCTAGTGGTGAGGCAATGGTGAAACAGGGCTGTGATGTCTTCTGGGAAGTTTTGCTTGATTAGTGTGAGGGTGTCAGCTACTGGGACCTTGGTAAATAGGGACACCACATGGAAGCTGATCAGGATGTCCTTGGTGCTTAGCTTGAGGTTGCTGATATTTTCTATGAAGTGTGTTGAGTCCTTGATATAGTGAGCAGTGAACCCAATGTGGGTTTGTAGCTGTGTAGCCAGAAATTTTGCCAGGTTGTAAGTCGGCGATCCAATCGCACTTACAATGGGTCTGAGTGGGATTGAGTCCTTGTGGATTTTGGGGAGTCCGTAAAGCCAGTTAAAAGCCTATATTGTGGATTATTCTGCCTTGATATTTTGGGTTATATCACTGTGTGGAAGGGCCCTATGAGTTCCCACTGCCAAATAACCTGGGATAAACAGATAATCTGGGATCAGATCCTGGGATATAGGCCCCTTCCACACAGCTGAATAAAATCCCACATTACCTGTGGACTCAGATAACCCAGGGCCCTTCGAAACAGACCCTGTATCCCAGGATCTGATCCCAGGTTTTCTGTTTATCCCAGATAATCTAGCAGTGTGGACTCATATAATCAAGTTTAAAGCAGAAAACCTGGGATCAGATTTTGGGATAAAGGGCTTGCCTGGAAGGGCTCCCAGTTCAAAGCAGATATTGTGGGATTTTCTGCCTTTATATTCAGGATTATATGGCTCTGGGTCCTGGGAAAGAGAGAGGGCTTGTCTGGAGGGGCCCTTGGTTGGAAGGGCCCACAGTAATCTTTCATTTACAATGAATCTGCCCTTTCAAAGCATGGGACCCTCCTAACACCGCAGCACTGTCAACAAAGCAACGCGCATGCCCAGCTTTCCTGAGCTCCGCCCCCTCCTCTCTCCTCCCTTCCTATTGGCAGGCTGCGCTTATACCTCGCCCATTCTTTCAGGTGAAGGGGGCGTTCCTTTCTCCCTTCCGGTCACCTTTCACCCTATGCGGGCCCTAGTTACATGTGGGGTACACTGCCATTGTTCATTCCAGAGCTTTGGACCAAACCATTAGTTAAAAAAGAAAGGGGGGGGGAGGTCGGAAGTAGCAATTGCGGTCAGCGAAAAGATCTTGGTTGCCTCTTCTTTCTAATGCCTTGATTGCGGCCAGTCACTCTATCCTTTCCTCGCCTTGATACTTCCCGCGTCTTCCCTCTATTTGTTCCCCCCTCACTTTCTGCCTGATGGTCTAGTCCGACGCTGGTCTCCGCGAAAGAGGCTGAGGGGAATTAAAAAGATGGCGGAGGCCGTTGGGGTGTCCCCTTGACGGAGGGCGCCGGTTAGTGGGGCTATGTCGGACTCTGAGGAGGAAGAGAGCTCTGACCGGCTGCTCAAGTTCGTGTTGCTGGGCGACGGCACCTCCGGCAAGGTCAGTCCGCGCAGTCTCTTGCACAGGAGGCCCCAGCTAGGCCCTACATTGGGAAGGAGGCCTCTAGAGAGCCGGCCTCTCACTTCCAATCCTGGCCTGTCGCTTCTAGGACAAGGAGGAACCCGTGGTAGGGGATCATAGAGCTGCCAGAGGGTGCCTCTCTTTTGGGAAATTGTAGTTTCATAAGATATTTAGCCTTCTCTGCCACAGGGGGCTGGTACCTCACCAAAACACAAATACAGCAGTCTCATTTCTCCAACATAAACGGGTCGACAGAACGTTGGATAAGCGAAAATGTTGGATAATGAGAGATTAAGGAATAGCCTATTACACATCAAATTACATTATGATTTTACAAATTTAGCACAAAAACGTCATGTTTTACAACAGATTGACAGAAAAAGCAGTTCAATACATGATAACGTTACTGTATTTAAGAATGCAGCACCAAAACATTGCAATGTATTGAAAACATTGACTACAAAAACACTGACTACTAAAAGGCAGATGCTTTGGATAATGCAGCACGTTGGATAAGCGAGACTCTACTGTACCAGGATTCCATAGCATTAAGTCATTGCAGTTAAAGTGGGGTCAGCCAGCATTAGTTCTTCAGTGTAGATGCACACAGACCCCCTTTTTGCTGCCATGTAATCCCAATATCAAAGCAATGTCAAAGTGGATACACAATCTGCATTGAATTGCGTTATATGGGTCTGCACTACCACATACAGTAGAGTCTCACTTATCCGACATAAAGGGGCCCGCAGAATGTTGGATAAGCAAAAATGTTGGATAATAAGGAGGGATTAAGGAAAAGCCTATTAAATGTCAAATTATGTTATGATTTTACAAATTAAGCACCAAAACGTCATGTTTTACAACAAATCGACAGAAAAAGCATGGTAATGTTATGTAGTAATTATTGTATTTACGAATTTAGCACCAAAACATTGCAAAGTATTGAAAACATTTACTACAAAAATGTTGACTACTAAAAATTGACTACATGTAAAGATAGAATTGCATAAAATGAACTTACATTAAATCCATAAAAAGTTAAATCCATAAAAAGTTCAGCCCTGTGAAGATTTTAAAAAATCTGAGGCAGACTGCATTGGATAATACAGAATGTTTGATAAACGAGAGACTACTGTAATCCATTTCAAAGCAGATGATCAGGATTTTATATGGCAGTGTAGAAGGGACCTTAGTTCCTCCTGATAGAATTGAATATATCTGGATTATAATATAATCTGGTTCAAAGGTATCTGATTTCATAATCTGGATTATATGACAGTGTAGATCCAGCCCAAGATAAGCTTGAATCAAGGAATCATACAAAATTAATGTCAGTGTAGATCCATCCTGTTCCTACCTAATTCCCACTCTGAAATGTAATCTGCTTGCCACTTGTTTGTTAATCCCATTCACGGAAAGGTGCATCACAAAATGTAAAGGGGGTTGGGAAACAAACTTTTATAGACTGGAGCCTACTTCGTCCGATGCATCCAATGAGGTGGACTGGAGTCTACAAAAGGTGATGCCAAATCAAACACATTCGTCTTTCAAGTGTCTGGAGAATCTAAGGGCCCTTCCACACAGCCATATAACCCAAAATATAAAGGCAGATAATCCGCATCTTCTTTGAACTGGGTTATTTGAGTCCATACTGCCACATAATCCAGTTTAAATCAGATACTCTGGATTTTATATGGCAGTGTAGAAGGGGCCACAGTTTCCGTTATTCACTGTAGTAAACAGTGTCTTAGGGCCCTTCCACATGACCATATAACCCAGAACACCAAGGCAGATAATCCACATGATCTATTTTGAATTGAGTTATTTGAGTCCGCACTGCCATTTAATCCAGTTCAAAGCAGATTGGATTTTATTTAGCAGTATAGAAGGGCCCATGGATTCCTTAATTCACTGTAGTAAACAGTGTCTTAGGGTCCTTCCACACAGCCATATAACTCAGAACATCAAGGCAGGTAATGCACATGATCTGCTCTGAACTGGGTTATTGGAGTACACACTGCCATATAATCCAGTTCAATGTGGATTTTATACACCTGTGTGGAAGGGGCCTAAGAGAGCTGTGATTCTAACACTTTTCCCACTTGCAATCCCTTTCCACCTGAAAAATTTTACACCACCCTGGGTATATAGGTGTATGATACAGGTATAAATATCAAACATTTCTTCATTTTTCAAAGCTATTTTTCCCAATTGAGGGAAAAGTGCTTTGTTTTCGGAAAGGTCTCATGTTGGCAGCACCCATGTATTTGTTGATGGTGTCCATCCATCTTTTCTTTGGCTGTCCATTTGGTCGTTGTCCTTCAATGCGGTGCTGTTTGTGCTACTGATATTGGTTCTCTTCTCATGACAAGGCCATACCACCATCTTGCTTCCTGCATTTTCTTGCTGATTGCTTTTACTCCTAGTCTTTGATGGATGTCATCATTTAGCAGATGGTCAAGTAGTGTCGAGCCAAGTGTCCATCTCGGCATTTCCATTTCCATTCATTTCCAACTGATTACCGTGGTCTATATAAGATGCTAGTTCTGACCTTTAAAATTCTTTACGGCCACGGCCCATTGTACCTTAGGGACCGTCTCTCCTTCTCCTATCATCGGAGGTCGCAACGACCATCTCACCTAGAGAAGTTAACTTGGAAAGGACCAGACGCAGAGCTTTTTCTATTTCTGCCCCTGCCTTATGGAATGCCTTGCCGCCCTATATGAGAGCCATGCGTGAGTTAGGGCCTTTTACCCTAGCACTTAAGACCTGGCTCTTTACTAGAGCTTTTAATCTATGTTAATTTTATCAATATTTGTATGTATGTATTTTTATCCTTTACTATTTTATCTTGTAAATCGCCTAGAGCATCTTGGATGGAGGGCGATTAATAAGTAATTAAATGATGATGATGATGATGATGATGATGATGATGATGATTGTGTTAAGAGCTTGTTCATGTTTCATTGTTGCTGGCTAGCACTCTGCCCCATAGATAGCTACTGGGCGAACAGCTGTAGTGTAGATCTTAGCCTTGAGTTGTTAGAGATCTTAGCCTTGAGTGAGGCATTTTTGAGTCACACAGAATGCTAGTAGTTTGCTGCCATTTCAAATGGCATTGTGTCGCCATGTATAAAAACCAGTGGCCCTAGGTATTTAAATTGGATGGCCTTTTTTTAGTTCTTGTCCAGTAATTTGAATTGTTTTTCCAGTTTGGAGGCCACATTCCAGATGCTCTGTTTTGAGTAAAAAGGTATTTCCCTGACATTAAGTCTAGTCATGCCAATCTCTGGGGGTTGGTGCTCATCTCCATTTCTAAGCCGAAGAGCTGGCATTGTCCATAAACACCTCCAAGATCATGTGGCCGGCATGACTGCATGGAGTGTCGTTTTGAGTATGTTCAGTTAAATATCAAATATTTACTGATAATAAATCAGTTTGTGCAAGACTTGCTAAACAGGTTGATTTCCCTTTTTATGAAGTTCAGCTGAAGCATCTTATTTATTTATTATTTAATACAGTATTTATATCCCGCACTTCTCACCCAACAGGGGACTCAGGGCGGCTTACAATAAAACACATATATAAAAATTGTACAATGCACTATAAAACAGTTAAAAATTATTAACTTACATAGGACATTCATAAAACACATTCTAAAATACAGATGGGCATGTTCAATTTTAAAGGACTGGGTCTGTCGATTGAGTTCCAGCGTACATAATAATAATTAGCGCTGCTAATTGTTATCCAAAAGCCTGGCCCCGCAACCAAGTTTTAACCTTCCTAAGGAAGGATAGGAGGGAGGGAGCACTGGGGAGGGCGTTCCATAGGTGAGGAGCCACTACTGAAAAAGCCCTATCTCTCGTCCCCGCCAGCCGCACCTGTGAGGCTGACGGGACCGTGAGCAGGGCCTCACCTGACGATCTTAAGCTTCGAGGTGGGTCGTAGCGGGAGACACATTAGGACAGATAAGCTGGGCCGGAACCGTTTAGAGCTTTATAGGCTAAAACCAGCACCTTGAATTGTGCTTGGTAGCTAATCGGCAGCCAGTGGAGCTGGCGTAACAGAGGAGTGATACGCTCCCTGTACGTCGCTCCAGTTATTAACCTGGCAGCCTCCCGTTGGACTAATTGAAGCTTCCGAACAGGCTTCAAAGGCAGCCCCACGTACAGTGCGTTGCAGTAGTCTAAACGGGATGTAACGAGAGCGTGGACCACCGTGGCCAAGTCCGGCTTCCCAAGGTATGGTCGCAGCTGGTGCAGAAGTTTTAACTGTGCGAAGGCTCCCCTAGCCACCGCTGAGACCTGGGGCTCCAGGCTCAACGATGAGTCTAGGATCACCCGCAGACTGCGAACCTGCGCCTTCAGGGGGAGTGTGACCCCATCCAGCACAGGCTGTAACCCTATACCCTGTTTGGCCTTCTGACTGACCAGGAGGACCTCTGTCTTGTCTGGATTCAATTTCAATTTGTTGGCCCTTATCCAGTCCGACACAGCGGCCAAGCACTGGTTCAGGACCTGAACAGCCTCCTTAGTGACAGGTGGAAAGGAGTCACAGAGCTGGACATCATCTGCGTACAGATGACACCGGACCCCGAAACTCCTGGTGATCTCTCCCAGCGGCTTTGTGTAGATGTTAAACTACATGGGAGACAATACAGAGCCCTGCGGGACCCCACAAGTCAACGGTTGTGGGGCCGAGCAGGCGTCCCCCAATGACACCATCTGGGACCAACCTTCCAGGAAAGAGTGGAGCCACTGCAGAACAGTACCTCCAAGTCCCATTCCCGTGAGGCGTTCCAGAAGGATACCGTGATTGATGGTATCGAAGGCCTCTGAGAGGTCCAGCAGAACCAGTAGGGACACACTCCCCCTGTCCAGTTCCCGGGGAAGATCATCGACTAAGGCGACCAAGGCTGTTCTCGGTACCATGCCCCGGCCTAAAGCCAGACTGTGCCGGATCCAGAAAATCAGTGTCATCCAAGAATCCCTGGAGCTGCAAAGCAATCACATGTTCCAAGACCTTGCCTAAATAGGGGAGATTGGAGATAGGCTGAAAGTTTCCAAATTGAGTGATGGCTTTTTCAACAGCGGCTTGATCACAGCCATTTTTAGGCTCGCTGGAAACTTGCCCTCCTGAAGGGAGGCATTCACCACCACCTTCACCCACTCGGCCAAACCCCCTCTGGCTTCTCTCACCAGCCAGGATGGGCAGGGGTCCAGGATGCATGTGGTCGGTCTCGCCTTTCCAAGGATCTTCTCCACATCCTTGAGCTCAACCAATTGAAATGAATCCAACAAAACGGGACAAGCAGGTGCACTCAATACATCCTCAGAGTCTGCCATTAATATGGTGTCAAAGTTGGAACGGATCAGAGCGACTTTGCTCGCAAAGAACTGAGCAAATGCTTCACTGCGGGCTGCTGAGTTATCAGGGCTCCCACCTTGATTGGCGGGAGTTAACAATCCTCTGATGACACGGATCAGTGCCGCCGGATGGTTATGTGCGGACGCAATGTTGGCCGCAAGGTTCCCTAAGATAAGAGCCTAGCCGTGTTTGGTCTGACTCGTTATATTCTGATCGCCGCACGCACTCTAGTTCCCTTTTCTTTCGCTTCACCATTGCCAGCTCCTCAGTAAATCAAGGAGCTGGTTTAGCTCGGTTACTTGAGAGGGGACGCTCCAGAGCGATCGTGTCTATTGCCCTAGTCATCTCTCCATTCCAGAGAGAGACCAGAGCATCAACAGGATCACCTGCCGAGGAGGTGGGAAATTCCCCAAGAGCCGTCAGGAATCCTTCTGGATCCATAAGTCTCCTGAGGCGGACCATTTTAATAGGCCCACCACCTCTGCAGAGGTTGGAGGGCGTGGTAAGTCTAAACCTGATCAGGTGATGGTTGGTCCATGGCAACGGAGCGATGGTGAGCTCCTCCACACCGCTACCTTCCTCCCATCCCTGACAGAAGACCAAGTCCAGTGTGTGTCCTGCACTGTGGGTGGGGCCTGTTACTAATTGGGACAGCCCCATGGTTGCCATGGCGGCCATGAAGTCCTAAGCCGCACCTGAGAGGTTGGTCTTGGCATGGACATTGAAGTCCCCCAGCACTATGAGCTGCCGGGACTCCAACGGCAGGCCCGAGACCACCTCAGCTAACTCAGGCAGGGAGACACTAGTGCAACGGGGTGATTGGTACACTAACAGAATTTCTAATCTGTCCTGGTCTCCCACCCTCAGGTGGACACATTCAAACATGATAGACTGCGGGACGGGGAACCTGGTCAGGAGGATGGAATCCTTATAGACCACCGCGACCCCACCTTCCCCTCCCTCCAGATCTCGGCTGGTGCTGTACGGAGTAACCTGGTGGGCGGAGCTGGGTGAGATTAACTCCTCCCATCCCGTCCAGCCAGGTCTCCGTAATACATGCCAGGTCTACATGCTCATCCAAGATGAGAGCTTGGATGAAAGATGTCTTCCCGTTCACTGACCTGGCATTAAACAGCACCACATTTAACCTGGAGGGACCGCCATCCTGACTACCCAGATTATCTATATCAGGAGACCGTTTTGGAACTATTAATGTCCTACCAAAAACCCTAGGCCGAATTAAATGATTTGGTCTCCCTTTCCCATATATCCCCCTCCCAGACACCAACTCTGTAGGGGCTCCTCACCCATCAGAACACCCTCTTCCCCTATCACGCTGTCCTCTCCCTTTCTCTTCCCCTGGTCCAAATGATGTTATTTGGTTTGCTAGTTTTCTGTTATAGATGTTTCTGTTCCCTCCCCCCACCCTGCAGTCCCCATAACCCTACAGCCTTCCCCACTCCCCTCCAACAATACAAAGTGCAAATGCAGTTGCAGAGTGCAGAGGGTGCATGAGCAGCATAGGTATAGGGGTCTGAGCTAACTAAAGTGCAAGCAGGCGGTGGTGAACTAATTCAATATGGTGCAATATGGTTTTATAAAGTGCCAATGCAAGACCAATTAAAGATGATAAATTTGGTAAGTTAATTAGGGGGACCAGGCTTCACAGCACATAATAATTGTTATAAAAGCATTTAAAGGTTGTTATAGCAGCAATATATAAACAAGGAGTGAAATTTAGTAAGACAGACTCTCAGTTCAGGTATAACCTTGGTTGTTATAATGTTAAGTCAGGAGAGGGGATCAGGAAGAGAGGACATTCAGAACCGCTGCGGCTTGCTGTTATTTGTTTGTTGGTATTATCCCAGCCTTGGTCGACACCAAAAGTTCTAGCAGCAGCCAAATAGGCTCAAACAGCCAACCGCACAAAGCGGCCCTCTCTGCCGGCCACTACCGTTACCCTAAGGTTTCCACTATTATTCCATGCTCTTGCCTTCACAAAGCAACCAATCTTCTTCCTCCAGATGGTTTTTGGAGTTTCCAAAGTCTTCCCTCTCTCTTTAAATCCACTCAACAAATGCTGGGGAAGGCAGGGAGGCAAAAGGGCAGGGAGGCAAAAGGGCCGCAGCCAGGAGACAATGTTTGTAAGTCAGCTCCTTTGCCTTCTTCCTCCAGATTGTTTTTTTCTTCTGCAGAGTCCACTGTATATCCTATACAACAGATTTGTGTCAGTGTCTAAACCAGTCACTTGGTGACATTCTGAAGACCTTTATAGTTTTCTAAACTTTTCAGGACCCCAACATCGAGCATTTGGGACCCACAGTTTTGAGAAGTCCAGTAAAAGAGAAAATTGCAAGACCCCCCTTTTTTTCTTCAGTTTTAGGGCCCTTTCACACAACCATATAACCCAGAATATCCACAATTTCTGCTTTGAACTGGGTTATTTGAGTCCACGCAGCCATATAAACCAGTTCAGTGTGGATTTTATACACTTATGTGGAAGGGGCCTGTGATTTCTTCCATATCATTTGTGTTCTCTTATCCCAGATTTGTGGAAGATAAGCTTTCCTTATAAAACGACAGGGGTATGCATCATTTGAACTTATCGCAAGTTACTTTGTAAATGTAGTATCCTTTCCCGTATTGGATTGGGCTGCACATAATTAGCATGGGTTTTACGCCCTTTAAATCAGTAGTTCACAACTTTTTTTTGACCAGGGACCATTTTGACCAGGGACCACTGTGACCAGGGACCACTGTGACCAGGAACCACTCTCCAACATTAGTACCAAAATGGTTACGAATCAGGTTATGGTCAACTTTAGATTCGGTTTGGTTATTCGGGGTGCTGATTCAGAACATTGCAATGGATAGACCACATCAACTCTAGTTTCTGATACAGAACATATTCCACCCAGTAGTCACCATCTCTTTGCCCACAGAAAGCCATATTTAATAATCTAGAGTGGATGTGGTCTATCCAATGCAATGGTCAGCACTGCGGAAAGGAGCGAAAATAAATAAAATAAAATAAATAAATAAAGAGGAAGGAGGTTTGTGGACCAAATTTTTGTTTTTGTGGCCCACTGTTGGGCCGCGGCCCACAGGTTGAGAATCACTGCTTTAAATAGACCAGTGGTACCTACCTGCGATCCAAGCGTTTGAGATTTCTACCATAAGCCCCAGTCAGTTTAGCCAAGTGTTAGGAATTCTGGGAGCTGAAGTCCAAAAGATCTGGAAGGCCAACGGTTGGGAACCTCAGAAATAGATGGATGAAATGCTGCCCCACTAACATAGGAGGACCTCCCCCAAACACAGTAGAGTTACTTCTCAATACAGGCAGTCCCCAAGTTATGAACAAGATTGGTTTTGTAGGTTTGTTCTTAAGTTGAATTTGTATATAAGTTGGAACAGGTACATTTTTAAACATATAGTGTTCCCTCGTGGTTCACTTTTCGCTCCCTCGCTGTTTCACGGGTTTTAAATCAATATTGATGTACACATTTGTTGTGATATTTTCACAGTTTTGTGGTTTTTTGCGGTGTGCAAAGGGTTTTGGAAGGAGGGGATAGCATAGGAAAGAGTTAATACCCCTGTGGTGTTAGTTTTACTGTCTGTGCCCCTGTTCAGAAGACTTCACCTCACTTGCTGTCCCTGTGATAATTGGATTTTGAAAAATTTGGCTTGTTGTGGAAACAAGGATTGGTGAGAAAGCTTTAGTGGAGGCCTCTTTTCCCCTCATAACTCTTTCAGGAGTGAATTTACTTTCTGAGGCATAGATTTTTCTCACTTCTTAACTTAGAGTAATTTGTAAGTCAGATGTTTCTAACTCGGGGACTCCCTGTAAATGGACAGAGGAGAATACTGGAAGGGGTTTCAAAGAAGTTAGAATTAATGTAAATGCAGTTTTAAATTAAAATAGCTCAGTTAAAGAAGTGATTGATTTTTAAGATTCAGGAGGATAGCTATCTTCATAGATGTACAAAATGTATGTATGTATTGGGAAAGGGGTTCTATTAAACTTTTTGTATATGTTTATGTTACAATAGCATTTCTTTTAAAATTGAATGAAAGTCTGCTCCCACTCTTACTACCATTAAAATATATTGGATTGCAAGCACACCACCCTTCCTGTAGTGAATGCTGAGAAGTTCCAGAAGCAGTGTTTCATTCCTCCTTGGACAACAGAGGTCTTGTGACTAATATACAAGGTTAGCATGACAGAAGCAAATAGGTACTCCTGTACCTGTCACCAAATTTGCTAATCCTTTTAAAGAAAGCAACATGCACAGTTTTACTATGTGTTGTAATGTAGCCCGTCTGCAAATATAAGTGCTCACCTGTTTCTCAAGCACTTACTATGAATCTATGTGTTTTTCTGTGCCCAGGAAAAGAAATCCCATAAGTAAATTGATTTGTAAAAGTACTTTCTGGCCACTCATTTACAGCAGTCATGGCACCAAACTCTTAGTATATTGTTAAATGTTCAAACTGTGTCTCATGAGGTATAGTGTTAAAAATGGTAAGTGATACGTTACATTATGCTCCACTGTTCTTACATGGGTTCATTTATATATATATAAATGTAATGTGCATAATTAGGACTGAGTTACAACAAAACCACTGGGCCAAATCACACCACATTTGACCACAATACTCATCACTTTCCAAGGAGTGACCTTGCACCTTCAAACCTGGCTGCTTCATACCTAGGGGATTCCATTGTTACCCAACTCGAATACCATTAAATACCCTAGTAGCTTCAAAGCCTCGCTGCTTCATACCTAGGGGACTCCATTGTAGGCCAACTTGATTACCATTGAATAGTCTTTCAGCTTCAAAGCCTGGCTACTTCATACCTAGGGGACTCCATTGTAGGCCAACTTGATTATCATTGAATAGTCTTTCAGCTTCAAAGCCTGGCTGCTTCATACCTAGGGGACTCCATTGTAGGCCAACTTGATTACCATTGAATAGTCTTTCAGCTTCAAAGCCTGGCTGCTTCATACCTAGGGGAATCTATTCTAGGCTACCTTGAACGCCTCACAGAAAATCACATTTAGGACTACATCACAGCAACGTGTGGCCGGGCACAGCTAGTATTCTAATATATTTAGTCCTGGTATTAGGACATGGCCACCTGTATCTATGCTCCCACTGCCCTGGAACCTTTGCTCAGTGCTGGGCAGCTTGGTGTGGGAAATAAATATAAACAATATAACTTTGATTTGAAAATGACTGGCAAAATCAGCATTTTAAAGGATTTCATAGAATCATAGAGTTGGAAGAGACTACATAGGCCATCCAGTCCAACCCCCTGCCATGCAGGAAAAGCACAATCAAAATACCCCTGATGGATGACCATCCAGCCTCTGTTTAAAAGCCTCTAAGGAAGGAGCTTCCACCACACTTGGAGGCAGAGAGTTCCACTGTTGAACAGCTCTTTCCTGTTATTTTAATCCATTGCTCCAAGTACTAGTTTCCAGGGCAGCAGAAAACAAGCCTGCTACCTCTTTCTTATGACATCCTTTCAAATATTTATAGATGGCTATCATATCTCCTCTCAACCTTCTCTTCTGCAGGATAAACATGTTAAACATCACATTATGCACTTATGACCAATAGTCAAACCCTTTGTAACAAAGTTGCTTATTTTCTTTTTCCTTTCTTATGATAAACATATGGATATTATGAAGAAAAATGTTAGAAGGACAACACCATAGGCTAATCATTGAAAAGCTGAGGAATTGCACTAGTAATTGCACTCTTACTTATCAAATATGGCCCTGGTTTGCTGCTACCTCTCCTTGGAAAAAAACAACTATTTTTTAAAGAAATATGGTACATGGTTAATAGTACTAAAACTTGTTGAGAAGTCGCATCAGAAGCATCAGAGATATGCTCCCTCCTGTCTAGTTAATTCCTAGAAGATTTCCTGCTTCTTGGCAGGGGGTTGGACTGGATGGCCCATGAGGTCTCTTCCAACTCTACTATTCTATGATTCTATGATTCTATGAATGTAAGTCATCCATGACGTGTGGACTAAAAATTCTGGCAGTCATATTTTACACAATTTGGTTATTTGTTAATATGGAACATCAATGTTAATATGGAAGTTAAGGGGAGGTGTATGAAGTGGGTGTTGGCTGCCAGATAATGGATCAGCAAAGAGCCTTGCTAAGTTGTCATGACAAGTCTCAAATGATTAATATATCCTTTCCTGTGTCAAAGAGTAACAAACCATTAACTCTTTGCCTTCGAACAGCTCTGCCACACAGCTTGCTGAGACTACTATGGTGGCCATAAAGTACACCTCTATGCCTACAGCTACCAAGTTAATGGATATACAAAAGACTTCCTATGTGAGAAATCACTATTAGTCTTGTTTGACAGAAAATGATGTTGACTGAAAGACAATGTTGTCCAAAGAAAGGCAGAGTTCTGGGCTGAACAAGAAGTTCAACTATTTCAGATTCATACTGAGCAGTATTCTAATTTATGCATGTATGATGTCATACGTACAGATAATTGGTTAAGAGATAAAATGTGACTGTTTAACAAACCGCAGTTTGAAAAGTGGGCAGACTAGAGTGCTATTTCACCTTCTCAAATGTCTGGCTGTAGAGAAAATGTCCTGGTTTCTTAAGCCACAGGTTCTCCTGATATCTGAAACCATAACAAACGTGAGTGGTCAGTGATTTTTAAAGAAAAATAATAATTAAATAATTAAACTATTGGGATTATATTTGACAGTAAATATGAATGAACAAATACAAATGGGTGGCAACTCTATTCAAGAGTTTGATTGTCCATAGCTTCTGGTTAGGCCAACTGGAAGTGGGATTGTACTGGAGCAGGAAATTGGGGTTTGTAGCAAATGTGGTTCTCTGAAATGTTCATTTACTGGTACATGTCAATTGGAGCAATACTATTGTATCCACCTCTGCAGAATGAAGATGGAAACCAATGACTTCACTCTGTTTTTGGTTTGTGATATCTTCATGGACAAACCAAGTTTCAATCCTTCACAGCAATTGCTCCCTTCGTGTTTATCTTTTAACAAAGCCTGGTTCATAGAACTATACTTTTATTCATTGTAAAAGACTTTCATTGTTTTAGTACCATATTTACTTGAGTCTAATGTGCTCGTTTGTTTGGCTGAATTACATTGCCAAAATTGAGGTGCACATTTAGATTTGATGATGCGTTAGAGTTATGCAAATCAACTGTCATGTCATGCTCATGATTTTGAAGAGAAGGTGTAAAGTGGTTACTACTAAGATGAGGATACCTTTTTTTTGATTCTGAAGTGGTGAATTGTTATTGCTGCTTTCCCAAGCAGCCAGAAAGTAGTGTGTGAGGGGGTATCTCTTTGTTTATGTGTATAAAATGTTCTTCCCCCAAATATTTCTTCTGTGATCAAAAGTTTCTGTGGCAGAAATTCAGTCTAGCTCTAATGCAAATATTTGACGGGATAATAGAGCACTGCATGCGTGTATGCGTGCCTTCACATTGCTGGTGAACCCCACGAATTTCACATTGCTGTCTTAGGCAAGGGGTACTCAGAGGTTGTTTGCCAGCTCTTTCCTCTGAAATATAGCCAACAGCACCTGGTATTTGCTGGCGGTCTTCCATCCAAGTGCTGACTAGATCTGACCCTGCTTATCATCCATGATCAGATAGGATCTAGTGCTCTTGTATAAATAGATTCTCGTAAAAGGGAAAATGATGAATAATGCAGGATGGAATCGGGAACTCTAGAGGGCATGCGGAGTAACTGTAACCAGAAAAAGCTTGTTTTGATAAGAAATCGCTGGGGATGTAAATAAACTATATTGGAATAATGAATCTCTTGGTCACATGCCAGTATACATCATTCACATTTTAAAATTTCTCTTACAGAATTATGTATTGAGTTATAATGGAGTGGCTGTTTAGTTACATTTGGTGGAATGTGCTCAAAGATCCTTCCAGCAATGGTGTCTAATACTCCTCAGACTTCTTATTGCAATGGAAATATTCTGTTATAGAAGGGAATAATTAAAATCTCTTTATCACTTATTGATCTAATGACATGAAATTTAACGGACAGTCTTGCAATACATGATTATTTTAAAAGAATGTAAAAGTTGTTGATAGAACATTACCTTCATCTCTCTCTCTCTCGGGTTAGAGAGATATATCTATATCTATATAGGAATACTTGACATACGTTACAAAAATAGATAAGTTCCTGACCATTTCTACTTTAATAGAAATTTGGTACCAGAAGTAGAAACACCATGGAAAGATTAGGATTAGGTTCCCACATCACAAAACAGAAGAGCAGTTTAGCAAGTTTTTGCACATGTGAAAATAAGCCACCAGCCTGGAAAAGCCTTGAATAATCTATATATATAAAAGAGTGATGGCATCAGGGCAGCGGACAAAACAACAAAAGTACAGGCCCCCCAATCTCGAAATTTGACAACAACCCATCATCCATGCCTCCAGGTTGATACAACAAAAAGAAAAGAAAAATAAAGTCCTAATTAGAGGGAGAGCAATAATTTTTTTTATCCAATTGCTGCCAGTTTAGAGGGCTAATCTCTGCCCACTTGGTTGCCTAGCAACCAAGGGACAGCCAGGCTTCAGTTCGGGGACAGGCAGATTTAGGCCTCACTTAGGTTTCTTCCACAGATTATCTAATTTGCACTGGATTATATGGCAGTGTAGACTCAAGGCCCTTCCACACAGCTATATAACCCATTTAGAATCTTATATTATCTGCTTTGAACTGGATTATCTTGAGTCCACACTGCCAGATAATTCACTTCAGTGTGCATTTTATACAGCTGTGAAGAAGGGGCCTCATATAATCCAGTTCTAAGCAGATAATATAAGATTATCAATATACAGTAGACTCTCACTTATTCAACATAAACAGGCCGGCAGGATAAGTGAATATGTTGGATAATAAGAAGGGATTCAGGAAAAGCCAATTAAACATCAAATTAGGTAATCGTTATACAAATTAAGCACCAAAACATCATGTTATACAACAAATTTGACAGAAAAAGTAGTTCCATGCGCAGTAATGCTATGTAATAATTACAGTAGAGTCTCACTTATCCAACACTCGCTTATCCAACGTTCTGGATTATCCAACGCATTTTTGTAGTCAATGCTTTCAATATATCGTGATATTTTGGTGCTAAATTCATAAATACAGTAATTACTACATAGCATTACTGTGGATTGAACTACTTTTTCTGCCAAATGTGTTGTCTAACATGATGTTTTGGTGCTTAATTTGTAAAATTATAACTTAATTTGATGTTTAATAGGCTTATCCTTAATCCCTCCTTATTATCCAACATATTTGCTTATCAAACGTTCTGCCGGCCCGTTTATGTTGGATAAGTGAGACTCTACTGTACTGTATTTACAAATTTACCACTAAAATATCACAATGAATTTAAAACACTGACTACAAAAACATTGATTATGAAAAGGCAGACTGCGTTGGATAATCCAGAACATTGTATAAGCGAATGTTGGATAAGTGAGATTGTACTTTAATATGAAATAATTACTGGGATAGAATAATGCAGAACAATATAATCTCTAAAACCAGGACAGTAAATAAACAGGGGAATTCCACACAGGAAACAATCAGGGCCAGCTAACACCTCCCAACCAAGTATTCCCATCATCAAAGTCTGGCAAATCCTCTGTTTTCTCAGGGCCACAGACAGTAGAAGCACATAAAATATCGCAAACAACACCACTCTGCAAACAAGGGAATTCCAGACAGGAAACAATCAGAGCCAGCTAATACCTCCCAACAAAAAATTCACTCAGGGAGAAAACAGCCAGGCTTTAAAGCTGCAAGGCCATTACATCCTAATCATTTTTCCTAATTGCAGCATTCATACTTGCCTCCAACAGACAAAAAAAAAACCAATCAGAAATATTGTATATTCACAACCTTTAGGAAATAATATCCCCTGATGTTTAAAGCGCTGAGCTGCTGAACTTCTGGACCGAAAGGCCGCAGGTTTGAATTGGGGGAGCGGAGAGAGCCCCCACTGTTAGCCCCAGCTTCTGCCAACCCAGAAGTTCAAAAACATGCAAATGTGAGTGCATCAATAGGTACTGCTCCGGCGGGAAGGTAATGCCGCTCCATGCAGTCATCCCACATGACCTTGGAGGAGTCTACGGACAACGCTGGCTCTTCGGCTTAGAAATGGAGATGAGCACCAACCCCCAGAGTCAGACATTTCTGGACTTAATGTCAGGAGAAAACCTTTACCCTTTACCTTAACTACCACCAATTCCTCAATACTTTATTTCCCATACCACCAGACTTCGCCACAGCAACGCGTGGCCGGGCACAGCTAGGTATTAAATAAAAAGATTTTGAATTTCCCGTAGCTACTTGAAAGCATTTTTGAAAATGAATCTAAGTTTGATTTCTTTCTTTCACTACTTCCTAGTTTTCTTATGACGGCCAGGTTTATACATTTTAAAACATGCTGCTCGGAGCTGGTGAGGTAAACCTACCAACTTTCTCCTTTTCTCTATCTCTTGGTGTTTGTGCATGTTCAGTGTGGGATTCTGAGGCAGCTTTGGTTTGTTTACGGTATGCCAATTGCAGCAGCTTGCTGCCAACAGTCTGTATTTCTCTTTCTCTCCTTCACCATCCTTCCAGTGCCAATACTGGTAAAAAATGCCAAGCTAGACAGATAACAAGGAAGAAAAGGGGGAGCAGGGCAGGTATTAAAATAGTTTGAAAAAAGGCTTTGTTCATTTGATTATGCCTGTTGTTTTGAGTAGTCTAAGTCCTCAGAACTTGAGAAAGTGTTCAGATTTACTTTATTTATCATACAATTTAGACGCCTATGATGCAACTGGTGATTCACATAGTTGCTTAAACAAGCTGTTACTTTTGTGGTCTGGAGTATGCGTGTGTTTGTGTGTATGGTTTGTTTGTTTTTAATCTGTTGGTCAGTAGTCACTTCCTCGAAGAACAAATTTTGTTGAAGTCCAAGAGAAGGAATCTAAAGAAAACTATTTGTCTTTAGTCATGGTGGGAGATGAATTAATATAGGGATAAATAAATGATAGAACAGAATAATCATTTAGGAATAATTATTACAATTGCTACTGCAAAGAGTAAGTTGTAGGATCAAAACACATATTTCTGCTGAAGGGATTGTTGAAATGTTTAAATGTATCCGTCTTTTTTCTCTCTCTTTGAAAAACCAATTCTTATGAATGAAATAGGGGGTATAGTGGGCTATATTGAGGACTATGTTTGATAGCCATGGTAGCTGAATAATTCAGCATTTCCTAACAGGAGTTCCTTGTACTAATGATCTGGCACTGGTATGATTTCAGTGTGTGTGTTTTAACTTGTCAAGCAGTGTTCTTTAACTTAATGCACAAGGGTTTTTTTAAAGTTTGCATTGAGTGAACCAGGGCATCACTTTTGCCTAAGGAGCATTCCAATGTATTGAAATCAGGGCTTATAATATATAAGGTGTACTGTGTTGTCGAAGGCTTTCATGGCTGGAATCACTGGGTTTCTGTGAGTTTTCCGGGCTGTATGGCCATGTTCCAGAAGCATTCTCTCCTGATGTTTTACTCACATCTATGGCAGGCATCCTCAGAGGTTGTGAGGTGTACTACTTGTATTTCCTCACCTTCAAATTCCAGTGTCCTCTCCCCCTTAGAGAGATTTTGATTTCCTCTGAATGGGACAACGTATTGACAACCAGAGCACATTACTTTTACTTTGCTTCTGAAAAATGGCATGGGGCAATTTTTGTTCTGTTTTATATTGCCTGATTTAAGAAGTACCACAATAGTACAAAACCATAACATTGTTTTGGCTTCTTTGAATTAAAAAAAATCATGACATTTTTAAAAAGAACCTCTCTGCAAACCCAGTATCAGTATATGGTAATTGGTAGAAATTGTGTACAGCTATTCAGGTGACAATGCTGCAGGATGCTTATACTTTGGGTTCTGATTTGAATTTTGCCATGGCCCTGTGAGTCAGTTACGGGCGCCAGGTATGGCATAACATGGGACTATGAAATGCATGTTGTTGGTCACTAGTGCAAAGAAAACATGAAATTATTTGTGTAAATGTAATATATGGTTATCAGTAAGTCTCCAAGAATCATTTCTAATGTGAGAATTACAAAGAAACCAAAGAGCTAAAAGTAGAGGAATCAGATGTCAAAGTTTTTGAATTCTTTATCACTCTAATGGTGGCTGTTGTGTTCAGGTTACTGGGTCCCATGTTTAAATATGCCGAGGGAAAATTCATATGGATATTGATGGTCCTTGGAACTTAAGAGTCAATTTTTAAAAATCTATAGAGAAATTATTTTCAGTGTGATGAAGATGTTTAACATACTTTGTCATACTTTAGGCAAATAAATATTTGTTTTTCAGCTAGATAACTTGTTACAGGGTTGATCTATGTAATATTACATTTCTTCAAAATAAAAAGGAAAAGGCTTCTGTTTTTCTGTTCATTTTTTTGCATTAAGGAGAAAGAATAATTTTTTTTAGAAAACATTTCTTTCCCTTATTAGCAGCTGTTAACTCACTCTGTTTTTTCATTAATACCTTTAGAAACATTTTAGGGAATACCGAATGTCACAGAATTATATAGTTGATATTTACAATCTCTGTAAATATAGTGGTGGAGAGTTAGGATATATAATGTTTGTGAATTTTTCAGAATTTAAATATTTTATTTCTTACTAAGGTTTAACATTTACTTTTGAGGGTTAGGAGCATTTTCAGTTATTTCTTCTATGTATTTCCTTTTTAAGTTTTTTCCTGATGCCGTATTTATTTATTTCCAAATAAACTTTTTTAATGTTATTGTTTTGAAATATTAGAATATTTTCATATTTCCCTGAATACATTATTAAATCAAAATTTCAAACAAAATGTGGTCTATGTATCCCTTTTATTTATATAAACCGAATATGATAAACCATTGTAAAATACATTATTTTCCAGTTCTAAAGCTTGCAGCTTGCAGTTTAACATTTTTACCTGTTTCTTGAATATTTAATACTTTGAGTTCACAGCAATGCAATTTTTATAAAGACTATGCTTTTAGGTTTTTTTTTTTTTAAGAAATTGATTTCAGTGATTTTATCTGATTTGTTTTTGTGGGACCCCTATTGGGTGAGAAGGGCGGGATACGAATACTGTAATAAATAAATACTTAGAAATGGTGAAATTTGCCAAGAAATTGATATCAGCATAATGATATCAGTATTCATTATTTTTTAGGCATGCATTTATAACTTGAATGTTGTTGTAGCAACATGTGCATTAAAATTGCAGGAGTGGCTAGTTCTCATAATGAGAGAAACAATGACAGACTTTTGAACTGACTAGCTGTTTTAGGTTCATACCGAAGCTCTTCTATGGGCTTCCTTTATGTCAAGGAATACTGGAGAATTTGGTTTGGTCTGGATTTTTAAGCTAACTGACAGTTAGTGAAGACACTTATGAGAGAGAGAGTTAAATCTTATAGAGGTACCGATTTATACTTCCCAGGCGCTGTGGATCAGAATGCAATGATCCTTTGGAGTTTAGATGCTGTCTGTTTTGTAGTCCAATTCTTTGCTCAAAAAAAAGGGAAATAAGTTGTAATTTCAGTATGTCTTTATGCATTTTAGCATAATATGTAACAAATACAGTCCTGTGACTGAGCATGTAAGGCTCACATCGATTTGAAATACACGGAGACATTCATCCTTGTCTGTGGTCTTGGTTAAGTTGTTATCTTCCTGCTTTACATTGAGCCCACTGAAACATTTTAATTTGGGCAAGGGGGAGGGTAACTTCATACCTCTTGCTGATACAACAAACTGCTTTTGTAACAACTCTAGTTTCTGAAGTTATTTGAGTGTGGGGAGGGTGCTCTTGCTTAGCAAACACAATTTCAATACCCCCTGGGCTCATGAACTATTTGTGTGGTCCTTTAAATCTTGGCCAGTGTTATTGTGAATTGCTTTGCTTGTTACCTTTCTAATTAATCTGGAAAAAGATCTAGAACAGGTTAATAGAAGAGAAGATTCTCTGAATGCCACAGATCCAGGTCTAGTTTTGTTAGGGTTGTCTCAAATCCTGGTGAGTCACCATCAGTCAGTTTTGATAACCATGAGCTAGGAGGACCAGGGGCTTGACTTAATAGAAGGTAGAAAAGCGTGTTCCTGTTACGTGAAGATTCTTAGGCTTTGTGTTGAAGCTTCCTGGACTTTTTGTATTAAGTAGTATGTTAATTTAATTTTATTTATTTTCAAAAAATATAAGCCGACAATGAGTCAAAAAGTTATCTTTTACTTTACTAAGGAAAAACAAATAGACCCAAATAGAATGGGAACTAGAAGTAGAGAGAAATAAGACAGTGGAGATTACAAACATCTTACTCACTGTCTAAAGACAGCATTTATAAACTGTAATCTATATAGACAATTAGAAAGACTGGACTATTTTTACAAAGACAATTGTATAAAATACAGTGAACCACAAACTGTGTAGATAATTAGATTAACTAGATATACCTCAAATTATAAAGTCAGCCAGTGGTGTTAGTAGAATATGAATACCCTCCTATCAGATGGGAAGGAACTTTGATACTAAAGCCAGTGATCCTGGAAAGGGAAGGCCTCATTTGTGGCCTATGGGAGTTTACATTAGGATTATTTGATAATTGATTGACAATTAATGGCAGAATGTCTATTGATATAATCTATTACATTTACTTTGATTTTGGGGAGGTCTAAATGGAGGACAGGGAGGGGGGCAGGGAAGCTCATCCCCAGGGAGTCATCTGGATGAAGGCGAGTAGAATTTACTCAGCCATTCCTCCCTTAGTACAGCGGTGGGAATCAGAAGCCAGATGGGGAAGGGGGGGTTGGGAGGTATGGGGGGTATGGGTTAAACGGGAGAAAAGGGAGGGATGGGAGGAGCGGGAGGGAACAGTTAAGAATAGAGAAGGAACATTGCTTAACAAAATCATGGGGAGACTGCTAAAAGATGAAACCAAATATGATGGATGAACTAAATGTTATGTCAGTAAATACAAATAGTCTTTCAACACCGGTTAAGAGACAAAAATTATCCAAATTGTTAAAAGAAAATTAAGTACATTTAGCGTTATTGCAGGAAAAAACACACACAAAAAAGGATAAATCAAAATTGATAAATGATAGAAACTGGGAACAAGCAAATCTAGAGAGGTGGCCATACTTATAAAGGACAACCTAAATTTTGAATTCGAAAAGGTCATTAAAAACACTGAAGGTAGATTTGTAATGATAATTGGTAAAATAAACAACACCCAGGCATCCATAGTAAGTGTGTATGCCCCTAATCAGAGACAAGTCAAGTTCATAAACAAAATCTGTGCAAAAATAGGAAAACATGCAGTAGGAGATATAATAGTAGGTGGGGACTGGATCCTTCAATTGCACAAAAAAGTGAAGAACAAAGTAACAGGGAAGTCAGGAGGGAATTACAAAATACATTTTAGAAATTGGAACCTAATAGAGGCTAATAATAGAATAGGGGAAAATTCGGACATCCCCACTTTTTTCTCACATAGACATTCAACCTTCACTACTATAGATTATTTTCTGGTAGGAATTAATAATGTAATGCCAATAAAAGAAATACAAGTGGGCCAACAATGGCCAGGAGATCATGCACCTCTATATTTAAAATTGGGAAGTTATAACAGAAACACAGTAAAAAAAAATGGAGATTCAATCCGAAAGTCTCCTATAAAGAGACAGACAGAAAAGAGATAAAAGAGCAAATTACTCAATATTTCAGTCTGACTAGAACCCCAGGAATGAATGAAAACATAGTTTGGGATGCCTTTAAGGCAGTAATCAGAGGAAAATGTATCACAATTGAGAAGGGCATAAATAAAAGAGAGAAAGAAAGATTAAGAAAATTGAGAATGGAAGAAGAAGCAGCACTTCAAATATTTCAAAAAGACCAAACATTGGGAAATAAAGAGGAAAGAGAAGAGAAAACAACTAGAAAACCTTGAGGAAATCGAAGCCACAAAGAAATACATCGGGGTCAAAAATGACTTTCAGGTGAACTCTATGAATAACACAAAGAAGCTAGCTAGTCTTCTAAAAAAGAAACAAGGGAAAACAAAGATAATTAAACTGAAAGATGAGAAAGGTCAAATAAAAACAAGGGAGGAAGACCTAAAGGAAATAATGGCGAATTATTATGAAAAGCTCTATATGTACAAAGAGCTAGAGAGATCAGAAGGATTACTCAATAAAAAATTAGACCCTGATTCCCAAGCAGAAATGGACACAGATATAACTAGTAAGGAAGTAGAGATGGTAATAAAAAACTTAAAAATTAACTCTTCACTGGGCTTACTACAAATTTTTATAAAATCTTCCAAGAGGAAGTTACCCCTAATCTAGTAATATTGTATAACAAAATTATTGAAACTAAAACAATCCCAGAGACATGGAAAAAAAATCAGAAATTATAACAATTCTAAAACCAAATAAGGAGGAACATGATCCTAATTCCTACAGACCAATTACTTTATGCAACGTAGACTATAAAATATTCACGAAAATTATAGCAAATATATTAAAAGAGATAATGCCCACATTAATTGAGGAAGACCAGTATGGATTTATTAAAAAAAGAACGATTGCTGACCAAATCAGAAACATTCTTAATGCAATTGACCACGCAACAAGAGAGAAAGCAAAATTACTCCTAATAAAACTAGATGTTTACAAAGCATAATTATTTAATCAAATTATGTGAGGAGTGTAATATGGGGGAAAAGATGCGTGGAATAATTACAAAATTATATAAAGAAAACCAAGTGGAGGTTATAATAAATGTATCTAATTCAAGAACCATTAAAATCAAAAGCGGAACCAAACAAGGTTGCCCTCTCCCTCCACTACTCTTCGCCTTAGCGATAGAACCTTTAGCCAATCTAATTAGGTCAGACAAAAATATAATAAGTTGGATAGAGAAGAAATAAAAATTAATTTATACACGGATGACACAGTAGTCCTTATGGGCGGAATAAAGGAATCTGTAAAGGCAGTAACGAAAATAATTAAAAAATTTGAAAAGATTTCAGGTCTCGCCATCAATATTGAAAAATCAGAAATTTTACATTAAAACCTAAATTGGAAGGAGCTGAAAGAAGTTCAGTCTATCCTAGGGGTGAAATTGGGGGAAAAGAAGTTAAAATATCTAGGCATTTACATCCCAAAAAATCTAAATAATATAATTCAGACAAATTATAACCAATTATGGAAAAAAGTAAGTAAACAAATTAACGAATGGAAAAAATGGAACTGGGACATTACAACTAGGTTAAAAGCATGCAAAATGATGATACTACCTAAATTCTTGCATCTATTCCAAACTCTCCCATTTAGTATCCCCCCTAAAATAATTAAAAATGGGATAATTCAATAAAAACATTGATAATTGGCTCTAGCAAAAATAGAATTTCAAATTCAATATTCTTCAGGTCACAGGAAAGTGGAAGCTGGGGAGCACCTTGCCTCCAAACTATTTCGAAGCTTGCCAATTGGCCAGGCTACTCGAACTATACATTGGTGAGCCCAAAAGGTGGGCTAGATTAGAGAAATTAACAAATGGATGGGAATATGGATCATGTTTAATGGGGAAAATAGGAAAAAGAGAATTAAAAAAACTTAAAAGGGAGGTCCTTTGACCTCAACAATGACATGCTGGGAAAAATGGCAAGATAAACTTCCAATAAATAAAATAGGTATGTTCCCAATAGGTTCCATAGAGAATAGAAATCCCCAGTTATACTGGAACATGTTAAAGAAATTGGAACAACACGGCATAACAAAGATCCAGGACATACTGAAACCCGACGGACCAGTAATGCAATGGGAGGAGCTAAAAGTGCGGTCACGGAAATTGGTTATTATGGAGAGGGTTATCTAAAAAGTTAACAGAATGGAAGAGCAAGGAAATCCCAGAGACAGATCTTGATAAAATAATAAAATGGAAAGTAGATAAAGATAAAGGAACCATGTGATACATTTACAAAATAATCACAGGAAAACTATACAATATAAAAAATACCTTGACAGAAATCTGGAAGGAGGAACTAAGTTGTAATGAGAGAGAAATAGAAAATTGGATAAATTCAATTAATAAAATAAAACATTTAAAGATAAAGGAAATGCAACGTAAAATCCACACAAAATGGTATAGAACGCCTGTACAACTAGCCCATATAACCAGAACCTCCCCAAAACAATGTTGGCACAACTGTGGGAAAACCGGAACACACACCCACATGTGGTGGGATTGCGAAAAAATACAAAAGTTCCACAAAACAATTAAGAAAGAAATGGTGGAGCTGTTAGGAATAAAAATAGATTGGAACAAAAGACAAAGTTTCCTCCAGAAAATTGAAGGTGAAGGGGGAACTAAAAAATGGGGACTATTAATAAATTATATGTTAGATGCAATTAAAGCCACAGTCGCCTTAGGCTGGAAGGACCAAAAGAAATGGGACATTAAAATATGGTATAAATATTTAGCAGACTACCTCCTCCAAGACTACATCAATGAAAGGAAAAGTTACTATAGAAACAGCCAAATCAGAAAGACATGGGAGGCAAAATGGAAAGACTTAATTTACAGAATAAAGGGGAAATACAAATATAAGGAATTAAACAAGATTATCCTCATGATCGAACAATTGTAATAAATATAGAAAATTTGTAAACTGTTCCTCTGGAGGGGAGGGAGGGGAGGAAGGGAGAAAAATGAGGAAGAATGTAAACATGTGTTACCGATGGAAAATGTTCTGAACGTTTGTATAATTTTACGTAGCACTATTTACAATAAAAAAAACTTTTAAAAAAATCTGCTGTAGAAATAACTTTTATTTTAGGAAAAGAAGTTAGATAGAACTTTAAAATCATTATTCTAAAACTACTTTGTATTATATTTTACTTCTTTGTCTCCTTTAAAATACCAAGTGAATTTGATGTGATTCTGTTTCTAGACCTCCTTAGCCACACGTTTTGCCCAAGAAGCTTTTGGGAAGCAGTACAAACAAACCATAGGACTTGACTTCTTTTTGAAAAGAATAACACTCCCAGGTAAGAGGAGAGTAACACGAACAATACTGAAAAGTGGGGAGAAATGGTAAAATGTTTGGGAAAAGCATTTGTTTTAACTATATGAAGAATTAGTGTATTACTTGAAGAATCTGAAGAAATGCAGTGTCGAAGCTTTGTCTGTTTACATCATTTTGTGTTATGTCTGAAGAATTACATTCTGAAGCATATGCTTGTCCCAGGTTCTTGTAGCTAGGATTTAAAGTAGATATTAACATGTACAGAATAAGAAGAAAAAATTCCACATATAGCTATGGAAAAATGTTTCTTTGCAAAAGATATTTTAAAATAAGATATCCCCCACTTTTGGTTAGGTTGAAGGGATACATGTATAATGTAGGTATGGAATTGCTTGGCTGTAATATGTGAATGCTGTCTTATGCAAGGCAGCATGAAATTGCTGGCATTTAATAGACCACTAAAATTCAGGGTCCCTAGGCACTCATAAAAATACAGTTTGAGCATTCAAGATGTTTCACTTCATGATGCAAAGAAACTATTTAGATACCAGTTGTAGTACAAGGTATGGAAAACATAAAGAAGTAATTAAAAAAGAATGAGAAGTTCTAAAACGTTCGTTTTTGAACAATTAGGGGTCTAGTTGTTCATTTTATCATAATTTTCAAGCATAAAGACATTCAGTAAAATGCATTTTCCCCTGGTGTGCTTAGCAAGTCAGAGCTGGAGGGAATGTTTTCACTCAGACTGCAGGGCGAATTGATAATCTTGCTGCAAGATTGAACTTTTATTAGTTATGGGATGTTTCAGAATAATACAAATAAGGAATGGCTTTGTTGAACAATATATTCGTTTTGGACTTTTTGTTTGTTAAATAAATTTTAGAGGCTGTCTTCTGAACATTTTTTAAAATTATAACACCAGTAATTATTTTTACAAAATATTTTACCTTCTGAAAAGCCAGTATCAAATGTATAGGTGTCAGCATTACACTGAAAATAGGTCACATGTATAGATGCCAACATAAAATTGGTCTATTTCTAGCTTTGCGAGTAATAGTTAGCATGTAAATCAATTGGATGTGCTACTGAATTCCATGTCTGCATGCTTATTTCTTTGTAAATGGAGTAACCTACTTAGTCTTCTAGAAGTATAGGAATGTGCTATGTAATATTTACAGTAGCACTAACAACTGGAATGTGTACACTGTGTACATGAGGATTTATAAATTGAAAATGTATATTGTGCTCTAGCCCTCAGTTGATTACAGTTGCTAAGTGTGTACATTGTATTAATTGGATTGGGAAAATACTTATCTTTTACTCCATCCTTAAATATGTTGTACAGTTATTTGCCTTGCAACGTCTGACAAAGTTATTAAGCAGTTTCCTCATAACATTTGTAAATATTATTCTTATAAGTATTTTTATCTATTAGTCAATATGTAGAATAATTATTCTCCCAGAGTTTCCCCAAATATGGTTTTTAACGACAAAAGAGTTCCCCAGCTTTACATTTTATTGAAAAAAGTCTTTTAAAGGATTGAATGTAAAGTTTAACAATTTGTGAGATAGAGATCACTACAAATCTAGTAAGAATAAATGAATTGAATATTTTTAAACAAGAAATTTTTAATGTTGTAAATGTGAGAAAAATAATTTATTCTGTTTAGCTCTATCAGTGGGTAGCTTCTTGAAGAGTTGTGGGTTCTTAGGACAAATTTTGAAAAATTGATTTGAAACCAGATTTTTTAAAGAACAGATCGTGATTCTGCATTAATTATGATGATCTCCTAGTTTATCAAAACAGAATATTAATTTCAATTCATATTTGGCTATCTTACAAATACCAGTCTTTAATTTGGTATTTTTTATATAGGTGTTCTGGTTTCAGAACAGATTCACTAAAGCTGTAGTGCTAGATACATCCATGCATACATTACCTTGGGTGCAATCAATGTGACTTCTTTTGTGCATTCATTTCAGTCCAGGAAGGGTATTTTAAATTTCTGTACTGGCCTTTTTGCAGTTTTAGATTGGGAATAGAATCAATTGGTGTAGTTCCCCTTGCGGGGTAGTTTTGATCCAGCTTGCAGAAGAAACCTGATGAGATTTTGCTGTAGCCCTTTGCATCTTGGATCTCTTGAGAATTAATTTCAAAGTGTTGGTGGACTTTACAGAGCAGAATGGAAGTTATTAAAGAGATACAAGAAGAAAAAATTGTAAAAATTGCTCCATTCTCTTGCATTAATGGATATATCTGCTGAATCAGAAGCTGTTCTTCTAATTGAGTGGCCATGTTGGCTTCCTTCTGGAGTCTGCATAGGGGAAAAGAGTGTATTATACTCATATCCAGTACTTGAGCCAGTCCATGTGTTGCCTTTGCAGTAACCACTCCCGGGTATGCATGCGGCTCTGGTTAGCTGGTTCGATAATTGCGTTAGTTTTGTAGGGTTGCTGATTTTAGATCAGTAGTGCCTAACTTTTGGTCCTCCAGTTGTTTTAGACTTTAACTCCCTGAAATCTCAGCCAGCCTACCAATTGTTAGGAATTATGGGAACTGAAATCCAAAACACCTGGAGGACCAAAGGTTGGGAACCACAGTTCTAGATAGTTATATCATCCATTTAGGTTATTTTTGCTGGCAAAGCAGATGGTATTAACCATCTGTTTTGTAGTATGGATCCTTCTCCAACTCACATTGTTTCATGCAGGGATCTGCATTGGGCCTCTTGCATTTTGAATTAGGGCATATATATTTCAGCATCCTTTTGGATATCTTCCTTGTGAGAAATATGTTTTTGAAACGTAAAGTAATCTTTGTTCATGGTAATTATGCTTTAAACAGTGGCCCAATTCATTTTGTTTCATGATCTGGCATGCTGTATAGTCTGTATGCAACTACTGTGCAGATTTCAATGCTTAAAATAGTGTATCTGTTAGTCAGAGGTTTTGCAGATAGAGCTCCTTAAGAGCCATAGTCAAAATACTTTCAGGAGGGTTGTGGGTATAATCTAGTAAACAGATTTTCACTATGAAAAGGCTTTTAAAAGTCTTCAGTAAAAAAGGTGAACAGACAGGTTTTCAGTTCCATCTTGACAGTGTAGAAACTTTAAGTAAGGTTAACCAAAGCCTCAAGTATACTTTTATACTTACACTTTTAGAAGGTTGCTGTTGAAGCCTGTTAATGGCATTAAGTCAGACCAAAAGAGTTTGTATATCTGCCTTACTTTCCCAATTAGATCAGTGTCACTTACAATTGAACATTGTTGTCTGTTGAGTACGAAGAGAGAGAGAGAGAGAGAGAGAGAGAGAGAGAAAAGAATGAAGTTCTAGAAAAATCTCTTTAAAATCTTTTTATAATTCAGCTTATATGAAAAACTTTCATTGCAAAGTTAATCGTTTTGTTATGTCACTGTCAGTGACCGCAACATATATTCTGTAGCTCTGTGAAACATATTAATGTGTGGCTATTACAGTATATTTAGCATTGTGTAAACAGACTGCAGTTTTTTTTAGTTTTTGTTCTACCAGGACATTTGAACAGAACCAAAACATTCAGTCTTCCTTTGACAGATTTGTATTTGTGTGTGTGGATTTCACATTACACATTTAAAATAAATATATAGATAAATTCATTAATTTCAGGGGGAGGAGGGGACTAAAATTGGGCTCATGATCAGGATTCAATATAATGAGAACAATATAAACACATGGGGAATAGAATATGAGAGAAGAAAATCTGTTTCCAGAAATCTATTTTTGAAGGTTAAATTTTCACTTGAGAGCCAGCATGGCATAGGTAGTCCCCTAGTTCCAAATAAGATAGGTCCTATAGATTTTTTCTTAAGTTGAATTTTCTTTGTAAATCGGAACAGGTACAGTTTTAAGTGTAACTCCAGTTGTGTGTGTGTGTGTGTGTGTGTGTGTGTGTGTGTATATATATATATATATATATATATATATATAGAGAGAGAGAGAGAGAGAGAGAGAGAGAGAGAGCATTAGCTTTGGATAGCAAAGGGAAGGATTAACACCCCTGTGGTATTTGTTTTGCTATTTGTGCTCTTATTAAGAACATTTCACCTCACTTTCTGTCCCTAAGAAAATTGGATTTTGAAAAAAAGGGCTTCTTGTGGAACCAAGGGTTGGAGGGGTAAAGCTTCAGTAGAGACCCTTTTGCCCCATAATAACTCTTTCAGGAGTGGATTTCCCTTCCGAGGGGTAGATTTCTCTCACTTCCTGTTGTCTCAACTCCGTTCTTAACTATGAATTGTTCATAAGTCAGATGTTTGTAGATCGGAGACTACCTGTATAGTGTTTTGAGTGTTGGGATATGGCTCTAGAGATCAGGGTTTGAATCTCCGCTTGGCCATGGAAATTTATTGGGTTGTCACACTCTCTGAATCTTGAAGGGAGGTAAAGGCAAATACCCTCTGAACAAATCTTGCCAAGAAAACTCTGACAGATTCAGCTTAGTATTCCCACAAGTAAGAAATGACTTGAATGGACACAACAGCAACAACAATAATTTCACTAAGATTTGCGTAAAGTTTGTGTACATGAATGTAGATTAGTTTCCAATATCAACAGCCTTTTTTGCCTTCAGGTACAATTTACAGAGAATTCTTTTCCTTAGTGTGTGGTTTGGAAAGGAGAAATGCTTGGAACTTATGCTTACATAGAAGCAGAAGAAAGTTTGTCAAATTTGTTATTTATATTGATTGTATTGTTTAGAAAGATCATCAGAGCACTACATATATATTCATTACATGTATCTACTTAATGCAGGTATTTCTTGCGGAAACTGCATAATTTTATCATACAGGTGAAAGCCCGCCTGCATTTTATTTAACGATTCAGGACACCAAATCTTCACTGAAAATGCAACAGTTTTAGAAGGAGAATTTTACAAGGCGTTCAAACAGGACAGCCTATATTTGCATTGGTTGTTTACTGCATTCATTTCCCCAGTTTGGGACTAAATAGATGTAAATTGATGTAGGATTGCTACAGTAATCAATCCTTTACTTTGATGAAAATAATATAATTAATAGCATTTTTGTTAATTTTACATCATAAATAATACCAAGTAGCATAATTAAAATATCTGTTTGTGGTAAGACATGAAACACTCTTATTACAATATTATAGATATCTTTAAATTGTGCTTGCTGTACGTTTTTAAATTGCTTTATTTCATAGAATCATAGAATCATAGAATAGTAGAGTTGGAAGAGACCTCATGGGCCATCTAGTCCAACCCCCTGCTAAGAAGCAGGAAATCGCATTCAAGGCACCCCCCGACAGATGGCCATCCAGCCTCTGCTTAAAAGCTTCCAAAGAAGGAGCCTCCACCACAGTCTGGGGGAGAGAGTTCCACTGCCGAACAGCCCTCACAGTGAGGAAGTTCTTCCTGATGTTCAGGTGGAATCTCCTTTCCTGTAGTTTGAAGCCATTGTTCCGTGTCCTAGTCTGCAGGGCAGCAGAAAATAAGCTTGCTCCCTCCTCCCTATGACTTCCCCTCACATATTTGTACATGGCTATCATGTCTCCTCTCAGCCTTCTCTTCTGCAGGCTAAACATGCCCAGCTCTTTAGCCTGCAGAAGAGAAGATATATTAATTGCGTTTTTGTTTCGAGGGATGATGTTTTAACTGATTTTGTATTGTGGTCAGATGTATTTGTATGAATTTTATATGTTGTATGCCACTTTGAATCCCACCCGCAGGAATAAAGCAGGATACAAAAGAACAAATAATAATAATAATAATAATAATAATAATAATAATAATAATAATAATAATTAATAATAATAATAATAGATACAATAGGGTTGTTCACTATCAACAATGCAAAATTTGAGTTTTGGATTGAACTTTGGATTAGAATCTCTAATATCTTGAGCTTTGGTTGTAGTTTTGTCCAGACATAATACTACATTAGGAGATTTAGAAGACAAACTAGTGATTTGCATTAGTGAATTTTATTTTGTGAGCTCTTTTGAACTGCATTAAAATGTTGCATACTGTGGCAATATGTTTTGTCTATGAAATTTCAGTTCTAACTATGAGACCTGGCATTAGGAATAATGGATAGTATTCTTATATCCCTATATGTAAAATTAAGAATGAGGCATTCATTTATTTTGCTCATTTTATTTTCTGTTTAGTATTTTGTTAATTGTAAGTACATGTTAACAAAATAGCTTTAAATTAAACATGCTTAGGTTCAACACAGTACACATTTACCCAGGAATAAGTCCCATTGAATTGAATTATGCTTACTTCTCAGTAGATGTATACTGTATATGGAATCTTGCTGTTGTTATCAGATATGGACTGCTGTTCAAGAATTGGCATAACTTGCTTTGTTTATCAATTATTAAAAACATGATATGCTCCCTTTTGAATGCTTGAAGTTCACATGCTCATGCTTTGAATGCTCAGGTCACATGCAGATCACGTCTGTAAAGTGAGTTGTAATGGTTCAAAATATGGTGATGAGTGGGGCTGAGTACTTCTCTCAATCACTATCATACATGTGCTTATTGTAGTTTGCTGCTTGTGTCAGTCGAAGCCTGTTTAAGATGTTATGTAGTCTTTGTCTTTGTGCAGAGGAGCCTGTGCTCTTTGGTTTATTTTCACTTTAACAGACTGATGATATTTTAAGATGATGGAGCTATAGTTCACTTATTTTTAGGAACATTTATTTCTTTTTTTACCTCTCAAATGAAAGAGACACTTGGGGATGTACCTCTGCTGCCATAAAACATCTGTAACAATTACCTAGTCCCCCAGTTCATTTCTAAGCTGACTTCACAATGCTTTTTTAAACAAGCTGAATGATTACCTTTTCCTTTATATACCTATAAGATTACTGCCATCTGTATTTATACTACTGGATTCTAAGATCACCACCAGTGTCCCCATTTGGTATATCTCCACCAAAAGAACAGAAGGGTATGGGTTTCTCTGGAATGGGCCTTCCTAACAGTTGCATCATAGCTGTAACTGCCGCACTTATCTGATGCCAACTCAACTGTCTTTTTTGTTGGAAGGCAAAAATGGTTTTATTCAGCCAAGCCTCTTCAGATAGCATTGTGGCCCTCCAGATATTGAACTTAACCTGCCAGCAGCACTAACTAGCATAGTTGATGGTGGTGAATGAAGGTAGTTGAAGTTCAGCAATTTCTGAAAAGTTGCACCGCTGTCACCTCTGGTTCAAAGTGTATTAGCTAATCTGAGCTGTTAAGACCACAGTTCTATATGTACATTTCCCTTGAAAGTAACCCATGTTGAGTTTGGTGGACCTTTGGAACAGATGCACATAGGTTTGCACTTGAGGTGGTTTTTATTTTACTCCTTTAGCAGAGAAGGTTTTACACTATATTTTACTATATTTTTTAAAAATCACATATTTATTCTGAATTTTAGTGTTTTGTTTTATATTTTACTTTAGCATTGGCTATTTAGGGAAGATATATGGGCAGGCAGATAGGTAATGGTGTGAGACAAGGCAGTGATGATGATTTTATTTATTTATTTTGTGTCAAAAGCATTGCATAATAAATAAGTTTAAAAGTGATGAAGTAAAGGAATCACAAGCAGCTACATAGTTTTAGACCAAAAGCAGGCAACAGCGACCGCATTGTCCATAGCTTTAAACAATTCCTCCTCTACATTAGGCAGGACATTGTGGACAAGCATACATATGCCGAGTTGTTTAGTGATGATGATGGTAAATAACGATGAATGATAATAGCAATAACACCAGCAATATATGTACATGTGTTCAAGTCACCAATTTCCTTATGGCACCCCCATGAACGTTTTGGGGATTTTCATAGGTAATGAATACTGACTTTGTCAATTCCTTTTTCTATAATATAGCCTATAGTACAGGGGTCCCCAGACTTTTTAAACAGGGGGCCGGTTCACGGCCCCTCAGACCATTGGAGGGCCGGACTATAGTTTTTTAAAATCTATGAACAAATTCCCATGCACACTGCACATATCTCAAACAAAACAAAATGGGAACAAATACAGCCTCAATGTTAATAATAATCATAATAAAATAATAAAAAGGGTTGGAAGAGACCCCTTGAGCCATCTAGTCCAACCCCCTTCTGCCTTTGTGCACCAAAAGGTGTCGGCAGGTTTTTGAGTAATTACATTGGACTACTGCCGATTTCTGGGCCTGAATATATTGCACAAGATTTCCCTAGCCTAAAATGATACATTTTAATATATTGGTTTTAGGGTTCCCGTCCCCTTGATCTGGTCATGTAAGTGTGATTTACTGTTATAATTGTATTGTTTTACTTTGTTTAATAATGTGTATTATGTTGTTATGTAATGTTTGTGTTTGCTTTTATGACTGTAAACCGCCCTGAGTCCCATCCGGGAGATAGGGCGGTATATAAATAAAGTTTTCTTTATTATTATTATTAAGCAAAGCACCCCTGATAGGTGGCCCCCAGCCTCAATGTTGTTAATAATAATATTTTATTTATTTATTTATTTACAGAATTTATATTCCGCCCTTCTCACCCCGAAGGGGACTCAGGGCGGATTACAATGAACACATATATGGCAAACATTCAATGCCCACAGACAAACAACATACATTAGACAGACTCAGAGGCATTTTTAACATTTTTCCAGCTTCACAATTCTGGCCACAGGAGGAGCTGTTGCCTCACCGTTCAGTAGTGGCTGTACTTCTGCATTCCTTTCCTCGTGTTTTGCTGGCAGTTTTATGGTGTTGTAAATTAGCCTCCCGCATAAAGCGTCCCTAAATTTCCCTAATTGACAGATGCAACTGTCTTTCGGGGCTGCATAGGTCAACAGCAAGCCGGGGCTATTAATGGTCGGAGGCTTAACCCGACCCGGGCTTCGAACTCATGACCTCTCGGTCAGTAGTGATTTATAGCAGCTGATTACTAGCCAGCTGTGCCACAGCCCGGCCCCATAATAATAATATATAATGTGAGATATATATATATATATATATATATATATATATATATATATAATATATAATATAATAAATCACACTGTCCTAAATGCTTGGGAAGTGTGATTTTGTGATACGAAATCCAGCATATATATCTCATTTGCTGTGTTATACTGTGTCCTGTCAATAATAATAATAATAATAATAATAATAATAAAGAGGGTTGGAAGAGATCCCTTGGGCCATTTAGTCCAACCCCGTTCTGCCTCTGCACCAAAAGCACTAGCAAAGGACCCCTTAATAATTAATAAAATAATAATTAAAATATCATTATAAACAAGCAAAGCTTTGGAAGGCGTGCACCAGGTGTGGGAGAGCTGGGAAAGGCGCACGCATTTCCCTCCTCCCTCACGTTGCATGCGCCTTCCTCGGTGGAGGAGGAGGGAGCTGCTGCCACGGGGGCCGGATAAATGGCTTTGATGGGCCGCACGTGGCCCCCGGGCCTTAGTTTGGGGACCTCTGCTATAGTACCAATAATAGTAAATGGAAAAATAAATGCAGTCTATAGCAGAGCTTTCCAAATAGTGCATTATGATACATTAGTGTGTTGTCTGCAGTGTGTACGTGTGTCATGTAAACGTATCAAGAAATGACAAAGATGTTGGAAATGTGTGTTATTTATAAATCATATATTTTTTAAAAATAAAAATGAATGTTTTTCATGAGATATCTTGTGTTCCCATACATATTGTTGTTACAATCTATGTACGTGTTTGTATCTCTTATTAGTTTTCTGGTAAAACTGAATAACTGCATTGCAAAAGGATGCATGTCCAAAAAGTGTGTCACCAACATGAAATGTTTGGAAAGCTGTGTTCTATAGAATAATCAATTGCTGAAGAGTGCAATTTTTGAAACTGTGGCTAAAAATTTGAAGGAGAATCTCACAGTACGGCACAGGGAGCTGTTGTTTGAGAAACACAGGCCTCCTTAAATGTGTCTGACAAGTTGCATGTTTTTGCCATAGGGTATATGTGCTCTTCATCTCTTTTTACAAGACAAATATATCAACAAGAGCACATCTGGCATAGGTAGAGCATGTGGTCTGCTTTTTCAGTGTGCTGTTGTAAAGATGTATATCTTATTTCTGTGGTGCAACAGTAACCTAGACATCAACCTTTTTCCTTTTTTCCTTCTTGCAGGGAATGTAAATGTTACTCTTCAAGTATGGGATGTCGGAGGCCAAACAATAGGAGGCAAAATGTTGGATAAATATATTTATGGAGCACAGGTATTACTTTTTAAAAAGCTCATAAAATGCTATAGATTATTGTATGCTTTCCTAGAACTCTCACTGTAAAAATGATAGATTGCAGCATAATTTGAAGAGCCTAGTAAAAATGTAAACAGCTGCTTAAGTAAAGCTTGTTTGAGCATTGGTTCTGGAGACTGAAATTTCGGAACAGTATTTTCTTTTACGAACGAAAGGTTCTAGTTTGTATATCCCCAGTAGCTCCCTGAAACAGGTGTTCGTAGCCTGCATTGTGGCTTGTTGAAAATGGCAGTTTTGTTAAGGTTATTTAGATATCCCCATGGATATCTAAATAGACATAGTGGCTGGTTTGAGTACAGATGCTTCCTGGGGAGCAAAGGTAGAAGGAGGAAATTAAGAGCAATCTGATGTCATTAAATTCATTCAGCCAGCTGAGGTTCTGGGGGAGGGGGGGGGGGCAAACAAAAGAAGGCAAGCAGGTAGCTAAATATTTTTGTAGAACAGTTTAAATGAACTCTGCTTTATAAGTAGGCACATTTTCAAGTTAACAATAGCAGCACATGTTTTTTCTTCTTTTTTCCTTTATTTCTTTCTCTTTAAGGCAAAAAGGCATATACAGATTACAGCTTTTTGAAAACTCAAATTATAAAATGCATAAACATTCACAGTATAAATATGTCTGTGCAGACTCACATACATGAAAACTGTTTCCCCAGAATAAAGAAGGAAATAGCTGGTTGAACCCCAGAGTATAATAATTTGTAAATATGGAAGTGGAGCTGTTAACTGAAGAAAAGAATAAAGTTGCATATTGATAGGAGAAAAAAATGAGTGACTTGATAATTTAAAGCTAGTTATTACAAAGTTTGTTAATAGTTGGTTAACATATTTCCCACATTTGCACCAATCTTACTGTATTTATTAAGCCAATCATGTTTGTTTTCCAATTTAAAGTGAGAAAATACTGTAAAATTAGATTAAATTAAAACTGATAATAATATAGGATGTTTTTGTTTGTTTTGTTTTGTCTTGCACAAGCACAAAATGGAATACAATTATGGACATAGAGTGTTAAAAAGGCACTAGAACTAAAAACATTTTGGGTGAAGTATATCTGATGAATTTTGATGGAATTTCCTTCTAAGTAAAATGTTTAAATGTGATGTTACACAAGTTTTGAATGATCCCACTCCTAATATAAATTATTTTATTACTTTTACCCTGTTTCCCTGAAAATAAGACATCTCCAAAAAATAAGACCTAGCAGAGGTTTTGCCGAATTGCTAAATATAAGGCCTCCCCTGAAATTAAGACCTAGCAAAGCTTTTGTTTGGAAGCATGCCCGGCGCCCGCCAAACAAAACACCATAGCATGCAGGATTGGTAAATGTACATACCAGTTGTATATGGAAATAATGGTAGTAACAAGACATTCTTGACAGGAGTCACAGTTTGTCTGGTTTAGTTATGTTGGTTTGTGATGACAACTACTGTACAGTATATAATAAATGTTCATTTTTTTGTTCAACAATAAATGTGAATTCTTCTTCATGGAAAAATAAGACATCCCCTGAAAATAAGACCTAACGCATTGTTGGGAGTAAAAAATAATATAAGACACTGTCTTATTTTCGGGGAAACACGGTAGGATAAAACATCGTAATTATGCCCCCTTTTAGATAGGATTTTGAGGTTAGGAGACTGTCTTCTCAGTTAATGAATGAATGAATGAAAGGCCAAATGCGGTATCAGTGGTTTTCTGATCAGTTTTATCAACTGTTTTACACTAACTCTGTGAAGCCCTTAGTTTTGTCAGGAAACGATCAGCCAACTAGTATTTTTTTCTCAGCTTTTAAAAATTTGGTGCAACACTACAGTGTTCCCTCAATACTTTGCGGTTCACTTTTCGCAGATTTGCTGTTTTACAGTTTTTCAATAAACCCTAAAAGAATATTATAAATAATAAAAATTACAATTTACAGCCTAAGGAAGGGAGGAAGGAGAAGTCAAAAGGAGAGAAAAGGAGCCCAAGCAGCAACAGGAGGAGAATGAGGCGATTTATCAACACACGATTTATTGATAAAGACTTAAAATAGTGTATAACTACTAAAATAATGTATAAATATTAAAATAAATATAGTGTCCCTACTTCGCAGATTTTCACTTATTGCGGGTGGTCCTGGAACGTAAGTGAGGAAACACTGTATTTCATTCTTGCTGCCCTCTAATAGAAGACATGCTAGAAAGATATAAATATGATTTTCAGCATGATTTTAGTTATACAGTACTAAATTTACTGGTAATTAACATCAAGTTTAAATGTTCTTTGTAGTATTTATTTTTCTTTGCTTAAGTTGAAATAGACCAATACAAAGCAGAAAGAAGAATGAACATAAATTGCTATCTACTATATTTCTTATTTATTTTCTTTAAAAAAATAGTTAATATGTTGCTAGGATACACTACTGTTTTCACTTTCTTTTTTCTGGTTCCACTGTGTCACAATCAGTGGCTGATGACAATTGAGACTCACTGAAGTGTTAGAATAACTCCAGTGTGCTGGTAATTTTGTACAGATGATATCCCATGAATTGTAAAGGGAGTTTATGTGTAAGAAAAGAACTTTTTTCTTCGTGTACTCTGTGAATGCACACTAATGGAGAACGCTGCGCCTGCGCAGGCTCCAACGGATACTCTTCCAAGCTGAAGTTTGAAATTTGGCGGTAACCCCGCCCCTCTTCCCGGAGGGTATAAAGGGCGCCCTCCGCGCCCGCTCTCCAGTTCCTTTTTTTCCGCCGCAAAGCTCACTTCGGACTCTTCGTTCTTATGTCAACCACGCGTTTTAAACGGTGCACTCAGTGTGCCGCTAAGATTCCAGATTCCGACGGCCACGCTAAGTGCCTTTTCTGCCTTGGCGAAAGCCACGTCGTCGGTACCTGCCGTTTTTGCCTGGCCTTTACAGCTCAGGCCAGAAGGAATAGAGCTGCAAGACTCCGTGCAGCTCTTTACGAAAAAACTCTTGCTCCTGAGGCTTCCACTTCCACCTCGGCCTCAATGGCGTCCAGGCCTGCTCCGTCGGTATCATCTAAAACCTCGAAAACCTCGAGACCGCGACCGACCAAACCGTCCTGCACGGTTACCACCGCTACGGTATCCACCCGGTCGGGCAAGATGGGCCCTTCATCAACTTCGAGCTCGGTGGCTTCGGCCATTTCCACTCGATCCCGCCTGGCTTCGCCGCCATCTTCTTCCGCCATGAAGATTGCCTTCAAGCGGGCTCAGGAGGAATCCAGACGGGCTCAATCTGACTCAGCAGCTGTGTGCCCGATTCCCCCGACGCCGGGAAAATCGCTGAGGGTCGCGTCGAAGCAACCTCCAGCAAAGAAACGAATGATCCAGAGGTCGTCCTCCTCAGCGTCTTCGAAGAAGGACGTCCCCTCCTCCGTGGCCTCCTCTAGGAGATCCTCTCCTATCCAACCAGCTCAACGCCTCCGCTCCTCTTCCTCTCCTCATGGTCAGTCCTCGGATGCGGACGCTCAGGCCTCCCCCGACCGGTCGGTCAGGACAGTTATTAAGGCTCCCCAGCCGGCACCATCTCGTCTTCCGGCTCGACAAGAACTTTTTCCCCCGGCTCAAACACCTGAGAGGGGTAGACAGATGACGCGCTTAGCCCGCGCCGTACAGGCCTCCGCGTCCAAGGGCGTTCCTCCACAGCCGGCTCTCCCTGCTCCTGAGGTATTACCTCACCATGACTCTATGCCCGTTTCTCCTCCCCGGTCCCCTCAAGGGCCCGAGGAGGATGACCCCGATATCGAGCGTCCCGAGTCGATACTCTCCGCCTCCGTTGTCTCTCTCGGCCTCGACCTCTCCCCGCCTCACGACGCCTACGAGGTCGACCCACCTTCCCCGACGGATAATATTCGGGCTTTCTCCGACCAGATGGTCAGAATGGCAGACGCTCTGGGGATGGAAATTAAACAAACTTCAAAGGCCGTTACCGACCCCGTTTTCAAGAGGGTTCAAGCCCAAGCCCCGCCAGCCACCTTGCTGCCTTTTCTTCCATACCTCCTGGACGTCATCCAGGCATCTTGGAAGACTCCGTCTTCGATACCTCCAACCTCTAAGAAAATAGAGGCCTGGTACCGAACCGATGACGAAGCCTTGGAATGGCTCAAGCATCACCCTGACCCAAACTCCATGGTGGTAAAGGCCTCCCAATCGTCGGGTCGACACTCCAACTCCCCGGCCGACAGAGAGGGCAAACGCTTCGATGCGGTAGGCCGCAAGCTGTACTCCGGTGCTCTCCTCCTTTGCCGTATGGCGAACTACGGGGCCTGCATGGGCGCTTATCAACAGATTCTCTGGGAGAAAGCCCAACCCTTCTTCGCCAAGCTTTCTGACGAAGACCGGTCAGTCCTCTCGACCCTCCAGCAGGAGGCGGACTCTCTCGCACACCACCAAATTCAAATGGCTAAGCATACCGGTGATACCGCCGGAAAAATGATTGCCCACGCGGTCGCGATCAGACGGCATGCATGGCTTCGGTCCTCAGGACTCTCTTCTTCCTCTCGACAAGTGATCGAAGACCTTCCTTTCGACACCCAGGGCCTTTTCAATTCTGGCACTGATGACAAACTTAAGTCCAATCACGACTTCAAGATTCTCGCAACAAAGTGCGGGACCGATCAACCTCAGGCTCAGCGGACCCGATGGTTCCCGCAACGGTACCGTCGCTACCCTCAGCCTTTTCGTCACCAGCCGTTTCGACGCTCGTCGAGTTCGAGTCACCACAGTCATCAGCAACAACCTCGCCGCCAGCACCAGGTCCCGAAAGGTCGGGGCAAAGGTCCTGCAGCTATGCCACAACCCCAACGTCGGGCCTGACGCCCACTCCCTCGGGGATCCTTCTATCTCCACTACTACTGCCACTACCATGCCGTTCCTAGGCCCCGACCAGATCCTTCCTCTCTGTTCCTTTCTCGACCGTCTAGCTCCTTTCTACCGCGAATGGGAGTCTATCACCTCAGATGCCTGGGTTCTTCGCATTGTCAGAGACGGCTATGCCTTGGAATTCGAAACTTTGCCACCCACGGGTCACATCCTCCACACCGACCCTTCACCGGAAATATGCGCCGAGGTCGACTCCCTTCTGGCGAAGGGCGCAATCCAGCCTTCTCCTTCCGAGCAGGACACTCGAGGTTTCTTCTCGAGATATTTTACGGTTCCCAAGCGGGGCGGAGGTCTTCGGCCTATCCTCGACCTACGAGCTCTAAACCTTTTCATTCTGCCTTCAAAATTTCGAATGGTTTCAGTGGCCTCCATCCTCCCGATGCTCCGACACGGAGACTACTTCGCCTCTATAGACTTACGCGACGCGTATTTCCACGTCTCGGTGCGTCCATCCCACAGACGCTTCCTTTCCTTCAAGCTCCTGGGACAGTCTTACCAGTTCACAGTTCTCCCTTTCGGCCTCGTCACGGCCCCAAGGGTCTTTACAAAGGTGGTTGCCGTGGTGGCAGCGCACCTCAGGAAACAGGGCATTATGGTCTTTCCTTATCTGGACGATTGGATGATTGTCGCGTCCGACCCCTCATCCCTTCAAAACCACGTCTCACAGACTCTTTCTCTCCTGCAACGGCTGGGCCTTCAGTTGAATGTCTCAAAGTCTCAACTCCTCCCAACCACAGAGATCCGCTTCATTGGAGCTCTCTTCAACTCCATCACGGAAACCGCCTCCCTGCCGAAGGACAGGTTCCTAGCCCTTCAACAGCACCTTTCTCTCCTCCTCCGCAACCGCAGGATCCGAGCCCACGCGGTCCAAGTTCTTCTGGGTCACATGGCCTCCACGGTCATGGTTACCCCTTTCGCCAGATTACGTCTCAGACCTCTCCAGAGATGGTTTATAGACTCTTTCAAACCCCATCGGCATCCGAGCTCAATGTTTCTCACGGTACCGAACCACGTTCGCCTCTCCCTTCGTTGGTGGCAGGACCCAGCGAACGTTTGTGTGGGACTTCCCTTCCATCCCTCCCTACCGTCAGTCACCATCACGACCGACGCCTCCAATTTTGCGTGGGGAGCCCACATGTCGTACCTCACCGTCAGGGACCTGTGGTCCACCCAAGAAAGGTCTCACCACATAAACTTTCTAGAACTCTTATCAATCTTCAAAGCCCTCCGGGCGTTTGCTCGCTTTCTTCCCCACAAGTCTGTTCTAATCCAAACGGACAACGTAGTAGCCATGTACTACATCAACAAACAAGGGGGTACGGGCTCAAGAAAACTCATGGCTCTCTCGATGGACATTTGGCTATGGTGCATAGCGAGACACATAACTCTGTCGGCAGTTCACCTTCCGGGGGCTCAAAACACTCTAGCAGACTCTCTAAGCAGAATAACGACCTCCCCCCACGAGTGGCGTCTCTATCCCGAGATCCTGAAATCCGTCTTCGACGATTGGGGCTGGCCAGCTCTGGACCTTTTTGCCTCCCCCTCGAACGCTCAACTTCCTCGCTTCGGAGCGAGACTACCTCCAAACTCGACTCCGGGCTGTCTCGGAGACGCGTTTCTCCTCGACTGGACTCTCGAACCCGTCTATCTTTTTCCTCCCTTCCCTCTCATCTCGAGAGTGATAGAGAGACTCCATCTAACACCGACATCGGCCATCCTGATCGCCCCTGCATGGCCACGCCAGCCGTGGTATCCCACGCTACTCCGGATGTGTGCGGATCCTCCCCGCACTCTCCCAACTCTCCCTCATCTACTATCTTCGCAGAAGGGACAGGTCCTCCACCCCGACGTCCCGTCCCTACACCTGACTGCCTGGAGGATACTTCCTTAAATTCTCTCCACCCAGACCTGCAGGCGATCCTTCGCGCCGCTCACAAACTGGCCACATCGAAGGCCTATGCTTACAAACTGGCAAAATTCCAAACTTTCCTTCGGGACCGACGCGTCGATCCCGCCTCTACTTCGATCCCGCTGGTCATGGACTTCCTACTTTCCCTTGCGGATCGTCAACTTTCTCTGGCCTCGATAAAATCCTATCTCGCTGCTCTCTCCTGGCATTTCCAACGTCAGGGACAACCCTCTCTCTTTTCTAACAACCTCATTAAGACCTTCCTTCGAGGTTACAACAACTTGCACCCTCCAGTTCAACCTCCGACTCCCGGATGGAGCCTCGAACTCGTTCTTTCTCAACTAGCTTCAGCTCCCTTCGAACCTATGGCCTCTGCAGACCTTCATCTTCTCTCTTGGAAGACTGCCTTCCTTATCGCTATCACCTCTGCGCGCAGGCCTTCGGAATTGGCTGCTCTCCGGGTGGACGAACCCTATCTCCGTTTCCACCACGACAGGGCTGTCCTTCGCCCGGACATCACCTTCCTACCCAAGGTGGTCTCTGCTTTTCACCTGAACCAGGACATAATACTTCCTGCTTTCTTCCCTAATCCTTCTTCTTCTCTGGAACGGAAACTCCATCTCCTCGATGTCAGGAGAGCCCTCCTTTTCTACAAGGACAGGACTAAGGACATACGTAAGTCACCTAGACTGTTTGTGGCTTACGCTACCCATAAACTGGGCGAACCACTTTCTTCCCAAAGACTCTCACACTGGATTGCTCAGACCATCGAGCTCGCTTATCAGCTAGCCAAACGCCAACCCCCCTCTTCGATTCGCCCTAGATCTACGAGGGGCCTTTCCACCTCTACGGCCTTCCTGAGGGGCGTCCCTCTCGACTCCATCTGTCGAGCGGCTATCTGGTCCACTCCATCCACCTTTGTTTCACACTACAGGATGGACTCAAAGAACCTCAAGGACTCGGCCTTTGCCAGGTCCGTCCTTTCCTCCTGCCTTACCTAAGGTTGTTGCCTTACTCAAAACCAGTTTTCGGGTTTCTCCTTCTTACAGGCTGACCGTTGTCATCCACCCCGTTTGTAATACATGTGCTCAGGGATTCTTTAATGTAGTGCTTCTGTACTGTACTTACCCACTGCACTGATATATATTTTTTGTTTATGCCTACCTCTGTATTTTCTTACAGACTATTGCTCACTTACAATGTTGTGATTATGTTCTGGATCCTAACATCAAGGATCGGTTTTTTTGCACTGTATGCGATTGCATCGCTTCTTTCATCGTTGCACTTGCTTGTTTTGAACCTTGTGCTCAATAAATGTGTTGTTTGGACACTAGACTGGTTATCGGGTTTGCTATCCCACCTACCTACACCTCAGCTTGCTAGTCTCCATTAGTGTGCATTCACAGAGTACACGAAGAAAAAGGACAGGTTGCTTACCTGTAACCGTGTTTCTTCGAGTGTACTCTGTGAATTCACACAATCCCGCCCTTCCTTCCCCACATGCAAACCTCTCCCTTTCTCGCTGCCTTTGCGGCGTAGGAACTGGAGAGCGGGCGCGGAGGGCGCCCTTTATACCCTCCGGGAAGAGGGGCGGGGTTACCGCCAAATTTCAAACTTCAGCTTGGAAGAGTATCCGTTGGAGCCTGCGCAGGCGCAGCGTTCTCCATTAGTGTGAATTCACAGAGTACACTCGAAGAAACACGGTTACAGGTAAGCAACCTGTCCTTACATGACTTGTTGAACTTAGACAAAATTTTGTTGGCCGGCTGCTTTAATCAAAGTTCAGAAACCAGCAGGGTAGACTTGACTTCCCCATGAGTGCATTATTGTAGACTTCTTTGCTGCAGGGCAGTTTTAGTAAACACAAGGAATGTGCAATTCCTTATCTTTATTTTTTAATGTAATGCTTAGTTTTTCAAGCATGGACTAATATCCAGAGATACCTTTTTCCAAGTTCTAGTTTTGTAGTTCTAGTGAACGTTTACCTTTCTACTTCATACAAAGAAGGAATCAATTTTATGTATGTAGCCTTAAGGTAGTGCCTTTTTATTTTTAATAAATCATTGCATGCACACACCTGCTGTAGACTGTCTAGTACATCAATGTGATCTACTAACAAATGCACATGCTCTTGCTGACATGATAAAAAAATCCAGCAGAACTCTGCTAGTTCATTTTTTTTACTTAATAGGTTATTGGATTTAATATGCTGTTTCTTTTATCCATTGATCTTTTGTACATTAAGTTAGCAATGTAGACATGTGGAGGCTTCTGAACGTTGACTCTGTAGAGCAGTAGTTCTCAACCTGTGGGTACCCAGATGTTTTGGCCTCCAACTCCCACAAATCCCAGCCAGTTTACCAGCTCTTAGGATTTCTTGGAGTTGGAGGCCAAAACACCTGGGGATCCACAGGTTGAGACCCATTGGGGTAGAGCAATGTTCAAATCCCTATTCAACTATGGAAATTCACTGCATGACCTTTAACAGATCACACTCTCTCTGCTTTCAGAAGAAGGCAAGAGCAAACCACCTCTGGACAGATATTTCCAAGAAAATCCTCTGATAGTCTTATCTTAAGGTATTAAAAAATTGGTAATGCTTTGAAGACACACAATGACATACCAAAAAAAAAAAAAAAGAATCCAGTGGAAGTGTAGAGGGCCTCAACTTTTTGTTCCCTGTTTCCCATGAGTAGGGCCCAAACGTGGGGTCCAGTGTGCAATACATTGCACCATTGTTAATTTTGTGAACAGTAATCATACTAACAGAAGCAGCCATCTCATTTTTAACACAACAGTTTAAAGATGTTTCTTAATGTTTTGTGTTTCACTCATCTTTCCTCTGCAGGCTATCCTTCTGGTATATGATATCACTAACCAGCAGAGCTTTGAAAATTTAGAAGATTGGTATAATGTTGTAAAGAAGGTCAACGAAGAGTCAGAAACTCAACCACATGTGGCCCTGGTAGGCAATAAAAGTAAGTTGTTAACTTGTTATTTAGTTGGAATGTCTTGGTGATCTAGCTAAAATGCTGATCAGCAGGATGTTCCTATTCACAGCTTTGCAGTACAACTATGTGAGCCCCAATCTTCCAGACACTGGTACATGTGTGGTCCCTTTCATTTTACTGGCACCATTGTGCATTGATTTTGGCAGGCTCTGAGTAACAGAATGTAATATTTCATGCATTAGACCAAATGGGGAGTGCTGTATTGTGACAGAAATCATAATGTTTAGTCTGCCGAGGCATATCACTTCATGGAATAACCTGCTTCAGTGATTAGCAGCATGACATTGCCAATAAATTGGGGAAATGTTGCCAGTTTGTATTCCTTATTTTTCCTCACACAAAATAGCTACATTGTTAGTTATTTCCCTTTCAAAATAATGATTGATCAACACAACACAGCCTGATTTTTTCTTCCAAATTCTCATGTTTAGAAGATTAATAATCTCTTGAGAGATGTTATTCCTTGATTCATTGGACCATTTAAGTGTATAACATGTTATAATAACAGAAAAAAGGTTAGGTTGCTGCCCTGAGAAGCTCACAATATAAATTTTGACAATGTAGAATAGAATAGTAGAGTTGGAAGAGACCTCATGGGCCATCCAGTCCAAACCCCCGCCAAGAAGCAGGAAATCGCATTCAAAGCACCCCCGACAGATGGCCATCCAGCCTCTGCTTAAAAGCCTCCAAAGAAGGAGCCTCCACCACAGTCTGGGGGAGAGAGTTCCACTGCCGAACAGCCCTCACAGTGAGGAAGTTCTTCCTGATATTCAGGTGGAATCTCCTTTCCTGTAGTTTGAAGCCATTGTTCCATGTCCTAGTCTGCAGGGCAGCAGAAAACAAGCTTTCTCCCTCCTCCCTATGACTTCCCCTCACAATGTGTGTGTAAACAAGGCTTAAATGAAAAGCTGATTAAAATATTTGCAATATGGTTGTATGTTTTCTTAGTTGCAGTCACTAGTAAGCATCTAATTGCTCCTCAAACATTTTAACAAATCCTAGAATGGGCCCACCATGATACCACCTTTCTATGGTGGTCAGAATGTGTGCTCTAGTGAGGCAAGAAGCTGTGCTGATGATAGGACTGCTGCTGGTAGGGTTTCCTAAGCCAGGCAGACATTTTTGAGGAGCGAGACTAAATGCTCCAAACAGATTTTGAGTAGCAGTATAGTGAGGAATGACACTGGCAGAATACCTCTCAAAGACAATGGAACTTCAGTTAACTTTTGCCTGGGCATGGGCGAACTGCCTCCGCCGGATGGTGATGCACAAATAACCACACTCACAATATAACTGATTTGGGTGAAACTGGCCACAACATTTTATTGGTTACAGGAATGAAGGGTTGGCTGCCCGGCATGGGTCTCGGATCAATGATCGGACAGCCCATTGCTGCCTGATCAAAACAAGCCAAGGCGCTACCGACCCCAGACCCAGTAGTCTGTATCCCAGCGCTGCCTGGTGGTAGCTAAGATATTCCCCCCCTTATGCCAATGAAAAGGGGGGGGGGGTGGAGTATTTATACGGGATCCGAGACCCATGTCACACGCCACAAAATGAGGGTGGGGACCCCCACACTCCTTGACGCCAACCCTACCTTCCGTAGCCAACAAACGTCACGACATGCGTGACTGACAATATTCCCCAACATGGATCCTGTTGTCCAAAGGGCGGCCCGATAGGGGCGTGCCACGAAGCGCTACCATGCAGCTTATCCAAAAAATTTGAGTACTGGCCTGCCGCGCAGCTAGGTGCGCAAGTCCTCCCCTGTCCACCGCGCTCAAGGGGGTAATTTCGCCTTCCTGGAGCCGACGCGCCGCTCTGCTCCACACGGCCGGTTGCTGCTGGTTGACGCAATTTCTCTTCCACCGGCTGATCTGTCCGACTCGCGGCGACGGACCTGAAGAAAAGGAGGAGAGGGGCCGGCAGACCTCGGAGCCTCCAGGAGAAGGCCCGGCCTGATGTAGGACGAGTAAGCTGCTGATTTCCACCTCCCCATGGCTTTTATTATGTCCACTGGCACACCTCCTACTGCTTCAGTGGTGGCTGCTCCTATTCTGAATGAATGTCCACCGTACTCTGCAGCGGGAAGGCCAAGGCCTTGTAAGGCGCTGCGGAATATGGCCATGAACTGGTACCTAGATAAAGGGGTGCCATTACGATGGATGAAAAGGAGCCCCGGGGATGTCCTCTGTACATGTAAAAATTCAGTGAGTGCCCTGACTGGGCACAAACGCCCCGGTTCTAACCCTTGGATGTTGAGGGATGCCCCCTTTCCCCCTTGATCAGTCTTGGATTGCCTGATCCGAATAACTAGTGAGTTATGACTGACTGAAACATCCCTGAGCTGAAGTGCCCTCCCCGAACCATCAGACTTAGAGTCGGCCACCACCTCCCTTAGCCGCAGCGCCCCAAAGAAGGCTGTGGTATAAGCTGCTGTGAAAAGTTTCACCTCGTAACGTGAAGTGCAGATTCTCCTCAGTGATGAGATGAGCCTGCAGAGGATGTTGTAAGAGAGGGGGCGTCTGCCATCTTTTTGCTTCGGTGAACGCTTGCTCCATCCTCTCAGTAGTTTCCTCGTTCTGTAGTCGTTGCATGGGTCTCCCCATCCTGCCGCCTTGCTGTGTAAGGCGATACCTGCCAGTTGCCGCCGCATGGCGTGTGTTGATACATTGGCCCTCCTCTGGTGAATGATGAAGTGCAGCACTTCCTCCTCGTTGGTTGGCCATCTGCTGCCGTACCCCGCCTCCAGCCTGAATTTGAAGAATTTGGCCACTGCTGCACGGTAGGCGTTCCTAGTTGCAGGGGCAATGGTTAGCATCAGTTCCGACCAGGCTTCTCCTCTCCAAGGGTCCACAGCTCCTGTGGGAAAGCGGTGGGCTGGAGGTCTGCTTCTGGTGCTAGCAACCGAAACCTGTCATCCTGGAAACGGGACAATGCATCCGCTACTTCATTGTGAACACCTGGAATATATTGGGCTAAGAAAGTGATGTTAGCTTCCAAGCAAGTTAGTACAAATTGCCTTACAAGTCTCATGACCCTGGGAGATTTTGCTGTTTGTTTATTGATGACTCTGACTACAGCCTGATTGTCACACCAAAAACGCACCCTCTTGTCCCTGAAGTGGTCGGTCCAGGTCCGCACTGCCACTAATATGGGAAAAAACTCTAGGAAGGTGAGGTCCCACAGTATGCTGCCCCCTCCCCAGCTGTCAGGCCACCTGGCCGCACACCAGTGACCCTGAAGGAATACTCCGAAGCCGCTGCTCCCTGCGGCATCAGAGTGAACTTGGAGTTCGTTCCCTGGCTCCCATTTTTCCTGCCAAATGGCAACACCATTGAACCTGTCCAAAAATTCCAGCCATACCTTGAGGTCTTCACGCATGCCATGCGTGATTCTTATTCGGTGGTGCGGGGCACTGATCCCAGCGGTGGCCCGCACTAAACGGGCACAGAAAGGCCTCCCCGGTGACACCACCTTGCAAGCAAAGTTGAGGTGTCCTAAGATGGCTTGTAATTCCTTGAGCGTGATCTTCCTCCTGGCGATGGCCTCGAGAACTAAGCCCCATAGCTTGGACAGCTTGTCCGCAGGCAGGCGGGATACACCCAGAATGGAGTCTAATTGTATGCCTAGTTAAGTGTTGCAGGTTGACGGGCCCTCTGTCTTCTCCTTTGCTAACAGTATGCCGAAAACCATAGCCATGGCCCTGAATGTCCGAAGAAGGTATGCGCATTCATCGCTGTCCCTCCCGCCCACAAAAAGAAAATCATCGAGGTAGTGAGTGATAAACTTGGAACGAGCAAATGTCCGTGCTACCCATTCCAAAAATGAACTGAAAGTTTCGAAGGCTGCACAGCTGACCGCGCATCCCATGGGCATGGCTTTGTCAAGGTACCACTGTTCATTGAATTTGAATCCCAACAAATTGAAGTCGGCCGGGTTGACGGGAAGTAGCCTGAATGCTGACTGGATGTCGCACTTTGCCATAAGGGCGTGTGGACCTTTTTCGTGTACTAGATTGACAGCTTGGTCAAATGAGGCGTATTTGACTGAACATAGTTCTGGGGGGATGGCATCGTTGACTGATGAACCTTTTGGATAAGATAGATGATGGATAAGGCGGTATTCGCCCGGTGCCTTCTTGGGCACCACCCCGAGCGGGGAAACTCGGAAGTTCTCAAGAGGTGGCGCCTGGAAAGGTCCAGCGATCCTTCCCGCCTCTAATTCCTTACCAATTTTGTTGCTGAGGACCTCAGGCATTTGAGCTGCCGATTTAAGGTTGCCCAAGGTGAATGCAGTTCTGGGACCTTCAGCTGGTATGCGGAAGCCGAGGGAAAATCCCTCCTGTAAAAATTTTGCTGCGGCCTTGAGGGGATACGCCTTCAGCCATGGCTGCATGGCAGTGAGGCGTACTGGGGTGTCAGCTATTGTCCAAATTGTGTTGTGGATGCTACTTGGTGCGACCGGAGCTGCTCCCGTTGGATGCGCCTCCTTCTTTTTTGAAGCCGGGCTGGGTACCAGCCCAGCCTGCCCGAAAGGGCTGCCCGTTGTTACCGTGCTTTCCACATGTCATCTTAGTGTGGTTTCCTGCGCAGTATTCGCAAACATGGTCGAAACGGCAACGTGCCCGTTGGCATTTTCCTAGGTTGAACTCCCAGCACACCGCCCGCCTGCTGTCCTTTCTGCCCCATCCCCAGTCAGACCTGCCCGCATCTGACTTGCTTTTTATGCTGGGGCCGACTTCGGTGAGCCAGATGTAGTGATTTTTGAGCTCCCATCTAACCCTGGCACTCTGGGATGCTCTTTTCCTGAAGGCCTCGTTGTAGGCAATGGCTGCCGCTTCACCTGCCATCCTCCTAGCCTTGACCACATTTTTCTGATGATTCGCAAGGTGCCACGCTCGGTCGGGGAAGGACGTGGCTACCACACCTAAGTATTCTGAAAAACCGGCCATCCAGTTAACAAAGGTTTGCTCCACCGGTCTTTCTTTTTCCCCTTTTCTGCGTCTGCCTTTTGATGGGGGTTCCCTACCTTCTTCCCCTTCCGACTTTATGAGTGAAAAAACGTCCACGTAATAGCCTTTTAGGATCTTACTGATGATGCGGGGAGACAAGTGTGTGCCTGGTGGATCCTCATTGTCCTGGAAGGGGCCGGGTAGCGCCGGAGCAGGAGGCTTATGCTTGCCCCAAGCGCCACAGGGGGCTCCCAATGCCGCCGCTGTCTCGGTTCTATCCCTGATGGCCCATTTGGGGAGTCCCGGCACAAGGGCCGTTGTCCTCCAATAGTTATCTCTGTCAACTAGGTCAACCCGGGCATACTCACTCTCGGCGGAGTTGCTGTCTGAAGTGATCTGGCAACAGCGCCTTGAGGACCTGCGCGACTTCTTGCGAGCGCTGCCACCGCTCTGCTCCGTCTGTTCGGTAGTTCCTATGGAGTCGTCACCCCTGGATGCCGGACTAATCAAGGGCGTTCTGGAAACGTCCTTGTCTCGCCTGCGTCTCCTGCCCCTCTGTCCTTCCCTTTGCGGAGATGCTGATTCCCTCTCCGCCCCTTGGTAAACTCTTGACTCGAGTTTGCCCATCCTATCGACTAGGCGGGCGAGGTTCTGGGATATCCCCTCCAGAACCACCGCCTCCTGCTTACCAGCGCGCTTGGAAGCAGCCTTGCGCACAGGAGTTTTACTAGGTGTTTTCCTGCTGGCCTCACGGTCGGCTGTCGCTTTGCTCCTGGTAGGCCTCGCTGCTCTAGTCGGTAATTCCTTTTCGGTTACCACTGCCACCTTGGTGTTCTTTCTAGGCGCCATTGCCCGCCTCCGATCGGCGAAGGATTCACTGGCTGCGCTGCTTCCTCTGCTGGTGTTTTTTCTGGCGCCGCTCCGTTCCTCGCCCTTTCCCCGCTTGTTTTTTTTTTTTTTGAATGAGCTCTGCTCTGCCGCGTCCTCCGCCAAGCTGAAACAGCCGAATGGCTGCTGGTCGTCCTCCGGGGGCGGCGCCTGAGCTGGCCTCGCCCCCGAGGGAGCCCCTGACCAATGGCAGCCCGAGTGTTCTGGCCTGCCATTGGCCAGCGGGGACTGGCGGCGGGAAAGCTTCCCGCCGCCCCGAGGGGGCTTTTGGGAACAAGAAGCCCCCCGCCCACCGCCATGATGATGAGGGGGGAGAACGCCCCGCCCTGCAACAGGCCCGGCCCGGTGAGTCGGGCCATGCTTTTTTGTTGGCACTCTGAAGGCAGATGTATTAGAGATTGAACTACTTCTGAAATTCTTCTTCCATAAAAAGTATGTCGGGGCAATCCAAAATGAAGCAAGAGATGGTCCTAAAAGATGAAATCCTCCCAGGTCTTGGGAAGAGCTAAAATAATGTTTATCTCTAATATGCTCAGATGTCGACCGGGGTGGGGGTGGGGGGATGGAACGACTAAAACTACATAGCGCACGCAATGGGAACATGAAATGTGAGAACTATGGGTTGGAGGAAGTTTTCATAACACAGAAAAAGGATGTATAAAGATTGCAGTACCTGAGGTGAGTAAGGCGAAGCGGACAAATGGGACAATTTCAGTATTTGACTTGGGGAATGAAAATCAAGAAGAAAAATAGGATGGTAGTAGTAATGAGATGAGATGTAGCAAAAGCAGTTAAGATATAATGCAATGTCTGACAGCGTAGTAGCAATGAGATTTCATGGAAAGCCTGTCAATATTATTAGAATTCAGGTATATACTTCAACTGCAGAGACAAGAGCGGAAGTGATTGACAGACTCTATGCTTGCATTCAAAAGGATGTTGATCACATATTGAATCAGGAAATGTTCATAGATTGGAATCATTTGATCATTTCATTAACCTCCCATGAAAGAAAAGTTTTGCTAAAGATACTGCAAAAAAGACCTTTGCCATATTTGGAATGACAAAAGCCACATATCCGAACTGTGTTGAGAAATGGAAGAGGAACCAGGGGTCATGTTGCAAATTTATGTTGGCTAATAGAATGAACTAAACAATTTCAGAAGAAAATCAACCTGCTCTTAATAGAATATATTGTCGGGAAGTTCAGCATGCATCACAGGAATAGGTGCATGTAATTACTTGTTTACAATACAGTACTGTAAATTGACATGTAAGAATTATTTCTGAATTGTATGACAAGCCGTTACCCAGTTGATCCTTCTCATCTTTAATATGATGCTTAATTTTTATTGTAATATTATCCTTTGTTATTTTAATTTACTGAGTGCAGTACGAATGTTACTAAAGGTTGATTTTAATAAATAATTTTATAATTTCAGGTTTCAATGCGTCTTTTTTAATAGAACATCTTTCTTTAGCATGCTGTAGAATGTAAGTAGAAGAATGCTGATTTGTCACCGCATCTTACTATTTCTTCTCCTAAAGAAGGTAGATTTCCAGGGGGGCACCAAGTATATATTTTCCTGAAAATGTGATTGTAAGCCAAATACATTTGGAAATGTCTGCCCTAAGAGAACAAAACATAGCCCACACTTACCCTAAATGTTCCTCTCATAACAAAAACCAATGATTGGCTCCTCCCTGAACCCACTTTTCTTCCAATTACCATCACTTGTGGCTTTTCTAGGGACTATGGATTTTTTTCAGCGCTTGGAGGACTGAAAGGAGAGCAGGAAATTCTTGCATTCCTGGCACCTGATAAATTATAGGGAGAGCTGACCATAAAATGAATTTTATTGTTTTGATTACAGACAGTTTATAGTTTTTCTAAAATGTGCAATTTGATTTTGGGCTTTTAATTTTTAAACTCCGTATCCATAATATTATTTGATATGTTAAACAAGAAGCTAACAATATTGACATTAGTAGTGCTAGTTATTATATTTCATTTATTTATCATGTCAGAAGTGAATTGAGGATACATTATAATACTTTTAATAGAATTGTGTGGAATTTTATAGGGACTTACTAGCCCAGAACCGCTGAGGCCTCTGATGAAAGACTGGCTACTCCAGCACCTTCCTGCTGTTCTTGTTCTCCTCTTATCATGGCCATCTCACCCACCCATCCCGACTTTCTCATCCTCCATTCCTGCTTCCTCCATCTGCCCTAGAGACCCATGCATGACCCGACCTTCCTACTCACCCCATTTCATTCTATTCCCATCTTACTGCTTAAGTGAGTGAGAAGAACATGTATCTGGCTGGGACCAGCAAGCCTGGTATTCAGATTTCCTCCCAGGGAAATCAGTGAATGTTTAGCCATTGATTCATTCACAGCTCGAGATGGACACTGGTGTTATTGACATCCCAAATAAAAATGATACTTGGTAGAAGTAGTGGTGGCAGCAAGTAATCTGTAGATCATGCTTTTTTATCTATTAAATATGGTGTGTGTTTGGGGTTTCCTAGAGATATTGGTGGGTTTTCCACTTTCACAGAGGTTCTGTGCCTTAATGCTCACAAAAGGAAAGCCCTGACTACATATCCCAAATGTAAGATTTTCAATGTTTATCTGAAATCTTGGTTTATTGATTCACAGCATGAGAACATAACAGTAAATTTACAATTCAGCTAAACCCCCTCTCCATAGGTTCAAATGTGAGGAGGCATAAACTCGCTACCATCATTGGTAAAATTAATAAGAGGATATAGTAACAACATTGAAAACAACTCTGCTTCTGCGTTGGTTCTCGCAGAAGCAGAGGCAGCAGGAGGACATTTTTGCTCCCTGGCTTCAGGTAGGATTTGGCTAAGATTTGGCTAAGATTTTAAACTGAGTGTGGGCTTGGCTCCTGTGGTCAAAGTCTAACTGTTGTGTGACTGTTGTGTTGAAAGAGAGCCAGGTACTTAAGTTGATTGACAGCAGGCATTGTCCCCTGTTAATTGAGTTTCTGGGAAAGCTTTATTTGCCAGTGGGAGTTTCTGCCAGAGCCTGATCCCAGAAGGGCAGTTGGTTCTCGCAGAAGCAGAGGCAGCAGGAGGACATTTTTGCTCCCTGGCTTCAGGTAGGATTTGGCTAAGATTTGGCTAAGATTTTAAACTGAGTGTGGGCTTGGCTCCTGTGGTCAAAGTCTAACTGTTGTGTGACTGTTGTGTTGAAAGAGAGCCAGGTACTTAAGTTGATTGACAGCAGGCATTGTCCCCTGTTAATTGAGTTTCTGGGAAAGCTTTATTTGCCAGTGGGAGTTTCTGCCAGAGCCTGATCCCAGAAGGGCAGTTGGTTCTCGCAGAAGCAGAGGCAGCAGGAGGACATTTTTGCTCCCTGGCTTCAGGTAGGATTTGGCTAAGATTTGGCTAAGATTTTAAACTGAGTGTGGGCTTGGCTCCTGTGGTCAAAGTCTAACTGTTGTGTGACTGTTGTGTTGAAAGAGAGCCAGGTACTTAAGTTGATTGACAGCAGGCATTGTCCCCTGTTAATTGAGTTTCTGGGAAAGCTTTATTTGCCAGTGTGAGTTTCTGCCAGAGCCTGATCCCAGAAGGGCAGTTGGTTCTCGCAGAAGCAGAGGAAGCAGGAGGACATTTTTGCTCCCTGGCTTCAGGTAGGATTTGGCTAAGATTTGGCTAAGATTTTAAACTGAGTTTGGGCTTGGCTCCTGTGGTCAAAGTCTAACTGTTGTGTGACTGTTGTGTTGAAAGAGAGCCAGGTACTTAAGTTGATTGACAGCAGGCATTGTCCCCTGTTAATTGAGTTTCTGGGAAAGCTTTATTTGCCAGTGGGAGTTTCTGCCAGAGCCTGATCCCAGAAGGGCAGTTGGTTCTCGCAGAAGCAGAGGCAGCAGGAGGACATTTTTGCTCCCTGGCTTCAGGTAGGATTTGGCTAAGATTTGGCTAAGATTTTAAACTGAGTTTGGGCTTGGCTCCTGTGGTCAAAGTCTAACTGTTGTGTGACTGTTGTGTTGAAAGAGAGCCAGGTACTTAAGTTGATTGACAGCAGGCATTGTCCCCTGTTAATTGAGTTTCTGGGAAAGCTTTATTTGCCAGTGGGAGTTTCTGCCAGAGCCTGATCCCAGAAGGGCAGTTGGTTCTCGCAGAAGCAGAGGCAGCAGGAGGACATTTTTGCTCCCTGGCTTCAGGTAGGATTTGGCTAAGATTTTAAACTGAGTGTGGGCTTGGCTCCTGTGGTCAAAGTCTAACTGTTGTGTGACTGTTGTGTTGAAAGAGAGCCAGGTACTTAAGTTGATTGACAGCAGGCATTGTCCCCTGTTAATTGAGTTTCTGGGAAAGCTTTATTTGCCAGTGTCGCGCGCGCCTAACGGCGCGCACGAAAAAGGCACCTTTACTAACTATCCTTTGCAGTACATACAGGAAACAAAGCAACATAAACAAATACACAAAGAGGTGGTTTGTTGCAGTTTGCACATAAAGTGCGTGCATATAACTTAACTGTACAAAGATCCCACTTGGCCACCACGCTCACCAAGAGATGCAACAAAAGCAAAACATTCCCATCACATGCACCAGCTGTGGCATGTTCCGCTTTTTCACACAAAAACTAGACAACTACATCTGCTCCAAATGCAAACAGATGACTCTGATGGAGCAGAGGATCCAACAGCTCGAGCACCGTATTAAGACCCTTAAGGACATTCAGGCACTCGAGCTCTTCTTGGACACTGCACAACACGCTGCTGTAGATCAGCAGCCTGCATCACACCAACACCACCAAGACCATGATCAGGAACCTTATGGGGAGATCAACTCAAAGGTAGACAACCCTCAGGCTTGGAAGAAGGTCACCCATAGAAGGAGACGCAGGACCAGGCAGCCTCCGCAGAACTCCTCTGCTCAGCTGCATTTACACAACAGATTTGAAATTCTTACATCATTAACATACAATCAGGAAACACATCTTGTGGAGGACCACAGTTTCTTAGATACCACTCAGTGGACCACCCTGGATCAATGCGCAGGGGATAGCCCTGACGGGGACAGTGCATCACCACAGTCACACTTATGTAATCATGCAAATGCTCCATCCCCAATCATAGACCAGGAGCAACAGGAACATCCTTGGGAGAGTAATGGGCTCTCGGATGTATCTCAATGGATTGTCATTGATGAATGCACTGGGGATGTTGAGGAGGAGGACAACACTTTACACCTACATGATTCACTTCAACAGGAACACTCTTCAGGGGACATACACACTGTCTTGCACAAAAGGGACCCTGTCAATCCTCAAAGGAAACAGGTCTTGGTAGTAGGTGACTCCCTCCTTAGAGGAACGGAAGCCATCATTTCCAGACCGGATGGGATGGCTCGAGAAACATGCTGCCTCCCGGGGGCAAAAATACACCATATCACTCAGAGGCTCAGCAGGCTCCTAAAGCCCCATCACCCTCCCCACCTTATGTTGATTCATGTAGGTACCAATGACACCGCTAGGCATACTTTTCAAAAGATCACAAATGATTTTCGAGCTCTGGGAACAAAGCTAAAACTGTATAATGTACATGTGATCTTTTCATCCCTCCTCCCTGTTGTAGGACACGGCTCTACAAGGGCCGGAAAAATAGTACAGGTCAATAACTGGCTCAGAAAATGGTGTCAAGAGGAGCATTTTGGCTTCCTTGACCATGGTCTACTCTTCCAAGAGGATGGACTACTGGCAAGCGATGGGGTGCATCTCACACAAGTAGGAAAACATCTTTTTGCACACAGACTCACAAATCTCATCAGGCGCACTTTAAACTAGATCCACTGGGGGAGGGGAACAACAGCCTGGCGAACACTATATTACCCACGACCACAGGGAACCTCCGAAAGGCTAAACGGAGGGCTGCACAAACACAGCAAGGACCAAGTACAGAGAGCACAATAATCCCAAATAAACAGTTCGAGGGGAGGTCACAGGGGCTTACATGTCTTTACACTAATGCTCAGAGCATGGGAAATAAGCAAGACGAACTCCAACTTCTAGCACAGCACCACACATACGATGTCATAGGCATCACTGAAACCTGGTGGGATGACTCCCATCACTGGAATTTAAACATTGAGGGCTATAACCTCTTTCACAGAAATAGAACAAAGGGGAGAGGAGGGGGAGTAGCTTTATATGTCAAAAACAGTTACGTTGCAGAAGAAATGCAAGACTGTAATCCGGGAAACCAGCTTGAAAGCATCTGGATAAGAATCAAGGGAACCGGGACTCAAAAAGATCTTGTCGTGGGTGTCTACTAAAGACCTCCGAGTCAGGATGAAGGACTTGATGAAGCCTTCTGTCAACAGCTGACCAAACAGGCACAAAGAAGAGATATAGTAGTCATGGGCGATTTCAATTATCCCGATATCTGCTGGAAAACAAACTCAGCCAAGAGTACAAAGTCCAACAAATTCCTCACTTGCCTTGCAGATAATTTTATGGTCCAGAAGGTAGAAGAGGCAACAAGGGGATCAGCAACTCTTGATCTAATCTTAACAAATGTGGAAGACCTGATCCATACAGTTGAAGTGGTTGGATCCTTAGGGGCAAGTGACCATGTGCTCCTGCAGTTTGCAATACAAAGGAATGCTGAAACTAAGACAAGTCAAACACGCATTCTGGACTTTAAGAGAGCTGACTTCCAAAAAATGAAGGAATTACTGAGCGGCATTCCATGGACGCCGATATTAAAAAACAAGGGAGTTAAGGATGGATGGGAGTTTTTTAAAAGTGAAATACTCAAGGCGCAAATGCAAACAGTGCCAACAAAGAAGAAAAATAAGACAAGTGCAAAGAAGCCAGAATGGATGTCCAAAGAACTTCTAACTGAGCTAAAGCTCAAAAGTGACATGCACAAGAAGTGGAAAAGGGGAGAAATCACCAAAGAAGAATTCAAACGTATAGCCAACACCTGTAGGGAAAAGGTTCGCAAGGCTAAAGCGCAAAATGAGCTCAGGCTTGCCAGGGACATAAAAAACAACAAAAAAGGCTTTTTTGCTTACGTTGGTAGAAAAAGGAAGAAAAAGGAGGCGATAGGGCCATTGCAAGGAGAAGATGGGGTGATGGCGACAGGGGACAGGGAAAAGGCAGAACTACTTAATGCCTTCTTTGCCTCGGTCTTCTCAGAAAAAGAAAGCCATCTTCAACCTCAGCAACACGGAATGGACGAAGGATTGGGGGAAATCCAACCCCAAATAGGGAAACAAGTTGTCCAGGAACACTTGGCCTCTCTAAACGAATTCAAGTCCCCAGGGCCAGATCAGCTACACCCAAGAGTACTGAAGGAACTAGCGGAAGTTATTTCAGAACCACTGGCAATTATCTTCGAGAGTTCTTGGAGAACGGGAGAAGTCCCAGCAGATTGGAGGAGGGCGAATGTGGTCCCTATCTTCAAGAAGGGAAAAAAGAACGACCCAAACAATTACCGTCCGGTCAGCCTCACATCAATACCAGGCAAAATTCTGGAAAAGATCATTAAGGAAGTGGTCTGCGAACACTTAGAAACAAATGCGGTCATTGCTAATAGTCAACACGGATTTACCAAAAACAAGTCATGCCAGACTAATCTGATCTCTTTTTTCGATAGAGTTACGAGTTGGGTCGATACAGGGAATGCTGTGGATGTAGCGTACCTGGATTTCAGTAAGGCCTTCGACAAAGTCCCTCACGACCTTCTGGCAAACAAACTAGTAAAATGTGGGCTAGACAAAACTACGGTTAGGTGGATCTGTAATTGGCTAAGCGAACGAACCCAAAGGGTGCTCACCAATGCGTCGTCTTCATCATGGAAAGAAGTGACAAGTGGAGTGCCGCAGGGCTCCGTCCTGGGCCCGGTTCTGTTCAACATCTTTATTAACGATTTAGACGAAGGGTTAGAAGACACGATCATCAAGTTTGCAGACGACACAAAACTGGGAGGGATAGCTAACACTCCAGAAGACAGGAGCAGAATTCAAAACGATCTTGACAGACTAGAGAGATGGGCCAAAACTAACAAAATGAAGTTCAACAGGGACAAATGCAAGATACTTCACTTCGGCAGAAAAAATGGAAATCAAAGATACAGAATGGGGGACGCCTGGCTTGACAGCAGTGTGTGCGAAAAAGACCTTGGAGTCCTCGTGGACAACAAGCTAAACATGAGCCAACAATGTGATGCGGCAGCTAAAAAAGCCAATGGGATTCTGGCCTGTATCAATAGGGGTATAGCGTCTAGATCCAGGGAAGTCATGCTCCCCCTCTATTCTGCCTTGGTCAGACCACACCTGGAATACTGCGTCCAATTTTGGGCACCACAGTTGAAGGGAGATGTTGACAAGCTGGAAAGCGTCCAGAGGAGGGCGACTAAAATGATTAAGGTTCTGGAGAACAAGCCCTATGAGGAGCGGCTTAAAGAGCTGGGCATGTTTAGCCTGCAGAAGAGAAGGCTGAGAGGAGACATGATAGCCATGTACAAATATGTGAAGGGAAGTCATAGGGAAGAGGGAGCAAGCTTGTTTTCTGCTGCCCTGCAGACTAGGACACGGAACAATGGCTTCAAACTACAGGAAAGGAGATTCCACCTGAACATCAGGAAGAACTTCCTCACTGTGATGGATGTTCGGCAGTGGAACTCTCTCCCCAGGGCCGTGGTGGAGGCTCCTTCCTTGGAGGCTTTTAAGCAGAGGCTGGATGGCCATCTGTCGGGGGTGCTTTGAATACGATTTCCTGCTTCTTAGCAGGGGGTTGGACTAGATGGCCCATGTGGTCTCTTCCAACTCTACTATTCTATGATTCTATGATTCTATGATTTGTTCTGGTTGGTCATTTTTGTCATCTTTTATTATATATGCCAACTTTCCCCACAAGCACTATTTCCTACTTTTTTCTATACCAGACTTCAATGAGGGGCTCCATTTTTTTCAGTTCTGAGCTATTATTCATCTTGCTGGTAAACATGAATCAATTATTTATGATTCAATGCTTCACAGTTGTTGTGAAATATGGAGAGAAGTTCTATTTTGGGGTCAACAGGAATTGCTTATTTTATAACTTGACTATTATATATTTTTTCCAAAATGGAGAAATATTGGGACACGTGGAAGCACATATCTAGTGCCACAACAGTACTTCCAGCATTTGTTAGATGATATATTCCATTTTTGGAGCCTCTGGTGGTTCAGTGTGTTAAAGCGCTGAGCTGCTGAACTTGCAGATTGAAAGGTCCCAGGTTCAACCCCGGGGAGCGGAGTGAGCACCCTCTGTTAGCTCCAGCTTCTGCCAACCTAGCAGTTCGAAAACATGCAAATGTGAGTAGATCAATAGGTTCCGCTCCGGCGGGAATGTAACGGCACTCCATGCAGTCATGCCAGCCACATGACCTTGGAGGTGTCTACGGACAACGCCGGCTCTTCAGCTTAGAAATGGAGATGAGCACCAACCCACAGAGTTGATCATGACTGGACTTAACGTCAGGGGAAAACCTTTACCTATATATTAACCTTCCTTGCTTAGTTGCTCCATGCCTCACAACCTCTGAGGATGCCTGCCATAGATGTGGGCGAAACGTCAGGAAGGAATACTTCTGGAACATGGTCATACATATAACAACCCTGTGATCCCGGGCATGAAAGCCTTCGACAACACACTAGTCAGTTTATTCCATGAGAAACTTTTAAAGCAGTACTAAGACACTTTTTAAAAAGAAAATTCTATTTTAATAACTTTAGTGATAGTTTACTAAAATTAACTTTATTAATCATGGCTTAAAACTAACTGCAGTTTGTTTCCTGTTAAAAAGTAATTTTGATGTGGGTTATGGAGAATTAGCTTGTCTGGACAATTAAGATCTGTTATGATCTGAAACTTTTCATAATCAACTTTGTGGGCCAACTGGCCAATGTGTGGTGTTAAGCCATTAATTCAGGGACATGGATGTTTAGGAGAGCATAGAAAGTTACTTATAAGATCAATCCCATAAATATTGTAACTGTATCATGTTGCTGTGTAATTTGGGAAATGCTGTAGTAGCTACTTTGTCATTATCCAGTGATCTGTAGCAGATCTTAATAACTTGCTTCCAGTACTCCCTCTCACCCACAGTTTCTTTTTTCATGTTTAACAAGAAAAAGACAACAGTATTATCACCTAGTTCTTTTGTTCACCACTGACTACTGTGCACGAACAAAACTTTTTTGGTTGCCTACATTTTTGCCCTTGCTCCTGACAAGATCAACTAGTATTTTCTTCCTTTATCACATTTATAGGTAAACGCTGTAAGTGTCAAGTCAACATTCCTTCTGGATAAATTGTGACCTAAAATTAACCTGAGCTGTATAGGAGCTGCTGTTACTTGATTTACAGCTGGCTGGTTAGCCCCAGAGGGCAATTGTTATCAGCAAGTTAAAGAACTGGTGGGGATTATCAGGCAGCACCGCAGGCTGAATGGATTAAGTTATCTTTTTTTCACAGATATTAACCAGATCCTTTCCTAAGCAGAGACCAATAAGTCAGGTTTTTAAACAGCCATTGTGAGGGATGAGTCTAAAAAGAGAGTGTTTCAGTACTAATTAAAATATTGATGGTGTTTTTGTCTGAGTGGTGATTAATTGATGCTAGAATTCTGTCACTGAACAGGAAATGTACTGTTGTGGTGTGAAGTTTAAAGTTTACATTTTAATGTTACTGGTAGTGCTAATGCGTGGAGCTGTCTGATCTGTTGGTGCAAAAATGTCACTTAAACTTGTAGATTCTCATTGTTAATACTAAGATGTTTCTACTCTCCTGATGCTTCTGGAGAGACAGAACAGCTTTGGGATAGTGTCTTCTCATGGAGCAGACAGGCAGGGATGCTGACTTCTGTTGTTTCACAAAATGCAAGGTTATGGCTAAATACTGTTGTAGTTTTGCAGACCATTTGAGGACAAAATTGCTTTAATTCAACTTAGATTGGATTGTGCATTCTTTGCTCGTCTTATGGAAGTGTTGAGGGCATCATTAGATTGTTGGATCAATTTCCATCATTGCAACCAAGGCTATGGAGAAGAGCCTTATTATGGTGAGGATGATTGAATGCATATTTGACTGTAAAATCTAGTAGAGGTGGGTTGGCTCTCTGGAACCAGAGAATGGTGAGTGAGTGTCCCCTTGGTGTTAGACTAGGGGTGGATGAAGGGGGGTGAGAGCTGTTTCTATGCTGTGCACCCGGTTTGTGGGTGAGACTGTCATGCAATGTGCTGGCAAATCTGTGTTTTCCTAACAGATCAGAGATAACAGGTTATTCAATCTAACAACTAAAAACCATTGCCTAGCATCATTTACACCTGGTTGTAAACCACAAGAGAAGATTCTATTCTATTCTAAAGGGTTTTTGGCTCTTTTCTGAAATGTCATGTTTTCTAAAAAAATTATGATCTCCAAATGGTTATGAATGCCATTTTCCAAAATAAATTGACATGCTAATTGACAAAATCAGTATTCTGAACACCCATTGTTAAAAGTGTGTGTTGACAATTATTCCTCAATGCTTGTGTAAGTCATTTACAATCTAAGGAAATTCTGATTATTAAAATAATGTGTTGAAGCCATTTTCAAATCCTTTGGAATTTTCCTGTTTTAAATGTGTAATTATTATTTTATTATGAAAACACTACTGAAAATGTGGACATGGTGTTTAATGAACCCTCAACTCTATTAAGAGGGAAGAAAATTTGAGAATTTATTGCTACAACTGGAAGAAGATTCTACGCATTGTGTGTAGTACTTACAGATACTACAACAAGCTTTGCACTTTTTTAAGAATAAAGGAATGAAAATAAAGGAAACCAATTGGAAACAAGTAAATGAATATCTCGTGATAAAGAATAAAAAAATATTGATATGAAAACAATTATTCGTAAAAACAAAATTATGAACAAAAACCAAAGGGGACAAAAGAAGAAAGGGAGAAAAGAACAAGAATAGAAAAGAAAAATAGAAAAGGAACAGACCGCTGGAAGATACCAGGAAGTCAAAACAATCAATTATCTTTCTCTGTAACATCGTTTCTCTATCCTGATAATTTTTAATCTATGTTTATATCTTCATTTAATCTTCGCCTATGCTATACATATATATTCTATATTTTCATTTTTTTCTCTTCTTTTCTCTACTGCAATTAAGTAATTATAACAATAATAAAAAATTTAAATGAGTTTTTTCCAGTATATACACAATTTAGTGTATGTAATACACATAGTAAAATAGATACTCTTAACTTGCAGTCTTAAATCTGCTCTATTTATGTCCCTTTTTTCATATTTATTTATTTATTTATTTACTACATTTATATGCTGCCCTTCTCACCCCAAAGGGGACTCAGAGCGGCTTACATTTTACATTCACATACAATACATTATATTATTAGCATAGTACAATACTAGCATTAAATTACTATATTGTACTATATCATTACATTGTAATATTATTAGTAATATTACATTTAATACATAATATATAATTAATATTATTTAATTGTATTATCAGTATTATATCATAATACATTATCATATTATCAATATTATATGTATATACAATATATTATATTATTATATATTATTATAAATTAAGTTGTATTTTATATACACACACACACACACAGTAGAGTCTCACTTATCCAAGCTAAACGGGCCGGCAGAAGCTTGGATAAGCGAATATCTTGGATAATAAGGAGAGATTAAGGAAAAGCCTATTAAACATCAAATAAGGTTATGATTTTACAAACTATGCACCAAAACATCATGTTGTACAAATTTGACATAAAAAGTAGTTCAATATGCAGTAATGTTATGTTGTAATTACTGTATTTATGAATTTAGCACCAAAATATCATGATATATTGAAAACATTGACTACAAAAATGGCTTGGATAATCCAGAAACTTGGATAAGCGAGGCTTGGATAAGTGAGACGCTACTGTATATTAGCATAGTAACATAATATATACAGTAGAGCAGGGGTCCTCAAACTTTTAAAGCAAAGGGCAAGTCCACAATCCTTCAGACTGTTGAGGGGCCGAATTATCATTTGGAAAAAAAACAATTCCTATGCACAGTGCACATATCTTATTTGTAGTGCAAAACAACAACAATAACAATGAAAGACCAATACAATATTTAAAAATGAAAATAATTTTAACCAACATAAACCTATCAGGATTTCAATAGGAAGTGTGGGCCTGCTTCTGGCCAATGAGATAGTCAGGTTAATTAGGATTGTTGTTGTTGTGTGTCTTCAAGTCATGTCAGACTTTGGGCGAGCCTAAGTCCAAAATTATTTATTTATTCATTTACTACATTTATTTACTACATTTATATCCCACCCTTCTCACCCCGAAGGGAACTCAGAGCAGCTGTATGTACATACAATATATTATATTATTAGCATAGCGCAATATTAGCATTATATATTACTATATTGAACTATACCACTATACTGTAATATTATATGTAATATATAACATATAATTAATATTATTATATGGTATTATTAGTAGTATTGTATAAAATGATAATATTATCAATATCATATGTATATACAATATATTATATTATTAAAACTGATATTAAAATATTATATTATAAATGAGGGTGGGGGCCAGGTAAATGACCTTGGAGGGCCACATCTGGCCCCCGGGCCTTAGTTTGGGGACCCCTGCAGTAGAGTCTCACTTATCCAAGCCTCGCTTATCCAAAGTTCTGGATTATCCAAGCCATTTTTGTAGTCAATGTTTTCAATATATCATGATATTTTGGTGCTAAATTCGTAAATGCAGTAATTACAACATAACATTACTGCATTTTCTGTCAAATTTGTTGTATAACATGATGTTTTGGTGCTTAAGTTGTAAAATCATAACCTAATTTGATGTTTAATAGGCTTTTCCTTAATCCCTCCTTATTATCCAAGATACTCGCTTATCCAAGCTTCTGCTGGCCCGTTTAGCTTGGATAAGTGAGACTCTACTGTATATCTATATATTAACGCTTCTTTTTCTTTTTTCCTTCTCTCTTTTCTCTTCTCTATTACTATTGTACTATTATTGTATTATAAAATAAATCGTAATAAAAAGTATTTAAACAAAAAAAAACAAGCTTGGCACTTTTTCAACAGCTTATTTGAAAGCCATGTTAAAATATCATTTTTAATTACTGCTCTATATAATAGCCTGGGTGTGATAATATGTGTATATGTGTTGACTGGTCATTTCGTGCACCAGACATAGGTCCATTGTATATGTAAATTATGTGCTGGGAAAAGGAGAGAGAGATTGAAGTCATATTTAATAATACTGAATTAATATAATGCAAACGTAGGAAAAAAAGAAGGCCCTGGAATATACAGCCAACTAGAAAAGTGACACCTCCAGGTGTGCTCCAGGTTAGAAATGGTAAATACTGATAAAGCAACATATTGACACTGAAATCCTTGATAATATAAGATTGAGATCAACGTAGGGAATGGGCATAATAAATCAGATTATTGCTATTTATTGCCACTGAATTTTTACACAATTCCCATTCATTTCAGTGGGATGTACTTAGCAAAATGGGCAGTGTTTAGAAACAGAGAAATAATTCTAATAAACAAATTGGCTTAATAATACACCATAGTTTGGAATGGAAGTATTTATGTGAGCAAGTAGAAATGTTTACTGAAAGCATTGTTCAGACTCAAACTGAGTCCTTTTACTTTGCTCTGGGAGAAGTGGAGACAGGTAGCTACGTGGGGCTGCCTTTGAAGATGGCCCATCTCTCTAGTCTGTCAAGATCGTTTTGAATTCTGCTCCTGTCTTCTGGAGTGTTAGCTGTCCCTCCCAGTTTGGTGTCGTCTGCAGCCTTGATGATCGTGCCTTCTAACCCTTCGTCTAAGTGTTAATAAAGATATTAAACAGAACCGGGCCCAGGACGGAGCCCTGCGGCACTCCACTTCTCACTTCTTTCCATGATGAAGACGACACATTGGTGAGCACCCTTTGGGTTTGTTTGCTTAGCCAATTACAGATCCACCTAACCGTAGTTTTGTCTAGCCCACATTTTACTAGGTTGTTTGCCAGAAGGTCGTGGGGAACTTTGTCGAAGGCCTTACTGAAATCCAGGTACGCTACATCCACGGCATTCCCTGTATCGACCCAACTCGTAACTCTATCGAAAAAAGAGATCAGATTAGTCTGGCATGACTTGTTTTTGGTAAATCCGTGTTGGCTATTAGCAATGACTGCATTTGTTTCTAAGTGTTCGCAGACCACTTCCTTAATGATCTTTTCCAGAATCTTGCCTGGTATCGATGTGAGGCTGACCGGACGGTAAATATTTGGGTCGTTCTTTTTTCCCTTCTTGAAAATAGGGACCACATTCGCCCTCCTCCAATCTGCTGGGACTTCTCCCGTTCTCCAAGAACTCTCGAAGATAATTGCCAGTGGTTCTGAAATAACTTCCGCTAGTTCCTTCAATACTCTTGGATGTAGCTGATCTGGCCCTGGGGACTTGAATTCGTTTAGAGAGGCCAGGTGTTCCTGGACAACTTGTTTCCCTATTTGGGGTTGGATTTCCTCCAATCCTTCGTCCATTCCATGTTGCTGAGGTTGAAGATGGCTTTCTTTTTGTGAGAAGACCGAGGCAAAGAAGGCATTAAGTAATTCTGCCTTTTCCCTGTCCCTTGTCACCATCACCCCATCTTCTCTTCGCAGTGGCCCTATTGCCTCCTTGTTCTTCCTTTTTCTACCAACGTAAGCAAAAAACCTTTTTTTGTTGTTTTTATTGTCCCTGGCAAGCCTGAGCTCATTTTGCGCTTTAGCCTTGCGAACCTTTTCCCTACAGGAGTTGGCTATACGTTTGAATTCTTTGGTGATTTCTCCCCTTTTCCACTTCTTGTGCATGTCACTTTTGAGTCTTAGCTCGATTAGAAGTTCTTTGGACATCCATTCTGGCTTCTTCGCACTTGTCTTATTTTTTTTCTTTGTTGACATTTTTTGCATTTGCGCCTTGAGTATTTCACCTTTTAAAAACTCCCATCCATCTTTAACTTGCTTGTCTTTTAATATTGGCGTCCATTGAATGCTGCTCAGTAATTCCTTCATTTATGGAAGTCAGCTCTCTTAAAGTCCAGAATGCGTGTTTGACTTGTCTTAGTTTCAGCCTTCCTTTGTATCACAAACTGCAGGAGCACATGGTCACTTGCCCCTAAGGATCCAACCACTTCGACTGTATTGATCAGGTCTTCCACATTTGTTAAGATTAGATCAAGAGTAGCCGATCCCCTTGTTGCCTCTTCTACTTTCTGGACCATAAAATTGTCTGCAGGGCAAGTGAGGAATTTGTTGGACTTTGTACTCTTGGCCGAGTTTGTTTTCCATCAGATATTGGGATAGTTGAAATCGTCCATGACTACTATATCTCTTATTTGCGCCTGTTTGGTCAGCTGTTGACAGAAGGCTTCATCAAGTCCTTCATCCTGACTCGGAGGTCTGTAGTAGACACCCACGACAAGGTCTTTTTGAGTCCCGGTTCCCTTGATACTTATCCAGATGCTTTCAAGCTGGTTTCCCGGATTACAGTCTTGCATTTCTTCTGCAACATAACTGTTTTTGACATATAAAGCTACTCCCCCTCCTCTCCCCTTTGTTCTGTTTCTGTGAAAGAGGCTATAGCCCTCAATGGCTAAATTCCAATGATGGGAGTCATCCCACCAGGTTTCAGTGATGCCTATGACATCGTATGTGTGGTGCTGTGCTAAGAGTTGGAGTTCGTCTTGCTTATTTCCCATGCTCTGTGCATTAGTGTAAAGACATGTAAGCCCCTGTGACCTCCCCTCGAGCTGTTTATTTGGGATTATTGTGCTCTCTGTACTTGGTCCTTGCTGTGTTTGTGCAGCCCTCCGTTTAGCCTTTTGGCGGTTCCCTGTGGTCGTGGGTAATATAGTGTTCGCCAGGCTGTTGTTCCCCTCCCCCAGTGGATCTAGTTTAAAGTGCGCCTGATGAGGTTTGTGAGTCTGTGTGCAAAAAGATGTTTTCCTACTTGTGTGAGATGCACCCCATCACTTGCCAGTAGGCCATCCTCCTGGAAGAGTAGGCCATGGTCGAGGAAGCCAAAACGCTTCTGAGCCAGTTATTGACCTGTACTATTTTTCTGGCCCTTGTAGAGCTGTGTCCTACAATGGGGAGGAGGGATGAAAAGATCACTTGTACATTACACAGTTTTAGCTTTGTTCCTAGAGCTCGAAAATCGTTTGTGATCTTTTGAAAAGTATGCCTAGCGGTGTCATTAGTTCCTACATGAATCAACATAAGTTGGGGAGGGTGATGGAGCTTTAGGAGCCTGGTGAGCCTCTGAGTGATATGGTGTATTTTTGCACCTGGGAGGCAGCATTATTTCTTGAGCCATCCCATCCAGTCTGGAAATGATGGTTTCCGTTCCTCTAAGGAGGGAGTCACCTACTTCCAAGACCTGTTTCCTTTGAGGATTGACAGGGTCCCTTTTGTGAAAGACAGTGTGTAAGTCTCCTGAAGAGTGATTTTATTTTGCAATAGTATCTGTTTTATATGAATTGTTGTTTTGTAGATTGTTTTATATGAATTGTTCTTTTTACATTGTTTTTAGGCATTGAATATTTTCCTATTTATTGTAAGCCGCTTTGAGTCCCCTTGGGGAGAAAGGTGAGGTAAAAGTGATGTAAATAAATAAATAAATAATGGACATGTGTAGTGAATAGTAAAAAAAATGAAACTGTAAGCAAAAAATAAAATTGAAAATGGAAAAAAATGTGGATGTGTTCTCAGAAAGCTAGTAGTAAGTGATATTGTAGTACCTGGCTGCAGGACATTTCCTTTTATTTAGGGAACATTTGCAAGTTTTCTCATTTGATATATTACTGATCCTTGGCTTAAAATAATTTGATGCAACGTTATCCATTGGATAAAAAGAAAATGTTCTATACACGTTATTTTACAGAGTTGGTCATCTACACATGCCATAGGGCATAAGTAAGAGTTATAATTACAAACAGTTGGGGTTGGACATAGATTATATTTTTGCAAAACACATTTGGCTTGGTCATGGGTAATAGGCATTAACCCTGCACAGTGCTTTGACTTTATGGATTCAGGCATTATATGTGGTTGCACTGCTGCAGCAAAAGGTTAAGTATTAATGGAAAATGTTCACAGCTCTTTTACTCAAAGAAAACATGTTACTTGTAAGTTTTCTTTTGATTTTTACTTTTACAGTAACATTGAATGTCTTCATTCATTTAGCCATCCATAAAGCAAATATTGTTGCACATGCAGTGGATAATAAGTCTTTTTAGGACTACTTGTGTGGCATGTCACAGATCATTAACTGCAAGTAACCACCTGACTTGAGGGAAGTCTGGAAGCATCATTACAGTGAAATGAGCTTTTATTTCTGTATCACTGCAGCACATTGATTTGTAGAAATGTCTCCATTAGCTACTGTGGAAATATATCTGCACCAAAGGAAGCTGATGATAGAGGATAACGGATGTTTGATTGTGAGAGAGACATTAGTACTGTGCTTTTGGACAGGGTATGAAAAGAAGGAAATAAGAGTTCAAGAATTTCTATAAATCTTGTTCTGCATGCACCATTAATTATTTTCACAATTGTTTCTTTCATTGAAAAGTGAGTCAAATTAGCACCCCTAGTAAAAGTTTTCAGCTAGTGTACAGTGTTGCTGCTTCGGTTGCACATTCATCTGATCTATACATTCATCAAATGCAATGTTTGTATACTGCTACAGTGTGTGGCTGTGTGTTGGGCTGAGGGAGGGGTGGAGGAGGGATAGGTCCACTCTTTTCAGAGGAGAAACAAGGCTTCTCAGTGTAATTTCTCCTTGACAATCAATAAATAATCTACATAAAAGGATTACATAATGGCCCTTGCTAGCTCTTATGTTCCAGTTTTAATAAAAACGAATAGCTAGGGATCCTGCAGTATTTTGCTCACAGCTTTTAAGCAGAATGTAACTTTAATAATGCTGTTAGCTCAGACTTTGTTGAAACGATGATGCTATGAATTGTTCCCTGTGCTGGTTTGGTTCTACCTGTAAAACAGGGCTCATGAGGAAGTTAGGATGATTAATGAACAAATAATACACATTATGAGTACTGATTGGGAATAAATTATGTGACTATTCCCTTTAGATATGCGAGCTTGTATGTGCAGTCTTGTTAGTGGTCTACAGCATATGCCTTCCATTTTTGCTAGCTGCATGCAAACTGGGAAATGGAGAAGAAGTAGCAAGTGGTGGGAAGTACATGGGCTTCGTTTTCTGTTTTTACTTTTCATCCTCTCTACTCCCTCTTGCTGCTCTTTCTCCCATCAAGGGTTCTGAGGCATATTTGTTATTCAAGTGGGGGAACAGTGTCTGGGGAAAGGGTTGCAAAGGAACCGTATCCAGTGGGGAATGGTTAACCACTCCCTTTTATCTCTAGTTTCTCTCCTGCAAGCTGTCACTGATTCCTGTGCTACTGGCAAATATAGCCTTTGGAACCCTCTGTTTCCTGTTGAATGTGTAGTTCTGTCTTAGCTACCTCATTAGTGAAATTATTTTAATATTTTATTATGTTTATCTATTGCATTTTTGTTGCCCGATGGTTAACAACAGAACCCAGCGCCAGCATGTAGAGACATTAATTCTCTTTATGAATAGACATTAGTTGTATTTGAAACCTGCATATTGGTGTTTAAAAAAGAAACATAGGAACATAGGGAAGTATATTTAAAATTTAAGAATTTAGTTAGTTGACCATGACTTGCTTTAGGCCTTATGGGCTATTTTATTATTTTACAAAGACACAATTTCTTTCTTAGTACAAATATTTGGCATTTTTAAATTACGGAGAATGTAGAAATTTCTCATGACTTTTTTGTAATAAACATTGTTCACTTTTCTACAGAACTGTGTTTATTCCCAGTATTAATCATTTTTATATAGAGTTTAGAAATACATTTTATCACTCAAGAAATCAATGTTTGTGCCTTGTCCACTACAAAATCAAACTGATTTAAGTTACTATTAATTTTCATTATGTGTTTAATTCATTTAACTGCAATTTATAGTTTTTGATTTTTGAGTATTATCTAAAGACCAAAGTCCATCTTGGATGGTTGCCACATATTTAGGGTATCAGTGCTGATGTGAATAGCCAGCATATGAGCATCAGTACTGTCTTGGCTGAGCTTCCCTTCCTGTGAGGGTTGCTGACACAGACTGACTCTATGCTGAAAGTATGCTTTGGGGATACTTTCAAGGATTATGGCTTAACACTTTCAAGTGATGTTGGGAGTTCCAGGGTTCAAAAGAAAAGAAAATGTGTAACACATTTCAGTATTGCCGTTATGTGTAAGTGTTAGAGTAGAACTGTTTAAATAATTTTAGAGATTTTTGCTTGCCTCGTATGACTTCAGATCTTAGTAATCTTAAAAGCTATTCTCCTTGGAAGCTGTGAAAGCACTTTTAAAAAAAAGGCTAAAGTTGATGTCATGAGTAAATATGAGCCTCAAGATAAGAAACCATAAAATATTATTCTAGGACACTTCATAAGTTCCTTAGTGTTGAATTTGGGAATGTTAGCTGTTCTGGATCAGTTTGGCAATTATATTTTCTCAACTGATTTTATACTCTTAACTGTTATATGCATTTATTGTAGAATTATAAAGTAATTCAAAGGTCACCTAGTTGTAGTTTTTCACCAGTTCCATTCAAGTTAGCCTGACAGATCGTCATCCAGTTATTGCTTAAACATGTGTAACAAAGGAGAGCACATTACTTTCCAAGTCAGTCTTGACACAGCAAGTTAATATGGAATAATTTGCAGTTCCAGGAGGTTGTTCCTTATGTCTAGTCAAAATCTCTTTTTTTGTAAAATGAACCTGATGGTTTGGAAAACAGTTGTTCTCCATCGTCTGTGTGACAGTTCCTCTAATATTTGTAGATGTCTACCGTAGCATTCTAATAATCCATAAACATAATCAATTCCTTCAACCTTTTCTTATAGAACAGTGGTTCTCAATCTGTGGGTCCCCAGATGTTTTGGCCTTCAACTCCCAGAAATCCTAATAGCTGGTAAGCTGGCTGGGATTTCTGGGAGTTGTAGGTCAAAACACCTGGGGATCCATAGATTGAGAACCACAGTTATAGAACCTGGTGTCTAAGGACCCTTTTACACATGCCTAAAGACCTAGAAGTAAATGGGATAAAAGAGGGTGGGTGGCTAAATGACAGTGGAATTGGGTTAACAGCTGAAAGGTACATATTTCAAAGGTGCATTTAAAATGCGATTCCATCCCAAAATGTGCATATTTGCATGACTATAACCCTGCAGTCATGGAAAATATGTTACTTCCTTCTCTTCCTCCTGTGTGAACTGCTCCAGCGCAAGTGTGCATTTTAAAAGCCCGAAACAGCTGATCAGGCTGTCAAAAATGGAGCCAAGAACACACAGGTAGCTCAATGGAAGCACAATTGGAAAGTAATTAGAACTCTCTGCAACCATTCCTTTCTTTTGATCTTTATAATATTAAACAGATCTTGAATTTACAGTTGGGTGAAGAGAGATAATAAGAAATCTGCTTGTGTGTACATTACGATCTCCACATGAGCACATATGAGTAAGATCTTAGAATGGCGGGAGGATCATTTCCTGGGGCTGACAGGTCTGTGTGTCGACTTGATGTCAGATCCTGGAATTTTTTGCCACACTTTAAACCTGCGTTTTGACACTATCTGGAAGCACCCTACCTAAGGCATTGTTATGCTTTTCTGGATATGTTTCTGTTGGCTGATATATTTTCTAAACTTCAGTGCTTGTTGTAGAATGATATCAATTCTTCTTGTGATCTGGACTATATACTTTTGTTAATGCATTTGAATTTTTGTTTTAAACTGCATTGCATTTCTCATTCATCTTAGCTTAGTCTGATAAAACTCTTCTAGGTCCACTATTGTGATGCTATATATTGTCAATTCTGTATTTGTGTATCTGATTTTTCCTACCTAAATGCTGAATTCTTTGGAGATGGTCCACTTAATAATAATAATAATAATAATAACAACAACAACAACAACAACAACAACAACAACAACAAGAACAACAACATTAACAACAACAACTTTATTCTTATATCCCGCCACCATCTCCCCAAGGGGAATCGGGGTGGCTTACATATGCGACAAAATGTCCACAAGACATAAAAGCAAAATAATCAATTACAAGAAAAACACAATAAAATAAAACCTAGTAAAATATGACATTCCAGATAAAAACAAAATTAAATAAAGCACAAGAATATAAAACAACAGCATTGAAACTCCATCAAAACAATGCATTATCTCTGTTGTAATTGATTGCTTGTTTTCATGTAAGTGAGCAATCATTGATATGCGCTCCTTGGATATGGTCCTTTGCCACTTCACATATCCACTTCACAGTAGTAATACCTAACTCACATTTGACCACCTTGAGAAAAAGATGACCCCTTTTCAATTGTGGAGCTAGTTTCCAAAAGGTACCAAATCCATCTGAACAAAGTTTACAGGGATCTAAAGAAATGTGCTGAGGATATGCATTCTTTTGCTATAAAAGGCAATTGTCCAAGCCTTGTACCAAAGTGATTTGATACATTTTAATAGTTTTAATCTGTCCATAATATTTCACTTCTAGCCAACAGTATTCTGCCACCTATAACTCAGTTTTCTTTTTCTTTTTTGGATTTGGTACCTTTTGGAAACAAACTCCACAAACATGGTCTCTGTAGCTCTTCCTCATTTGGTGTGACATAAAAAAGTATCAACTTTGGGGTCTGGTGGGTATTTGAAATAGCAAGCTGTGTAGAAATTTTAAGGCTTTATTTTTAAAAAAGGAATTAAATGTGGTTTTCAAATATTCTTTGTAAACGGGTCTTTTAAATGACAGGTAGTTTTCTCATTAGAAAACTAATAATTTCCTTAAGCTGTCTTCCTGCTCAAAAGCATAACGGTAAAGTCGATGGACTCCCTTTGGTGTTTATAACTTCCAGTATGAGAACAAAGCCAAACCAAAGATTTTTCAGAGTGTTGGAGTAGCTATATGTTTCGGGAGCTCGATCGCTTGGGCAATAATGTCGGTTTCTGAGCACTGCCAGTACTTTTTCCAGCTGCTTTACAGTGATATCTTGAAGCTTAACATGTAATCTGCCTGGGTAAGCCACAAAAGCCACTTTATATTAAAGCAGGCTCTGACAGTAAATCACAACTGAACAGCTGGCACCACTACTAAAGCAATAAACATATTTATTAAAAATCTAAACAGAAGAATTATATTAAAAAGCAAGGTGCAATTTCTACAGAGCAGTGGATAGAGTTTAAATATAAAACTGGGAAGTGTTCTAGATTAAGGGCCAAATTTATTCACATATGTTCTGGCACTTTCTGCACAATGTTCATGCTCTTTATAACAAAAGTGTGAAGCATGTGTTCCCCCTTCTCTTGCCTCGTATTAATTGTGCTTTTCTGCAGTTCATAAACCCCTTATTTGACCTTACGCAAGCAGGCTTTTCCTCCTTTACACACTTGTAAAAATTACTCTGCTGTTTCGGAAAGAGCAAGTACCACTGCAGTGTTAGAGTCCCAGGGTGGTATGAAGTATTAGTGGAATGCCTATGTGCATTTATTTCAATAAGTTGACATGCTGAGCTGTGCCGGTCTATGAATAATTGTACTTGATGTGTCTAAAATTATATCAATACTGAAATAGTAATGCAGCTTGACCACAGACAGGATTGTGTGTGCACTGCATTCTTGCAGTCACTGTAAATCTCTCAAGTGTGATATTGGCTGAAGTTCATCGTCTGACTTTTCATTAAACATGTACAAGTTTCTAGTCCCAAATGGGTGTGAAGATTGGCTTGATTCCTTATAGATAATGCCTGTTGAAATCTTGACAGGCTGTGCTTTTTGGATCCGGGGGGGGGGGGGGGTATTTTTAGTGTCCTGTTTACACATTACTTAAACTGATATTGGTGAATCAGTGCAAGGCACAGGCTAGGATTTAGAGAAATCTGCAGAGAACATTGCTTTTTGAAATAGAAATATTTATACAGGGTTAACTTTCCATTAATTAAAACAAAGCAGCTGTTTAAAGCACCCACTTAATTTTTGTGGAACAATTTTATGTGTTTTTACCTCACTCCTTTTTCTGTACTTCTCTGGCATCGGTGCAGCTGCATCACCCATTGCCATTCCCCTTTTAACCTCTACTTTTAATTAAGAAACATTAAATCAAATGCCTCTTAAAATGGTTGTAGCTTAGGTTTGGGAAAATAAAACTTCACATCTAGCCCAGAGGTACATGGACAGCTGTTTAAGAAGCACAAGCAAAATGTTACATATAAAAAGAGAAAGAGAGGGGAGAATTTTTAAAAGTTAAATTTCCAACTAGATTTTCCATGTTAAACGCTTGTTGACTTTGGTTTCCTATTTTCTGTAGAAAAACATTTCTTTTTCAGGAAGATAGAAACAAATATTTGTGTAATAGAAATATCAGGACCCTTGCTACCACTTCATTGCATTTTTCAAGACTAATGCAAGGTAGTCACACCTACCAGAGGAGAAATAATTTCACAGTTTCATAATAGGAAAACATGAAATTAAAAATGCAAATTATGTAATTCAGCTCATTAAAACATATAATGTACACCTGCATAACAAAAGAATTAATGAACTTAATGTGCCTTGTGATTATATTTTAAGGACTCAACCTATTTTATTTTCAATGGGTCATATCTATGTTCCGCTTCCAGAGAAGGAGACTCACTGAAGTCAGTGGAATTTGCTGCCTCAGAGGATAGTAAGATCCCCTTCTTGGGAAGTTTTTAAACAGAGGCTAGATGGCCATCTCACAGGAGTGCTTTGATTGGGTGTTCCTGTATGGAAGGTTTCAGACTGGATGGCACTCGTGGTCGCATCCAACTCCATCATTTGATGACTTAATCTAGACTAAGTTGTCTTGATTCCAGTAGGTATACTATAAGTATGGTGAAATCAAGATTCACCTGAAAGATTTTATTTCTTTGAAGAGTTTATAGAAGCTCACATTATATTGAGTTATTCAATATCTCTCTCTCTGTCACACACACTCACTCTCTCTCTCACACACACACTTTTTCATTTTATTGAATTTATCATTTCTTAATCAGTTTCTCTGAAATCTGAAAATCCCTTTTCAGAAATAAGCATTTATGGGAAAGTAAAAAAACCAAAAACAAACAGTGGAATTGCAGATTTGATGGCAAGTCAGCTAAATAGTGTGACGGTGCGGGTTTGAGGGATAGAAGCAGAGGTGAGGAGATGCTTCAACTCTTCCCTCATTCATTTCTTTCATCTTCTATCCTATAGTTATTTTCTCTCCAATTGCCTTAAGCTAGTAAGTTATTTAGACAGTAGGTGGAGACATGCCTTACTAACCCAGTTTCAAATGATATGAAGCACATTTACATTAATGAAGTTCAAGGGTTCTAAAAAGGTTCTCAGTGATTAGTTTCTATTTTTCAGTATGACATCTTATTCTTTTATACACTTTAAAAAGTTATAGTATTCAGTTGCCACTGCTTGTTAGAAATTTGGCATTTTGGTCAAGAAAAAAAAACCCCATCTCTCATAAAGACTATTCAGCGTTTGAAAAAATTTCCTTAGTATTTTAGCAGTACTCCATTGTCCTGGATATTGCCACAGCAGTTTTCTTTACATGTTTTAAGTCTTCAGATTCTTAGATAGAATTTATAGCATTGCTTTCACATGTTTGTTACTTTTAAAGACATAACATTTGGTACTTTGAACCCAAGGTTAACAATGTTATAAAAATGTAAATTGTATTAGCTGCTGCTCATGGGGGAGCAGTATTTCATAGAATCAGAACAGGTTTGAAGGAGATTTTACCCCAAATGGAGGAAAAAAAACCCCTCATTTGAAGCTAATATTAAGATTGGGAGGAAATTTACAATTGGTATAATTCCTATAGTGATCCCAATTCTCCAGAGTCATATATGCTTCTATGCTGACCTGGGGCCAATTTGGTCCTGGGAATGGTTTACACTGCCAGTCCCTGGCCACTGCGGAGGCAGGATGGAGGCCACTCTTGCCATCCCCTGCTGGTCTCCTTGTCACGGTAGGTGGGGGATGTGATAGGGGTTGTTCCAGTTGCTCATTGCCTGGAGTACCAGAGCGACATAGGAAAGGACAGAGGAGGAATTGCCTCCTCCTTTTTGTCCTCTTTTCTCTGATCACTTCATTGCTCCAGCCAGCATCACGGCAGGTGATGAAAGACTAATACAGACCATGTCGTGCCCACTGGTGTCTGCAACAATGAGGACAAGAGGAGACCATGAGTGCCATTGTGTGTACCAAGGGCACCCAAGCATGTGGAACACGGGACGGCCATGGGGGAGAATTCAAAGCAACCAGCAAGTTTTGTTTAGTGTGGTTCAAGGCTGCTTTAAACAGTTTTGGTCTGTGTTGACCTGGATCAGCTTTGTGTGATGTTTAGTCACCACGGAGCTGATTTGGCCACTGTTGGTGCTAAGTGATAAGTGTAGATGTGCCCCTAGTCCAACACTCAAATCCTTGCATCACACTGGTCACATGTTTTAAAAGTCAGTGTGGATTTCCTAAGAGAACCATCAATCCAACATTGGTATTATAAGTAGGCAAAAGTGTTATGGTTTATCGCTACCATATATATATCCTATTTGAGCCTATGGATGAAGGGACTGAAAGGTAGCATCAAGGACAGAAATGCCAGCCCTAAGTTGTAAAAAAACATAACTGCATCCAAAATCCAATAACTTCATTGAGGAAAGCAAAAATGCATGAAATGCATAACCTTTCAATCCTTCTAATAATGTTAAGGAGGCTGATAGGTCTACAGTTTGTTGGATCATTTCTTTTCCCCCTCTTTTGTATATGGGGACGATGATTATCATCCCCCAGTCCTTGGGAATTTGACCGTATTGGTCAATGTAGGTGAAAAGTGATGCTAAGGTGGGGATCCAGAAGTCTAGATTGTTCTTGATGGCTTCCAAAGGAATGATAATTTTTCCTGGGGCCTTCTCTTGCTGTAATTGGTTGACAAGGCTCTTGATCTCTGTTGGAGTGACTGCAGGCCATTTTGGTAGATTTTCCAGGTCTGGGGTGGATCGGGAATTCCTGCCAGTATGATCCTTGTCCTGAAAATATGCTTCCCATGACCCTGGGGGGATATGGCTTTCTATCGAGGGCCTAACATAGTTAGCTGTACATGATATGATGTGCCAGAAGGTGACTAAGTCTTTAGTTTGAACAGTTTGTATGAGCCATCTCCAATTGCTTTTCAAATCTTCCTTTTATTTTTCTCGGCCAACAGCGCATATATTGACTCTTCTGATGGAGAAGCTCTTGTGATACCATTACCAAGTTATTAGACCCCCCCTCCCCCCCCCCCCCGATGATCTCGTGGGCTGAGTTGGGTGTTAATAGTACTTGTATGTGGTCTTTAGCCTAGATTTTAAATTTTGTCAATGATTCAATTTTATAATGGTTCATTATTATTATTGAAGTATATAACCCTTTGGGTTTCATATGGTAATAGGTACCCTTGATATGAGCTGGTCATTGACCGTAATAAAAATTTACTTACTTACTTACTTTCAATCCTTCACTGGCAAAGGTGTTAATAATTATACAAGAGAAGAAATAGAAATGATGGTGTCACTAGCCTGCATTTTATTAAGATGTTGTTTTTGTTGTCAGTTAAGATGGTTTAGAACAGGCATGGACAAACTTGGGCCCTGCAGGTGTTTTAGACTTCAACTCCCACAATTCCTGGCCTCAGGCCCCTTCTTGTTCCCCCTCAAATGCTTAAGCGGCTGAGGGGGAAAAGGAAAGGGCCTAAGGTCAGGAATTGTGGGAGTTGAAGTCCAAAACACCTGCAGGGCCCAAGTTTGCCCATGCCTGGTTTAGAAGGCTATCAATGCCAGGAGAGGTCACTCACTCTTTGACCATGTGGGCACTGGGAGACAGAAAGTAGTGAAATCTAGGCAATAACATTTTAGACCCATTAGCAATAGAAGAATCAAGTTTCCTTGAAATCCAGGGTGGTTATTTCCTGGTTGAGGTTACCTACCCCTTTAAAGACAGAAAAGGTGTATCTTTAAAAATACTATCTGGATACTGAGGCTTGTGGGAAGGAATCCCATGGAGTTCTGAGGGGTCAATTTAGATAGGTTAATATTTACAATCAAAGAAGGAGAATTTTCAATTGGAAATTCACATGAACTTCATTCCCACATCTAACCTGCCCTATTAGTAATGGACTTAATTCCAGACCTGCTTGAAACTACACTCCCTCAAGCACAACCATGCATCCAGTAAATTGAAATTACAGTGGACATAAATGTTGTTGCATACCATTCTTTCAGCCCATGTCGGCTCACACTCTTCTGTTATGTGTACAACTTCTGCTTTGATAATATAATGTCAGGCACTCCCTTTTAAGCCAGCAAATAGGATATAAGATAAAACAATGTATATAGACTGTTTTCTAATACCTCTACAGATGAACCACCCTTAGAACTGTTTATTTTTTTTTCTCCTCAGAGTGCTTTCTAGGCTATCTGATGTGGGAAACTGGTAAGATTTTTCCCCAGTGTTCTAGGGATTGGCATCATATTTGTGCTCTTTGGTTAAAACCGTTCTTCATGTTCCTGGAAATTAGCAGCGATCAAGTGGCCAATGGTTTGTAGGTTGGCACTGATCCATGGAGCAGCACCAAACTTTGGTATCCATGGAGGGTCTTTGATCCAAACTCCAGCAGATACCAAGGGCCTACTACAATTTCAAAGCAACAGCACTATGGTTCAACTTACATTTTTGTTTCCCTTGCAGTTGGGCCAGGGGGCGGAGGGGTTCAGGTGCTAAATAGAGCAGCCTACTCTTTTTGAATTCTTTGGACTTTGTCCCTGCTGTGCATTGATCTTTATATCTCTTGATTATGCATATCGTACTTAGTGTGAGAAAAGCTGGACAGTTTTCTTCTTTAAAATTGTTCTCAGAAGTGCAGAAGAAACAGGCTTGCAATCAAATTAATGTTGCCTGTCTTCACCTAATAACTATCTGTCATGTTATCTCTCTAAATGTTGGTGTAAACAATTTATTTTGCATTTCAGATAACTTTCTGGAGGCTCTTAACTGTGACACTTAGTTTGGCCAAGATGAGTAAAAGCAGATGACTCTACTTTCCTGCCAATCTAAAAATATTGATATAAATCTGTCCTGGAACTTTAGATCTGATTTACACTAAATTAGCAGCATTTTTGTTTTTAAAATTAGGACCTTTTGTTTTTTGGAAAGTATGTTATTTTTGCAAGATCCGAGGTTAGCATCAGAGGTTAATACCAAAAGCTGCATCTTGCTTAGTGTGTGTGTATTTAGCATCTAGCAAGTTACTTTAAAATGTGGGGAGAGTTGGGAGCCAAGGCAAATACAAGACCAAGGTTGGATAAAAATTGTCTTAAAAGTGTTTTGTGATGGTGGCCTCCAAGACTGTGGGGGTTTAGTAGTTGTATAAATCATCTAGTCCAATGGTTCTCAACCTGTGGGTCCCCAGATGTTTTGGCCTTCAACTCCCAGAAATCCTAATAACTGGTAAACTGTCTGGGATTTCTGGGAGTTGTAGGACAAAACACCTGGGGAACCACAGGTTGAGAACCACTGATCTAGTCTTTTAAGGCATTTAAAGGCCTGAAACAGTTTTTGTGTGTATTTAAATGGAAGATTATGCACTTTGAAAGAGGCGCAAAACCGTGTGTCTTACGGATTTCACTGGTGGGCAGTTGCAATCCACAGCTCTCATTTTGCACATCTTTGGTTTCCTTTTAACATTTACTTGTTTTGATTGTCGTATGCAGTTGTTGCATCTTGGTGTTGCCCTTTTATCGTTGATGATCTTTTAAATATTATTAAATTAGTTTTCATATGTTTGGACTTGCTGTTTTTCATTGAAGGCATAAAATATAAATAAATTAAAGACCAATTCTACATAAAGGTTGACATAAGAAGATACCATGGCAGATTCACAGCAGGTGTCTACAGTATATGAGATTGTTAAAACCTCTCCCTACAAACTAATGAGCCTGAACATATTTGTTTAGAAACAACCTCTGTTCTTTATTTATAAGATCATATAGTTTCCCTAGCAAGATATCACCCTGGATGTTTATAGAGACAATAATTATATGCCTAATATAGTTTTTTTGTGTGTAGTGGCTGGTGAGAGGAGAGGTAATTGCTCCTGTAGGAGAAATTATTTTTTCTTCAGACATCGGTCGCTAGTGAAGCATGTCATTTATGCTTACCTATACTTTTTTTTTGCTTAAAGAAAGGAAATCCTAAACCGTCAGATTAAGCTTGAAAGTATCTGTACTTTTCTTGTCATGCAACATTTGTTTTCCTATGAAAAACCACACTTGGTCTTTGAAATCAGTTTTCTGAATGCTTACATTAGGCCACACCTGTACAATTTGTGACCCACCACACTGAATGTAATGCATTTTATATATTATGCCCTCTCAAGTGCTTGAGCCTTCCTTTCCTGTTTTTGCCGTCTAGGTTGGCAGTGCAAAAAGATTTATTGAGCAGCTGTCCTATATAGCTAGTGACCTGTATTTGGCTTTGTGGGTCACAACTAGTGTTCTCTTGCATTTGGCAAATTAGTAGGGTTAAGATTCCTGTTGATGGTGCCATTGCAACCCAGCAGGCTTTATATTATTATTATTTTTATTATGGCAGAAGTTTATTTTTAAAAGGCATATTTGAACATAGGTAGATCAATTTTATAAATCATGAAAGTTGTTTTACTTCTCAGATTGGTGTGGACTAATCGTAATAGCTCATTATTTAAGAATTATGTAACTTTATAACATGTATGAACAGCTGCAAATGCTTTTCAAAGGGCTTTTTAAAATGCTTTGGAAAATCATATATTTTACTTTTTCTATATAGTTTATTATACTTATACGAAAAACATTGTTTGTGATTGCACAGAAACATGAAAATGTTCACTAATCAATTCTAGTTTCAGAACTACAGTGATTACGTGATAGTTACTGGATAATAGAATTTTTTGTGTAAAAAGTGAAAACAGTTCTTAGCAAAACAAAAATAGCGTGTTCTTGATTTTTCAGTGGTCCATACTTTCCTATAGGCAATGCCTTTATTTTTTGCTTTTTTTCATTTCATTATTATGCATTTTTTTTCATTTGAATAGAAATTCCATAGTTACCATTCCCTTAATCCCACAATAAACTGAAGTTAAAAAACAGAAGTTGCAGTAATATCCAGTAATACAGTCTTAAAATACAGACAGTTTTAAAATGTTTCATTAAAATGGCAAAGATCACTATTAATTGCTGAATATGTTAGCAGTCAAGAAAATGTCTGGGTGAAATAAATATTAATTTGGAGCCCCTTCTGAGCCCAGTGAGGTATCATTTTATGTGGTGGCCAATTTGAAGAGTAGAGTGGTTAGTACAGAGGAATGTGGTCATTCAAATAATCAGACTTATGTGTAGGGCTTTATAAACTTTGAGTGAATGAATAAATGAACTGATAGATTTACAATACTTTTGGTCACAGATCAGCATATATACAATCAACAAAATCAGTACTATATTTACAATGTACATTAAAATTTACTCGATAAATATAGGTAAAACAATTGAAATATATTGACAGTAGTAGCATTCACTAATGCAGTTGATTTCTTTTGTCCATAATTTGACAGTAGGTGCACAAAACTTCTAAAATTATCAGAGGTTCTCTACCTCTTTTTAAAGTAGTAATCATCATCTACTTGAAATTCGCTACATAACGTCAGCAATAGGGAAAGAGCAAAAGTTCCTATAACAATTACAATATAATAGGATATGGATAACAACAACAACAACAGTAATGTTTATTTATTACCCACCTCTTCTCATGATTCTTCATGATTAACCATTTCCACCTTAACCAAATCACACAGATATGCTCACTCTATATAACATTTACTTCCAAATTTATCCTGATTTAGTGATGTTAAGAAAGCATTTCGTTTAGTTTAGTTGAAAGATTTCCCAAATTTAGGAATGCTCGCCATCACCACATACTTTGCTTGTATAAATATATTTCCCGTACCCTTAATTTTGGGGTACCTGGCTATTTCAAACAGGTTGTGTTGCAACTCCATATCCCAGCTATATTCTTTAATTATAAATTTAAAATTCCCGTGTGTATGCGCGTGTGTCTTCACCTATCAACCTATGGTAACCCCCATGAATTTCATAAGGTTTTCTTAGGCAAAGGAATACTCAGAGGTGGTTGTGTCAGTTCCTTCTTTTGAAATACAACCCACAGCACTTTGTATTCATTCGCAGTCTCCCATCCAAGGAGTAACCAGGACTTATCATGATTAGCCCCAAGATCAGATATGATCTGGTGATTTCATAGACAAGAATGATGAAACATGATGTGTGAATCCTAAGCCTCTCACTTCTCCTGTAGCAAATATTTTCATGTTGACGGACAGGTGATTATAGTGTTAGAAGAGCCAGATTCACTAGAGAAAAAAAAGTCAAGTTTTTCTAGTAGTGACTATTAAGGAATCATTCTCAGACTCAGCTGTAGAAACAATTTTTATCTGCCAAATTTCAAAAGGAGAAAATTTTGTATAAGTGCATACTTAGGAGCCGTATAAAAACTACAAATTCCCAAATAACTGCAGGAATAAATTGTCCTCCTTTCTTATATACCTTTAACTTGATCAGAGCTCTGCACCAGGACTGTAGGGGCATGATATGAAGTCCCACCGAAGCCATAAATGGTTGAATTTGTGGATACAGAATACTTATGGATATGAAGGCTAACTGTACGTATTTTGCACTGAACAATATAACCACTGATAAACACTTTATGTTAAATAGTAGAGCTGAAATCTATCTTATATATAGAGTGATGGAATCACAGCAGCGGACAAAACGACAAAACTAAACACCCCACAACCTCGAAAATTGACAGCACAACTCCTCATCCACGCCTCTAGGTTGATACAACAAAAAGAAAAGAAAAATAAAGTCCTAATTAGAGGGAGAGGAATAATTGTTTTTATCCAATTGCTGCCAGTTAGATGGCTAAGCTCCTCCCACTTGGTCTCCTAGCAACCCACTCAGCCCAGGGGACAAGCAGAGTTAGGCCTCACTCAGGCCTCTTCCCCACTGCCTATAAAATACAGATTATCATATTTTTACTGGATTATATGGCAGTATAGACTCAAGGCCCTTCCACACAGCTATATAACCCATTTATAATCTTATATTATCTGATTTGAACTGGATTATCTTGACTCCACACTGCCATATAATCCACTTCAGTGTGCATTTTATACAGCTATGTAGAAGGGGCCTCATATAATCCAGTTCTAAGCAGATAATATAAGATTATAAATATACAGTAGAGTCTCATTTATCCAACATAAACAGGCCGGCAGAATGTTGGATAAGTGAATATGTTGGATAATAAGGGATTCAGGAAAAGCCGATTAAACATCAAATTAGATAATCATTATACAAATTAAGCACCAAAACATCATGTAAGACAACCAATTTGACAGAAAAAGTAGTTCCATGTGCAGTAATGCTATGTAGTAATTCCTGTATTTACAAATTTACTACCAAAATATCACAATGAATTTAAAACACTGACTACAAAAACATTGACTACTAAAAGCCAGACTGCGTTGGATAATCTAATACATTGGATAAGCAAATGTTGGCTTAGTGAGATTCTACTGTAATATGAAATAATTACTGTGGTAGAATAATACAGAATAATATAATCTCTAAAACCAGGACAATAAATAAGGAGCAACACTCTGAAAGCAGGGAAATTAGGAATCCCACAAAGGAAACAATCAGGGCCAGCTAACACCTCCCAAGAAAGGATTCTTCCAGAAAGGAAGCTGAGAAGGGAGTGAAGCAGTGTGTATTACCAAAGTCACTATTATTACTATCATTATTATCATTATTATTATTATTATTATTATTATTATTATTATTATTATTATTATTATTGTGTTGCTGTAAACCGTGAAAATGAATACAATCTGCCTCCAAGTATTCAAAAACACTAAAATCAGAATACAGTAGAGTCTCACTTATCCAACATAAACGGGCCGGCAGAACGTTGGATAAGTGAATATGTTGGATAATAAGGAGAGATTAAGAAAAAGCCTATTAAACATCAAATTAGGTTATAATTTTACAAATTAAGCATCAAAACATCATTTTATACAACAAATTTGACAGAAAAAGTAGTTCATTACACATTAATGCTCTGTAGTAGTTAATGTATTTACGAATTTAGCACCAAAATATCACAATGCATTGAAAACATTGACTACAAAAATGCGTTGGATAATCCAGAATGTTGGATAAGTGAGACTCTACTGTATATAAAAATTACTGTGGTACAATAAAACACAACAGTACAATCTCTAAAGTCTGCTGCCCTGCAGACTAGGAACGGAACAATGGCTTCAAACTACAGGAAAGGAGATTCCACCTGAACATCAGGAAGAACTTCCTCGCTGTGAGAGCTGTTCGACACTGGAACTCTCTCCCCTGGGCCGTGGTGGAGGCTCCTTCTTTGGAGACTTTTAAGCAGAGGCTGGATGGCCATCTGTCGGGGGTGCTTTGAATGCCATTTCCTGCTTCTTAGCAGGGGGTTGGACTGGATGGCCCATGAGGTCTCTTCCAACTCTACTATTCTATGATTCTATGATTCTATGATTAATAAAGAACAACACTCTGAAAACAGGGGAATTCCACACAGGAAACAATCAGGGCCAGCAAACACCTCCCAGCAAAGTATTCCCATCACCAAAGTCTGGCAAATCCTCTATTTTCTGACGGCCACTGACAGTAGAAGCATAGAAAATATCGCAAACAACACCACTCTGAAAACAAGGGAATGCCAGACAGAAAACAATCAGGGCCAGCTAACACCTCCCAACAAAAAATTCACTCAGGCAGGAAGCAGCCAGGCTTGAAAGCTGCATGGCTATTACATGCTAATCATTTTGCCTAATTACAGCTTTCATACTTGCCTCCAACAGACAAAAAAAAAACAACAATCAGAAATATTGTATATACAACCTTTACGAAATAACATCCTCTGATGGCGTAGAGTGTTAAAGCGCTGAGCTGCTGAACTTCTGGACCGAAAGGTCGCAGGTTTGAATTGGGGGAGCGGACAGAGCCCCCCTATTAGCCCCACCTTCTGCCAACCCTAAAGTTCAAAAACATGCAAATGAGAGTAGATGAATAGGTACTGCTCCGGCGGGAAGGTGAGGGCACTCCATGCAGTCATGCCACATGACCTTGGAGGAGTCTACGGACAACACCAGCTCTTCGGCTTAGAAATGGACATGACCACCAACCCCAGAGTCAGACACGACTGAACTTAATATCAGGGAAAAACCTTTACCTTTTACCTTAACTACCACCAATTCCTCAATATTTTATTTCCCATACCACCATACTTCGCCACAGCAACGCTAGTCTAACTATAAATTTCCTTATATTTCATTAGAATTACAGATAAGATTGGTGAAAATGTACTATATTGGAAAAAACCCCCATAATTTATTAACACTTTAAGTTCTTGGATAAACAACTTCTGGGCTAAATTGCACATACACAAACACAAGTACTGTATTCAGGCATAGGATGAAATTTAGCATTGTTGAGGAAGATTTCTAGTTTGTACTGAGCAGCAAGCATAATGTAGATCTCCTGGATGATGCTTTATCAGATAACTGAATGACATTCATTTTAACCAACAGCTACAATTAAGACAGAGACTAGCCAATTTTCCAAAACTTCGAAAGCAGTGGTGCTATTTCTCTCAACAGGCAGGTGCAGACTTGGCCCTTTCTCACTGGCCTTTCCCCCTGAATTCTCCACTGGAGTCCCTGTAACAGGGATCTGAAATTATTTCATTTTTTTTTAAAAAAACGAAGAACCAACCAAAAACAAAAGTGTTAAGATTCTCTTCCTCTCCCTGGCTGGTTTAGACAGGGAATATGTTCTACTTGGAAACACCATAGAGTGGCCTTTCCTTGGCGAAAGGATCTGCAATTTATAAAGAAAGAAAAAGACTTCTGCTTTTGACAAAATAACCTTTTATATGCTGAAATGGCTGGGAAACTGAGTTTTCTCTTATTCATCCTTTGCCTTCATTTCAATAAACATTGGGGAGGTGGGGGCGTTATTGGAAAGCTGAAGTTCTATCACCCCATTGTGGAGGATGGTGCTAAGAGCTAGCAAGCTCAAATCATGTCTAGAATGGGGTCTAGCCATGACAGAAACAAGCGAAAGAATGACTGAAGAAGCTAGTTGTTCTCATCATAAAAGTAGACAAGTTTGACTTTCAAACCTGTTATTTACCTTTGTGATGAAAACAGCAAGTGATGGTTTTTGAAGTCAAACCTGTCTTCCAGAGGGACCAGAGGAGCTATTCATTTGCCTTTTCTCCATTTGTTCAGGAGTCATGTCACATAAGAAAGCAAGTTACTTTTGCTTAATGCTGATTTGGACAGATCCCTTACAGATTTTGAATGAATAAAAGATTAAAGAGGAAGAAATAATTAAATATGTTCTTATTAATGAGGCTATGGGAGAGTAGAACATAATAATCATTCCCTCTTATGTTCTGTAGTCTTCAATATTATATCTAATTGGTAGAAGGCAGAGCCTTTTGATCAAGATGACATTTGCACAGAACCTGTTTTGGGTAGACTGTAGTTGGTTTTTGCCTTTCTTGCTGGAATTGACTTTGGGGATTATTCATCCAGTCCTGGAATAGTTTATGTATTGCCAGCTATTCTACTGGAATGTGGCAGAGGAGGAGATAGGACAGAGCAAGGAACTGCTTTTGGCTCTTTTCTCTCTGCCTCTATTCCTTCAAAAGTCTAGTAGTTGATGAAAAATGCTAAGAGATTCACTGGAGTTGTATTGCGGAAATCTTTTCCTGAGTGGCAATGAAATTCTAACAAAAAAGTTACGAGTAAATAATAGCAATACAATCTTATATATGGAGAGGATTATATTCATATGCTATTTATATTGTATTATAATATGTACACTAGTTCTGTACATTCTTCCACTTTTAGAACTATGTAACGAAATTTGATTTTTTTCTGTTCCTGGTTTGGAAGAGTTATTCCTGTTTAATTATGTGGTACTTACTTTGAAAGTAGTTTTTATACTCCAGAAACTTTTGGTTGAGACTCTGTGAGATATTCATTGAAAAACTACAGCAAAATGTGCTGCAAGTTGTCCCACACAAACAACGTTTTTGCTGTTTAATAAACTTTTCCCATGTTTTTATGATAGAACTAATTAAGTAAAGGTAAATGTTTCCCTTTGACTAAGTTTTGTCGAGTCCGACTCTGGGCGGTGGTTCTCATTTCAATTTCTAAGCTGAAGAGCTGGCATTGTCCATAGAAGCCTCCTAGGTCATGTGGCTATCATGATAGCATGGAGCTCTGTTTCCTTCTTGCCGAAGCGGTACCTACTCACATTTTGCATGTTTTTGAACTGCTAGGTTGGCAGAAACTGGGGCTAAGAATAGAAGCTCACCTCACCCCCCAATTCGAACTGCCACCACAACATCTGTTATAGAACTCCAATATGCCGATGACAACGTAGTCTGTGCGCACTCAGAAGAAGACCTACAAGCCACTCTAAACACCTTCGCAGAAGCATACGAGAAACTCGGCCTCTCATTGAACACTGAGAAAACCAAAGTGCTCTTCCAACAGGCACCAGCTAATCCCTCTGCGATGCCAGGAATACAGCGTAATGGTGTAACATTAGAAAACGTTGACCATTTCCGCTACCTTGGCAGCCACCTCTCCACAAAAGTCAACATTGACACTGAAATACAACACCGCCTGAGCTCTGCGAGTGCAGCATTTTTCTGAATGAAGCAGAGAGTGTTGATGACTGGGACATCCGTAGAGAGACCAAGGTGCTTGTTTATAAAGCCATTGTCCTCCCAACCCTGCTCTACGCCTGTGAAATGTGGACGGTATACAGACATCACACCAAACTCCTGGAGTGTTTCCATCAGCATTGCCTCAGAAAAATCCTGCAAATCTCTTGGGAAGACAGGCAGACAAATGTCAGCGTGCTGGAAGAAGCAAAGACCACCAGCATTGAAGTGATGCTTATTGCGCCAAATTGCTATGTGTGTGTGTGTAAAGAAATCCTTGCAAAGTTGCAGAGGCAAGCCACGCCTCAAACAATGTATCAGTTTGATGGCAGATGGCTGGTTTTGTCAGTTGGGAATTTGAGCTTCCAGAGAGAGCACAGAAAAGACATGCTCTCTAGCTACGGTCAAGTAGCAGTTTGAATATGCTATGCTGGATATATTGAATGCTGATTGATTAGTTATTGATCCTATGCAACTACAAGGACATTGTACGGTTGCTGAACTGTTTATTTAACTTCAACGCAACAAGTAAAGTTTCTTTGTTATTTCAATTCCTCTGCCTGGTCTGAGTCTTTTGCACATGGTGTTAACTGGACGCTGCTGGTTCCGCTATACACACACCTGCTATCAATGCTCCTACGCCATCAACTCCACTGGACTGGCCACGTTGTCCAAATGCCTGTTCACCGTCTCCCAAAGCAGTTGCTCTACTCCGAACTCAAGAACGGGAAACGTAATGTTGGTGGGCAGGAAAAGAGATTTAAAGATGGGCTTGAAGCCAACCTTAAAAACTGTGGCATAAACTCTGAGAACTGGGAAGCCCTGGCCCTCGAGCGCTCTAATTGGAGGTCAGCTGTGACCAGCAGTGCCGCAGAGTTCGAAGAGGCATAAATGGAAGGCTTAAAGGAGAAACGTGCCAAGAGGAAGGAGCATCAAGCCAACCATGACCGGGACCGCCTTCCACCTGGAAACCGATGTCCTCATTGCGGGAGAACATGCAGATCAAGAATAGGTCTCTTCAGCCACCTGCGGACACCCCCCCCCCCCAACACCCTATAACTGGAGGACCATCATCCTTGGCCTATGAGGGATCGCCTAAGATGTAAGCAACCACCATTTTCTAAGTGCTCCTAGACCTGAATCAGTAAGGGAAAGTGCAACAGGGAAAGTGTCGCTTTTTACCACCTTCTTTTTTCTAGCTTTTTTAAAAATTTGATTAAATGATTACAAAGAAAAGAGCCCAAAAAGAAAAAGAAAAAAACAGAGAAAGAGGAAAAGGTGGCAAAGTGCGTTAAAGCACTGAGCTGGAGACCGAAAGGTCCCAGGTTCAAACCTCGGGAGCGGTGTGAGCGGCCGCTGTTAGCTCCAGCTCCTGCCAACCTAGCAGTTCGAAAACATGCCAATGTGAGTAGATCAATAAGTACTGCTCCAGCGGGAAGGTAACGGCACTCAATGTCGTCATGCCGGCCACATGACCTTGGAGGTGTCTACGGACAACGCCGGCGCTTCGGCTTAGAAATGGAGATGAGCACCAACCCCCAGAGTCAGACATGAGTGGACTTAACGTCAGGGGAAACCTTTACCTTTACCCTATGAACAACAGCTAGATTTTTATAATGATATAAGTTGAGCACGTCATATATATTAACAGCCTTACTGCACGATCATGAATCCACTTTAAATCCAGTTTCTGCTTCCTGCAGAATTCTGGGGGTTGTAGTTTAGAGAGGGGCCTTTAAACTGCTCAGTCAGGTCCTGGGCCACACTAAACTACAAATTCCAGAATTCTGCAGGAGGTAGAATCGATGCTCTAGTGTTATGAGGCTGATAGTCTTGAAATTTATGTATATAAAATGCATATTTATGGGTAGTGAAAGCAGTAAGATCTTGTGATGAGCTTGAGATTTTTTTTCCTTTTCTTATGAACTCGGCTAGCATATTTATTTATTTATTTATTTACTCTATTTATACCCTACCTTTCTCTACCCCGAAGGGGACTCAAGGCGGCTTACATATGGCAATTAGTCAATGCCTTAAACACATACAAAACACAAGCTTAAAATAAATTGAATTAAAATGAGTACATATTAAACATTTTAAACCATTACATTCAATATTAATATTCTAGTTAAGTAAATGAATTTCCAAATAAGGCTCTGTTATTATTTTCCACTTCCGTATTGGTCAAAAAAATGAGGAGGAAAATACTTTAACAGACAATTTGAAGTGGGGATACCATCTAGAAATCAGATGACATACTAAAATTACTAGTGAAACATGAATAAGAGAACAGCTCATTATAATTTTCATGTCATTTTTGTGTTGCCTAAGACTTTTAGTATTTGAGAGTCTACATTAATACAGTAGAGTCTCACTTATCCAAGCTAAACGGGCCGGCAGAAGCTTGGATAAGCGAATATCTTGGATAATAAGGAGGGATTAAGGAAAAGCTATTAAATATCAAATTAGATTATGATTTTACAAACTAAGCACCAATACTTCATGTTGTACAACAAATTTGACAGAAAAAGTAGTTCAGTATGCAGTAATGTTATGTTGTAATTACTGTATTTACGAATTTAGCACCAAAATATCATGATATATTGAAAACATTGACTACAAAAATGGCTTGGATTATCCAGAGGCTTGGATAAACGAGGCTTGGATAAGTGAGACTATAGCCAAAATGACTAAGCCAAAGTATGTTGTATAGATGGACTGTAGGAATCCCACCAGACTCCAAATCTTTCAGACCAGCTCTCCTGAGCCTATAAATTAAAAGCCTCAAGTATCATTTTTAAATAAAGCATTTTATGTGATTTTTTTCAGTTGATAATCAAATGACACTGTTATTCAGACTTACTAGATTTGCAAATTTACAAGTTTTCACAAGTCAGCTGGATCCCTTCCTCAGGAAATCACTTGAAGGCTTTTTTTTCCTGTGTTGACATAAAGAACTTGGTTGTCTTTAAATCCTTCTGAATGTACTTGCCTTATAATTTGACAGCACAGAATCAACACCCTTACAGGGACCGTAATGCAATAAAAAGAGAAACTGTTCAATATAGCGTCCAGTTACTTTAGGATTAGATTTGAAGTGACTGGAATGTGCACAATAAAACCCATACAACGTTAGAGCTCCATGTTGTCTGAGTTGTATTATTTAAACATTTTCTACCCCCAGTGGATATATAATGGTGCAAAATGAAAATATTGAAAATGCACGTCAATTTCATCATACCATAGTATGGTTACAAATATGATATTTGTATGTTTGTACTGATAGTTTTGAAATATGGGCAAGTTTCTTTTGGGGAATAATGTGCTTTTCCTGAAAGAAAATGTATAGCCGGTGCATACTTTATATGGAATAAACTGAAAATAGGCACGTTTTTAATGTTCAAGATTTTTTTAAATTAAAAAACCAAACTTGGTCTTCTTTATTTTCTTCTTTTAATATCCAGTAATAGCATTGCTCATGACTTTTGATTATTCAACTCTCTTTCTGCCCCAAAAGACCCCTCTTTCTTTTTTGCCCTTTAGTTTTATACTGTTTTCCTGTCGCACCTCAGGCTAAGTTCACCTTGCTATAGATACCCAGTCAGACACACAGGTAGTCTTTTGAAGTTTTTATTAAGCAAAGCAGAATATAAATCAAGCAAGCAATCAAAAGGTAATTCAAAGTTGTAGTGAAAGAGTCAAAAGGTCCAAGAGATTCACAAAGTACATAAATGTCTAATAAACCAAAAGGGTATAGGTTCATAGGTTCAAAGAGCATAGCAGGAACAATAATCCATAAGGCAAAGAATTAGTCCATAGAGTCCAAAGCACAAGATCCAAGAATCCAAGATAATCCACAAGGTGAAGAATTAGTCCATAGAGTCCAAAGAACAAGGTTCAAGAATCCAAGATAAACCACAAGGCAAAGAGTCCAAAGAACAAGGCCCAAGAATCCAAGAATGCTGGCTAGGTAGAACTTCCACACAGATGAAGCGATGAAATTGCACTGACAAAGAATAGTCTGTGAAAGCATGCTTTAATAACAACTTAGGAATGCATTCCTCTTCCCACAGCTAGATTCACGTTTGCGTGCCAAACACTCACTTCTACGGACCTGGGAACCCATCCAAGACAAACGGTCCTCTCTAGATAACTCCTCGTTATCTTGCACCTGGTCAGAAGCTAAACCGTCATCCCCATTATTTTCCAAGGCTGAAGTCTCTCCCTCAATATTTCTCATGTCAGCTTGATCGTTATCTGTTTCTCCTGGAATCAGCAGCTCATCCTGCAACTGCATTTCTGAGCTAACTTCTGCCTCAGACTGCTGATCTTGAATCCCAAATCCAGAATCCCCAGAATCCCCTCCATCTTCATCTATAATCTAGCCAGCCTGTGGCTGGGATACAACATTTCCATGTGATGTTATTAGTTCATTTGCAAATTTTAAACTACTTGCTAATTAATTCCTGTCATCTTCCAGTCAAGCTTAATAAATAAATTAGCGAATTGCCTCCACAATTTATGCAATATTATGTATTAGAGCATATTTGGCCCCCGACCTAAACTTTAGACTTAGAGTTGCCTTAAAGTCTGAAACAATTTGAAGGCACACAACGACAATCCTAATTAACTTGATTATTTCATCAGCCAAAAGCAGTCCCACAATTCCCATTGAAATACTGGTACGTCTATATTGGTTAAAATTGTTCTTCATTTTCAATATGGTATTGTTCTTTCATTTTTTGTACTACAAATAAGATATTGCAGTGTGCTTAGGAACTTGTTCATGTTTTTTTTTTCATCTATAGTCTACTCCTTCCAACAGTCTAAGGGACCGTGAACTGACCCTCAGCTTAAAAAGTGTGAGGACCCCCTGTTATAGAAAATATTTTTTTTTGAATGAGGAGAGAGGTAGAGGATACATTTTTTCAATAAGCATTAAAAATCTCCTGATTAAGAATCAGGTGTGATTGAATCAGAGGAGTATATCCTGACTTGTTTTCAAACAAAAAATACTACAGAAACAAAGAAGAAATGTTGTGTACACTTGGTGCGAATAGAAAAGCAATACCTATACAAAATGTATAGGAGTCCACTTAGATGTGAGAAACCTGTTAAGTGTAAATAAAAAAATTCCTATTTAAATGAAGGTCAGTTATAAGAAAGATATTGAGAACAGGCAGGCATAAAAAACGGAGAATTATGTCAGTTCAGTATTGCTGTTATGTTTTATACTGTTGGAGCCCCCAGTGGTGTAGCGGGTTAAATCACTGAGCTACTGAACTTGCTGGCCGAAAGGTCGGGGGTTTGAATCTGGGGAGCGGGGTGAGCTCCCACTGTTAGCCCCAGCTTCTGCTAACCTAGCACTTCGCAAACGTGCAAATATAAGTAGATCAATAGGTACCACTCTGGTGGAAAGGTAACAGTGCTCCATACAGTCATGCCAGCCACATGATCTTGGAGGCGTCTGCGGACAACGCTGGCTCTTTGGTTTAGAAATGGAGAAGAGAATCAACACAACTAGCCTTAATATCAGGGGGAAACCTTTACCTTTACCTTTATATTGTTAACATTTACCCAGTCATGTTTTTGATGTTGAATTAATTTAAAGTTTCAATGGTAGCAGCTACATTCTCAAAATTTCTTTCACATGAAATTTCATGTAAATCATCATTATCTCTATGTAATACTTTACAAGTAAAAGCCATTCACTGTTTTCAGGCTTACAATCTAAAATGGAGCAAGATTGGTGGGGGGTTTTTTTTTGGGGGGGGGGGGTGAGTTGAATTTTCCCAGTCCTAAAAGGGGCTGCTTAGTCCTGGATACAGCTACCAAACTACTTATCTGCCTTGGACCTTGAGGTAGAGTGACTGAATCCATATCCACCGTACATGTGCCAGTCTATGACTAGGGGCTTCCAGATCTCGCAGCCCTGCCCCTGTCGCTACTCACTGATCGCCATGGAACTTTTGTTGGTTTTATTTTTCTTGGAAGACTCCTGTGCATGAATTTGATTTATGTTTGGAGGTCAGTGCACAGCTGATGAACACAGAGTCTTCACAAAATGAGGGTCCCATCCAGTGGCATGAATTAACCTGACGACTATTGACTTCTCATTTGTTGCAGCCGCCTTCTGCCTTCACAGCTGTTCTGACATGTGCCATGTTATCGGACGTCTGCTCCGCTGTTGAAGACTTCAGATTGTGCTTGGTCTGGTTTCTCCCCTGTGGCCCTTCCGCTCAGGGAAACCCTCCTGGGAGCACATTCACATCTGCTCGGAAAAGCGATTCTGAATGCTGTTCATCTTGGCTGCTGTGTTTTTTTGGCATGGTCACATGTTTGTGACTGAAAAAAGTTGGATTGTGTTAAATGCTACAATGATTCTCCTCCATCTCTTCTTCCTCCTCCTGGCTATCCTTTCTATTGCTGTTAACGTCATCTGGTGCATTTCTCCAAATTCAGTGACTCATTTTGTCTTTCAGAGAAAAGAGAAAATTGTGGTTATAATGCTATAATCTGATCGTCATAATCCACAATTGGTGACTAGTGGAAAATAATTTTACAATATGTTCCAATAAACGTCATTACGCTAATTTTTTTTTTCTTTCCCCTGATTTTTTTTAGTTGATTTGGAGCATCTACGAGCTGTAAAAATTGACAAACATCTTCAATTTTGCCAGGAAAACCATTCTAGCAGCCATTTTGTGTCAGCCAAGACAGGTGACTCCGTAAGTAACATAGATAATGTTAAATATTTGTTAGAGTCATGTTTATTTCAGAGCCAAGTGTGAAACACATTTTCTGTTAGTTTCACATTAGTGAGCTGAGTAATTTTTCTGGAGTGGAAAATACCTCGTATTTCTTCAAAAAGGAGATATATTTTAAAAACTCAAAGTGTGAACCTGTTATTTTGTTCTGTATTCTATGTACTCTATATAATAATAATAATAATAATAATAATAAACCCCCCCGCAGGTGCCACCTTGACGTGGTGGGGGGGCTTAACTGCTCCAATGATGACTGAGGGCTGTGCTGGCGGTAGTGTAAGTACCGGCAGGTCCAACCAAGCCAGAGAGGCCTCAGCTGAGGAGCAGAACTAAGAGCACCTAACCCATTAGCATTATGGAGAATCAAACCCAAACGAAGTCTATACTGGCTCGGTCGTCGCCCAGGATAAAAAGGACCGCGGTGGATGCTGCTGATTCTGGACATCCATCGACAAGTGGGCTACGGAATCATCAAAACCCAAATGAACAGTCACAGAAGCGGCAGAAATACACAATGCCAGAAAACTGCAGAATTATGAAATGCTACTACAAATCTGAACCTCAAAGGCATGGCTACCAAAAAAGGATGCATCAACTGTGGAAACAAGAGTACCCTGACTCACAGATAACAGAACCCCGACTGGCTGACCAACGAAGATTCATAATCAGAAACAAAGTGTTCAGTGAAGTTGAACTCGAAGAAATCCAGAAAATTTGCTAAGTAAATTACCATCAGACCACAGCACAGACAGCAGCAGAGACTCCAGCAACACTTGGAATGGTGGAACAGATTGAACCAGAAGAAAGTGTGGAGCTTTTGCAAGAATTTGATGAACCAGCACTTGAAACATCTGCTGAACCACCAGGAACCTTGACAGCAAGACAACAAGAGCTCAAGGATAAGATCATGGCTCATGCTGCAGCAAATGCAATAAGACAGCGGCTCCCAACTCTAAAAACAGTGCCCAAGAGACACCTGGCGCCTCTCATGAAAGATGTGAATACAGTACTCTCCACTGTCCAAATAACATCAATTGAACAAACAAACCAGTATGCCTACAGTGCAGCAGTGATAATAACAGAAGAGCTTGGGCTCCTACAACCAAGGCAGCCCCAAAGAAAATCGACTGGAAAACCAAAGTGGAAGGTCAGGCTAGAGTTGAAAATCAAAAAGCTTAGATCAGATGCAAGTAACCTGAAAAATATGAAAGAGAAGAAACTGAAGAATGACAAAATCAAGCAATACCTGATCCGAAAGTACTGGCTGAACACCAGAAAAATTGAAGAAGCTTTGGAAATCGTGAAAGAACAAATTACAGCAACAGCCAGAAAAATTGAAAGGTATGAAGCCAGAATCATCCAGTACAGACAAAATCAACTGTTTCAATCAGATCAAAGATGGTTCTACCAGAGTCTGAACCAAAGAACAGACACAGTAACCATAAAGCCAGAAAAAACTGCAACAACGAAGTTCTGGAAAGAACTTTGGGAAAATAATAAAAACTACAACAAAAACGCTGGGTGGATAAAGGAGTTTGAAGGAAAATTGTCACAGAACAAAATGGAACAGATGGAAATAACAACTGAAATGATCAGCAAACGAGTGCAAAAAGTCAAGTACTGGACATTGCCTGGTAGTGATCAACTTCATGGATTTTGGCTCAAACATCTGATTAGTTTACATGGAAAAATGGCCCAACAATTCAATGAGATGCTGCAGAAAGGAAGTATCAGTGAATGGCTAACAACTGGAAGAACATACCTGATACAAAAGGATCCAGCAAAAGGAGCAGCACCAGGAAACTACAGGCCAATAACGTGTCTGCTCACTATGTTTAAACTACTGACTGGCATCATAGCTGACAGAATTCAAGACTATCTTGAAGAAAAAAACATCTTGCCAGATGAACAGAAAGGCAACAAACGGAAAAGCAGGGGCACAAAAGACCAGTTATTGATTGACAAAATGATTCTGGAGAACTGTAAGAGCCGAAAAGCTAATCTTCACATGACGTGGATTGACTACAAAAAGGCCTTTGACTCACTCCCACACAGCTGGATCATCAAGTGCCTGGACACCATCGGGATTAGTAAAAATGTTGGCAACCTTCATTGAAAACATGATGGAGCACTGGAAAACTGAACTGTTTGTTGGAAATGAAAGCTATGGACTTGTCAAAATCAGAAGAGGAATTTTCCAGGGAGATTCATTGTCCCCTCTGCTTTTCATTATTGCCATGATCCCTCTGTCAACAATCTTACAAAAAACAAATCTCGGCTACCAAACATCTAAGAATTCTCACAAAATTTCACATTTGATGTACATGGATGACCTGAAGCTATATGGGAAAACGCAAACTGAAATCCAGTCTCTGACTAACACTGTCTGAATTTTTAGCACTGATATCAACATGGAGTTTGGTTTGGACAAATGTTCGACAGTGGCATTGAAGAAGGGAAAAATCATTGAAAGTGAGGGCATAAATATGCCCAATGGCCAAACAATAAAGTGTCACCAGCCAGAGGCCTATAAATATCTGGGCATATTACAGCTGGACAACATCAAGCATGAACATGTGAAAACTGTGGTCAGCAAAGAATACACACAAAGGGTCAGAAAAATTCTCAAAAGCAAGCTCAATGGAGGCAACACCATCAAGGCCATAAACACCTGGGCCATACCTGTCATAAGATATACTGCTGGCATCATAAACTGGACACAGGCGGAACTGGACAATTTGGACAGAAAAACAAGAAAACTCATGACCATTCATCATTCACTGCACCCTCGCAGTGATGTTGACTGGCTCTATCTGCCTAGAAGATCGGGGGCAGAGGACTCTTACAAGTAAAACAAGCAGTCAAAGAAGAAGAACATGCCCTGGCAGAATATGTAAAGCAAAGTGAAGAACCTGCTTTGATTGAAGTCAAAAATCAGAAACTCCTCAAAGCACAGCAGACAAAAAACCAGTACAAGAAAACTGCACTACAAACTAGAGCTGACAGCTGGCACAACAAAACACTGCATGGAAAGTTCCTTGACAAAATTGAAGGAAAAGCTGATAAGGAGAAGACCTGGCTCTGGCTCACGAATGGGACCCTGAAGAAGGAGACAGAAGGCCTGATCCTTGCAGCCCAGGAGCAAGCCATCAGAACAAATGCAATTAAGGCCAAGATCGAAAAATCAGCTGATGACCCAAAATGCAGACTGTGCAAGGAAGCTGACGAAACTGCTGCTGTAAGAAAATTGCACAGACAGACTACAAACAGAGGCACAACTGTGTGGCCCAAATGATCCATTGGAACTTATGCCTCAATTACCACCTGCCAGCAGCAAAGAACTGGTGGGATTACAAACCAGCTAAGATCGTGGAAAATGAACGCGCAAAGATACTGTGGGACTTCCGAATCCAGACTGACAAAGTTCTGGAACACAACACACCAGACATCACAGTTGTGGAAAAGAACAAGGTTTGGATAATTGATGTTGCCATCCCAGGTGACAGTTGCATTGACGAAAAACAACAAGAAAAACTCAGCCGCTATCAGGACCTCAAGATTGAACTTCAAAGACTCTGGCAGAAACCAGTGCAGGTGGTCCCGGTGGTGATGGGCACACTGGGTGCCGTGCCAAAAGATCTCAGCCGGCATTTGGAAACAATAGACATTGACAAAATTACGATCTGCCAACTGCAAAAGGCCACCCTGCTGGGATCTGCACGCATCATCCGAAAATACATCACACAGTCCTAGACACTTGGAAGTGTTCGACTTGTGGTTTTGAGAAACGAAATCCAGCATGTCTATCTTGTTTGCTGTGTCATACAACATTGTTGTGTCAATAATAATAATAATAATAATACATATGCCTTTGAAATAGTCTGAGCTTAGAAAAAAACACACACTGAATGTGCGGGTAGCAATAGTTTCTAAGCAAAAGAGGTTGTTTATACAAAGTGATGATCTCTAATTTAAAAACAACAGAAACCATCTCCTAAATACGTATGTTCAGTCAATTTGCAGAGGTAGCAATACAGGGGGAAACTGCTGTTGGAGCCATATACTGCAATAAGAACTGGAAGTTTTAATTGCATAACTCACTTACCTGCGCTGGGAGTAAATCCCATGTAACTCAATGGGGTTTACTTTTGAGTAGGCATGTATAGGACTGTACTATAGGAGAGGTTAAAATTCTGCTTTTTGGTGAATCAAAGGGATGAATGTGTTGGGGATAAAGATAGGACATAACATCAGTTGCTTGTCCTGGAGAGAAAATGCTGGGACTTAAAACAGACATTTTATTTTTGAAATAATTATATTACTCTTTAATTAATTTAAAATTGCATTCTATTCTGATGTCTAGTCCTATATACCACAGGTGAGCAAAGTTCAGATGTTTTTGAATTGCATATTCCATGAGCCATAGCGATCAAAGCCCTTGGTGAGAAGTGCTGAGTGTTACATTGAATCTGAAATACTATACAAAAATTAGCAATCGTGTATTATGCAAAGCATGCCTAATGCAAACTACCTACAAATGACCGACAAACAACTTTAAAAGGGAAGAGAGAGAGAGAGGGAGAGAAGGAAAAAGACAGGACTTTATAATATTAGTTCTCTTAACCAACTTCCTCTAATATAAACATTCTTGTCTTTTTAATAATCCTTCAAACTAGATAGCATAAGCTTTACCATATGATTTATAGTATAGGATTAAACTTATAAGTAAACACATATCTTAAATAGAAAGAAAAGAAAAGCGAGAGATCTACAACTCTTAAATGAAAATACTCTATATGTTGTAGTTGAGTCAGTAAGTAATGTTGCAAGCAGTAGTAGCAGTACCAGTAGGGGGAAAGGGGGTAATCGCGAGCAGGTGTCAAATGAAGATCAGCAAAGGGAACGGATCCAGGATATATTTATGGCACCTACTGATGAAGACACATTCGAAGGGTTTTTAAGTGGCGGGGAGTCGATGAGCGAGGAAGGAAATGTGGTGGATAAGAATAGAGGCACAAAAAGGGTTACTCGGGAGCAGGAATCAGATGAAGAATGGGAGAGGAAGAAGATCCGGGATATATTTTCTGCTCCCACAGATGATGAATCGTTTATGGGTTTCTCTGGGAGTGATGGGTCTGGGAGTGATGAGGATGGGGAAAACACAATGGATTGGACTAGGGTACAAGAGATTAGGAAAATATGTGCAGAACCAACTTCTAGCAACACGTTTGTGGGGTTTTCAGGACGTGAGGATTGGCAAATGGGAGATACATCCGAGTCATGGGGAAACCTAAGTCTTGACAGGAGATGGAGGAAGTGGAGGGATGGAAACACGGGATCATGTGTGAAGACAAGGACAGCTGCTAGAGATGATGATGGGGTGGAGGCCAGCTCATCATCGGATAATGATGTGTAAGTTAAAAGTAGGCTCTGAAGTGGGGAATCTTTGCAGAAGGCAAAGTGTCGGTTTCGTATCGTGTGTATTTTGTTGCTGCCTGTTCCCGTGTTGGGTTTTGGGTTCGGGTTCTGCAGTTCTGTTTCCTGAGAATTCTCAACGTTTGGACTGGCTTATCATGAGTGTGGCTCTCTCCCTTTCCGGACTCTTGGATTGATTCGGCAACGGCTCTGCTTAAGCACCTTAGTGACGACGTTTGGACTGGCTTATCGTGAGTGTGGCTCTCTCCCTTCCTGGACCCTCGGATTAATTCAACTACGGCTTTGTTTGTCCACCTAGGAAACAACGTTTGTTCGGACTCCTTTTAAGGCGACTCTGGGACTTCGGCTGGCTTTGGCAACTCTTATTTACAACTGACTCGTTGGGTGCAGCGTTGTCTGTTGGAACCCTTTTGTTACAGCGCTGTTTGCTTGCTGTTTATTTTGACTGAGTTTAATTCCGGGTTTTCTTTCTGTTTAATCCGGATTTTCTTTCTGTTTAATCCGGATTTTCTTTCTGTTTAATCCGGGTTATTTTCCGGTTGCTTTTTGAAGCCCAGTTTGGGCAAACCCTTTGAGTTTTGGCTAGAGACACTGAAGTTAAGTGTCTCTGAGCGTATTATTGTTGCTTTATAATAAGCCTTTTGTTGAACTAAAAGCGTGTGTGGCTCTGTGTCTCGACACTATATCTGATGATGCATTAAGAAGCTAGATATGTTTGTTAATGCTGCCTTACTCAGGTTCCTGTTTAAATTGACATTTTATACTATTTGCCGGGTTTCATGGTATCTGTCTTCCTTTTATTTAAAAAAAAACAAAAACGCTTGTGGTGTATTACATTCAATTTACAGCCAAAGGCTGTTGCAAATGATTTTTCTACACTGCTTGATTTCAAAGTTTTGCAATTTTCTCCTTTCTTGCTCCTCTACAGAACAGTTGTCTGATAGACTCCAGTTTACTATGTAAACAACACTAAATAATGTTTCTTCTTGAATAGACTCCCCCCACGCACACACATATATACCCCCAAAGTCTCTTGATTAGAGATATTTCTGTTTCTTCAGCTCTTTTCTTCTTTCTATATTAAGTAGCTCAGCAAGCATTTTCAATTGCCAGCAAGGTCTAAATTTCCCCTTTTGTAATAGTCACATGGTTTTAATTGTTTTAATTTGATTATGATACCAGCTTTCATTTGTGTTTTATGTACGGTTTTTCTACATGTTGTATTATATGTGGCATTCTGCCATTATGTAAGACCGCTCTGAGTCCCCCTGGGGGAGAAGAGCAGTATATAAAATAAATAAATAAATAATAATAAATGCAAGTGGTGTGGCATCAGTAGACACTGAACAGCAGTGTTGTAAAACTCAGTTGTGTTATCCTGGCTTCTGAAACCAGAATTTCTTGATGTTTTCAAAAAAAGAATACTAATCCATATGTTAAATTATTTTGAGCATTTTAGAGCATACAGTATCAACAGGATTTAGTTTTTGACAGTCCTGTACTCTGAAAACTAACTAAATAAAATGTCATCTCAGAATTCAGCTTAGATTTCTTTTACAAAATACTTTCCTTTTTATATCTATAAAAATATAATTATGTTATAATTATTGACATGAATGAAGAAAAAAGGAGTAGTTGATAAATTTCTTGAGCAGGTTGTCTTTCCACCCATATCTCACTGTTTATAGTTCAGGATTTTTTTGATGTATTTGTGGTAATTTTAGGATGTCTGTTTCTAATCACTTAAGTCTTTCCTTTTTAATAGGTCTTCCTGTGTTTTCAAAGAATTGCGGCTGACCTGCTTGACGTCAAATTAAACAAAGCAGAAATAGAACAATCACAGGTGATGTTCCTGAGTATATTGTTTTACTAGCAAATATATTTTCTTTTGAACAGGAATTACTAATAGGTTTTATCTGTACATAGGCATTTTTGTATTCTTATATTCTACATTTGCAAGTTTAACTAAGTACAGTATTATTTTTCTTGGGATAATCAAAATTTCTAATTTTCCATTCAGTTAAAAGTGCCTTCTTTTGTAAGCTGCCCTGAGTCCCCTTCAGGGTGAGAAGGGCGGGATATAAATGCAGTAAATCAGTTAATTAAACACTTCCTGTAGTAAATTCTCAAATTTGATCAGGACGTCTGTGTTTCTGGATGTAAATGGTTCCGGCCCAGTCTTCCTGTCTAAATGTATCTTCCCCTATGAACCATCTTAGAGTTTAAGATCGTCGGGGGAGGACCTGCTCTCGATCCCACTTCCTTCGCAAGTGCGACTGATGGGAACAAGAGACAGGGTCTTCTTAGTGTTGGCCCCCCAGCTGTGGAACTCCCTTCCTAATGATACTAGATCAGCCACCTCCCTCCTAATCTTTAGGTAGAGAGTAAAAACTTGGCTTTTGGAGCAGGCCTTTGATAAATAGTGCAGTGCAAAAAATTTTAACCTGGAAATCTTGCAATGGATTTTGGAATGGCTTTAGACCTTGTCTTTGGATGGTGTGTCTCCTATTGGAATGTATTCTAATTATGTTTTTATGTCTGTTTTAATTTTAATAATTCTATTCCATGTCTGTGTTTTTATGCTACATAAGTGCCGTTTGTAAGCTGCCTTGAGTACCTCTTGGGGTAGGGAAATAAATATGGTAAATAAATATATAAATGAAATAGAATTTGTCTGGGATTCAGATATTGATTCTTAAATTAGATTGTAGCAGTTGGACCATCCAGTGAAATTGATTAACTGAGAAAAGGAGGCACCACATTTCAGTATCACCATTCATTGTCATAAAATCTGGTAATAGCTCATGTGACTAGTCAAGATGGCTTTCAAAGGAGTACAGGAGTGGCATATTGTCACTGGCAGTTTCTGGGTGTAATAGTGGGAGAGATTATTATTTTCATGTAATCTGGGTAACAATTGCAGTAAATAGGGTGCGGGGCTAAATTGACCTTTGGTCAAATCCAGTAAAGCTCTTACATTTTTATTAGTGGAATTTGGGGCTGTTCTTTGATTAACAGGCCTTCCCATATGGAATCTTACAGGCAGCATTTGAAACTTTATTTCAAAAGAGTTTTCCATGAAGACAGCTGATTGAGAAACATGGGTCCAGACGTGGCCATAAAGTAGAACCAAAGCTACCGAAGAGGGTAGGAATTCCTTCCTCTTCATTGGTGATTTAATTCAGTTTCATACTTTATTGAAACGTTTATTTAGTGCCCTTCATTTTGTTTGGTTTTACAGTAATGTACAACCTAAAATTAATAAATAAAATACAGCACTAATGCTAAAACCGTGGTAGTGTATTTTTCCTACTAGATTTGTTATAGTTAAATAAGGTAACCCATCCTCCAGACTCCTAGTAAAATAAACATCTACTACATATGAAAATCCCAGAATCTGAAAAGTTACAGAAACTGGAGCTTGGGAATCATCTTTGTTAAAATCTTGAAATGGGAATGAATGCCTAGTGTGCTGAAAGGGTAATGCTCTTTCTGTTAATTGAACTGATTTTTTAACGTCCAGTTGTTTTACTCTTGTGCCATTTAGTGGCTTAACCATGGGTCACTAGTCTAGCTATTGTATACAAGGTAGTATTTAAGCCAGATTTTGAGGAACAATTAATTTCTCTGGCAGTCTAAAGATTTTCTGTTAAGGCCAGCATCAAAAAAATTATTCTGTGAGGTCAGATAACATTGTTTAGGAGTACAGACTGTTCTGTGAACATCTTCATGGAATTGAGCTTTCTCCATAATCAGGAAAGGTCTGGAAACCAATGAATATAACTCTTCCTTCTTTGATAAGATAATGTTGATTAGTGAGAAGTCAACCACAGAACATCAACAGATCATAAATTGAGATGCCTTCCCATTTGCCCCAGTACATTTCTTGTTTAATTGAAAGAGAGGTTATCTTCAAAAAGAACTAATAATAAAGGAATCATCTAAGACACAAACCAGTGGGTGCTTCAAATATCTTAGTTTTCAGCGAAGCTTACTTGCAAGCATTGGAAATAAAGATGGTTAATTCCTCTAACATATTTTGTGTACACATGTACATCATTCCATTGATCAATATATTTTAAATCACAGAACACAAACCGAAAGCAATATTTAATCTTGGCCAAACATGTATGATTTTGATAAATCAACAGCATGTTTTTTCCAATGACATAAATAGGATACATAATCAAATCAACCCAACAGAAAGTAACAGAAGGACTGCAACAACCTGAAGCAAATTAACTCTCCAGTTTTTCTATTGGACCAGTTGGTGTATTTCCAAAAAGCACCACTTTTGGAAATTGAGGGTGGGGGGTTAGGCTTTTCATATCTGGTAGAGCCTCACTAAAAACTTTGAGAAGACAAATATTATGGAATGTGAAAGAAATGTGTCATTCCTTTGTAGCCTATAGTTTATGCTATCCTTTTGAAAGCAGTTTTGTTTTAGTTTACAGTTCTTTAAAATAATTTATTGTAAATATACAGAAAGTATGATTTTTCTTCGTGTACTCTGTGAATGCACACTAATGGAGAGACTGCGCCTGCGTGGGCTCCAACGGATACTCTTCCAAGCTAAAGTTTGAAAATTTGGCGGTAACCCCGCCCCTCTCCCCGGAGGGCATAAAAGGCCGCCCTGTGCGCTCACTCCCCAGTTCCTTTTTTTCCGCCGCAAAGCTCACATCGGACTCTTCATTCCTTCTTATGTCGATTACGCGCTTCAAGCGGTGCACTCAATGTGCCGCTAAGATTCCGGATTCCGACGGCCACGCCAAGTGTCCCCTCTGCCTTGGCGAAAGCCACGTCGTCGGTACCTGCCGGATCTGCCTGGCCTTTATGGCCCAAGCACGGAGAAATAGGGCTGCTAGACTTCGAGCAGCCCTCTACGAAAGATCTCTTGCTCCTGAGCCGGCTACCCCCACATCGACCTCGATGGTGGCAAGGCCTACAAAACCCGCATCGGTCTCCTCCAAAACCTCCAAAACTTCGAAGGGAAGACCTTCGAAACCGCCTTGCACGGTTACTACGGCCACTGTATCGACCCGGTTCAGAAAGGTGGGCCCATTGTCGACCTCAAGCTCCCTGGCCTCAGTAGTCTCTACCCGATCCCGTATCGCTTCACCATCCTCGTTTTCTGCAATGAAGATTGCCTTCAAAAGGGCGCAGGAAGAATCCCGTCGAGCCCAGTCCGACTCGGCAGCAATTTGCCCTGTTCCACCGACCCCGGGAAAATCCATGAGGGTTCCGTCCAAACAGCCTCCGGCTAAGAGGTGCATGACCCAACGTTCATCCTCCTCCGCTTCTTCGAGGAAAGATGTCCCCTCCTCATCGGCTGCCTCCTTGAGGAGATCCTCTCTGATCCAACCGGCACAATGCCCACGATCTCCCTCCCGGTCCCCACCTACCCGTTCTTCTGATGGCGGCACTCAAGCTTCACCCAATCGCTCAACCCGCACAGTAATCAAAGTTCCCCAGCCTGTACCTTCTCGACAACAGGCTCGACAAGAACTCTTTCCCCCTCAAACCCCGGAAAGGGGAAGACAGACGACTCGCCTCGCTCGAGCCGTTCAGGCCTCCGCTTCTAAGGATAATCGGCCACAGACTTCTGCTGCTCTTGAGGCGATACCCCCTCCAGAGACTGTGCTTTCCTCTCCCCCTCGGTCCCCTCAAGGGGCCGAGGAGGATGAGCTCGACGTCGAGCACCCGGAATCGATTCTGTCAGCATCAGTCGTCTCTTTGGGACTCGACCTGTCCCCACCCCATGACGCTTACAAGGTCGATCCGCCATCTCCCACAGACAACATTCGGGCCTTCTCTGACCAAATGGTCAGAATGGCAGACGCTCTGGGGATGGAGATTAAACAACCTTCAAAAGCCGTCACCGACCCTGTATTCAAGAGGGTCCAGGCTCAGGCTCCCCCAGCCACACTCTTATCTTTCGTTCCTTATTTACTGGACATCATCCAGGCCTCCTGGAAGACCCCGTCTTCGATACCTCCAACCTCTAAAAAGATCGAGACGTGGTACTGCACGGACGACGAAGCCCTAGAATGGCTCAAACATTACCCCGACCCGAACTCGATGGTGGTTAAATCCTCCCAATCTTCGGGCCAACAGTCTAACTCTCCGGCCGACAGAGAGGGAAAGAGGTTTGACGCAGTGGGCCGAAAACTATTCCGGCGCGCTTCTGTTGTGTTGAATGGCAAATTATGGTGCCTGCATGGGGGCATATCAACAAATCCTCTAGGAAAAGGCCCAGCCCTTTTTCACCAAACTCTCTGATGAAGACCGTTCCGTCCTCTCGACCCTCCAGCAGGAGGCGGACTCCCTAGCTCACCATCAGATTCAGATGGCAAAGCATACAGGCGATACTGCCGGCAAGATGATTGCTCATGCTGTGGCGATCAGATGACATGCTTGGCTTAGAGCCTCGGGCCTCTCCTCGTCTTCTTGACAAGTAATCGAAGACCTGCCTTTCGATGCCCTCAGCCTATTTAACATGGGGACTGACGATAAACTGAAATCCAATCATGATTTCAGAATCCTCGCTTCGAAGTGTGGGACCAACCATCCTCACGCTGAACGAACCCGTTGGTTTCTCCAGACGTACCGCCGCTTCCCTCCTCAGCCTTTCCGCCACCAAACCTTCAGGTGCTCCTCCAGCTCCAGCCAAAAAGGCCAGCAGCAACAGCCCCGCTGTCAACACCAGGCCTCTAAGACTAGGGGTTGCGGTACCGCCACTACTCCCCATACCCAACGTCGAGCCTGACGCCCAGTCTCTCACTGCCACCTCCTCTGATACCGCTGCCATCACCATGCCTCCTGTGAACTTTGGTCCGAAACTTCCCCCCTGCCACTTCCGGGACCGTCTAGCTTCCTTCTACCACAAATGGGCGTCTATCACCTCAGATGCCTGGGTTCTCCGCATTGTCTGAGATGGCTACACCTTGGAGTTCGAAAGCCTTCCTCCCACAGGCCACGTCCTCTCTACCGATCCGTCGCCAGAGATCTCCGCTGAGGTCGACTCCCTCCTGGCCAAGGGTGCTATCCAACCATCTCTGTCCGAGCAGGACGTTCGAGGTTTTTTTCTCAAGATACTTCACTGTTCCCAAAAAGGGTGGAGAGCTTCGCCCCATCCTGGACTTACGAGCTCTGAACCTTTTCATTCTTCCTTCAAAGTTTCGAATGGTCTCTATCGCCTCCATCCTTCCGATGCTCCAACGAGGAGATTATTTCGCCTCTATAGACTTAAGGGACGCCTATTTCCACGTGGCAATACGTCGCTCCCACAGACGTTTCCTCTCTTTCAAAATCCTCGGTCAATCTTACCAGTTTGCAGTTCTCCCTTTCGGCCTGGTCACTGCTTCTCAAGTCTTCACCAAGGTGGTCGCAGTGGTGGCGGCCCACCTGAGGATACAAGGCATCATGGTTTTTCTTTACCTGGACGATTGGATGATTGTCGCTCCCGATCCTTCATCCTTACAAGACCATGTTTCTCGCACTCTGTCCCTGCCCCGCTTGCTCGGACTTCAGCTGAACACCGAAAAGTCATATCTAACCCCGTCCAACAAGATTTGCTTCATCGGGGCTCTCTTCAGTTCCCTCACACAAACAGCCTCCCTGCCGTCAGACAGATTCCTGGCCCTCCAACAGCATCTGCTCCTCCTCCTGCGCAACCGCAGGGTTTGAGCCCACTCCGTTCAAGTCCTCCTAGGCCACATGGCCTCCACCGTCAGGGTCACTCCTTTCGCCAGGCTTCGTCTCAGACCTCTCCAGAGATGGTTTATAGACTCTTTCAAACCCCTTCTGCATCCTAGCTCCATGTTTCTCACGGTACCAAACTGGGTCCGTCTTTCTCTTCGATAGTGGCAGAACCCATCGAACATCTGCAGGGGTCTGCCTTTTCACCCTCCACTTCCGTCGATCACAATCACGACCGACGCGTCCAACTTCGCATGGGAAGCTCACATGGCTGATCTCACAGTCCGGGATCTCTGGTCACCTCAAGAGAGGTCTCAGCACATAAATCTTCTAGAACTGTTGGCAGTCTTCAAAGCTCTCCGAGCCTTTGCTCGCCTTCTTCCCCACAAGACAGTGCAAATCCAGACAGACAATGCCGTGGCTATGTATTACATCAACAAGCAGGGAGGCATGGGCTCGAGGAAGCTGATGTCCGTCTTGTCGGAAATCTGGCTATGGTGCATAGCAAGAGACATATCCCTCAGCAGTCCATCTGCCGGGCACCCAGAACACTCTGGCGGACGCCCTCAGCAGGATTGCGACCTCCCCCCATGAGTGGCGTCTCAATCCTGAGACCCTGCATTCTGTCTTCGACGAGTGGGGATGGCCAACCCCGGATCTCTTTGCCTCCCCCTCCAACACACACCTTCCCTGCTTTGGGGCAAGACTTTCTCCAAATGTGGCTCCGGGCTGTCTCGGAGACGCTTTTCTCCTGGACTGGTCAGCAGAACCCATGTACCTTTTTCCTCCTTTCCCTCTGATCCCGAGGGTACTAGAGAGACTTCTTCTGATGCCGGCATCAGCTATCCTAATAGCCCCCGCTTGGCCCTGCCAGCCATGGTACCCAACTCTCCTGCAGATGTGCGCAGGAATCTTCCGTACCCTCCCGACAGTCCCTCATCTCCTAACCTCACAGAACGGATAAGTTCTCCACCCTGACATCCCGTCCCTACACCTGACAGCGTGGAGGATCCTTCCCTGAGCTCTTTCCACCCGGACCTCCAAACAATCCTCCGGGCGGCCAATAAGCCGGCCAGGTCAAAGGCTTACGCATATAAAATTGCGAAGTTCCAAGCCTTCCTTCGGGACCGTTCCATCGATCCCACCTCTACTTTGGTCCCGTTGGTCCTGGACTTTCTTCTCTCTCTTGCAGACTGACATTTATCCTTAGCCTCAATGAAGTCTTACCTGGCTGCCCTCTCCTGGCATTTCCAGCGTCTTGGACAACCTTCTCTGTTTTCTAGTCACCTTGTGAAGACTTTTCTTCGGGGCTACAACAACCTTCGGCCTCCAGTTCATCCCCCGACCCCTGGTTGGAGCCTCAAACTTGTCCTGTCTCAACTAACTTCGGCACCGTTTGAGCCAGTGGCTTCCGCCGATCTCCACATTCTCTCTTGGAAAGTTGCATTTCTAGTAGCAGTCACCTCTGCCCAAAGACCGTCTGAACTGGCTACCCTTAGAGTTGATGAACCTTACCGGTCACCACGACCGGGCTGTTCTTCGCCATCACTTTCCTTCCCAAGGTGGTGTCTGCTTTCCATCTTAATCAGGACATCGTCCTCCCTGCCTTCTTCCCCAACCCGACTTCCAGGCTTGAACGGAGGCTTCACCTTCTTGATGTAAGAAGGGCCCTCCTTTTCTACAGGGACAGGACCAAACATACACGTAAGACTCCTAGACTCTTTGTCGCATATGCTGCAGACAAACTTGGAAACCCGATTTCTCTACAGAGACTATCCCATTGGATTGCTCATACCATTGAACTGGCTTATGAACTGGCTAAGTACCTTCCCCCTCCGTCGATCCGCCCACGGTCGACAAGGGGACTTTCAGCCTCCACTGCCTTCTTGAGAGGCATTTCCCTCGACTCCATTTGTCGGGCAGTGATTTGGTCCACCCCTTCTATCTTTGTGTCCCACTTAGATGGACTCTAAGAACCTCAGGGACTCGGCCTTCGCCAGGTCAATTCTGTCCTGCTTTTCATAGCATTTCTTCCCTATTCAAAGTGAGGTTTACTGCCTTTTATGTGTTTCGAGGGTTCATGCCACTTTATTGAAGTGTCTTTCTGCCTTTCTAGTGTGTTTATGTAACACCTACTTGCCCAACATCTTTTCTTCCTGTGTGGGCTGTTTCACCTTGCAGTTTGTATTTTGCTGTTAAATACCAAATTGCTGTACCTTCGTTACTGGTAGCATTAGTACGGTTTTTTCACCGTACCTTTCTTCTTGGGGATCATGTTGTAACTTACTTTTCTCTCCCTATGGGAGTTATGCATACCATGTTAATTTTGAACTTCTTTCCTGATACCGAGTATCATCGTATGACGATATACCGTGACCGCTTGATAGGTCTTTGTTGTTACCGGGTCGTTCTTTTCGACCTTTTTCCTCTTGCACTTGTTTTTTTGCATTTTATGCCTTAATAAAACTATTGGATTTTGGACATTCAACTCGCTGTCGGGTTTGCTCTGTCCCACCATCCTATAACTCAGCTTGCTAGTCTCCATTAGTGTGCATTCAGAGTACACGAAGAAAAAGGACAGGTTGCTTACCTGTAACCATGTTTCTTCGAGTGTACTCTGTGAATTCACACAATCCCACCCTTCCTTCTCCACGTGCAAACCTCTCCCATTCTCGTCGCCTTTGTAGCGCAGGAACTGGGGAGTGAGTGCACAGGGCGGCTTTTTATGCCCTCCGGGGAGAGGGGCGGGGTTACCGCCAAATTTTCAAACTTTAGCTTGGAAGAGTATCCGTTGGATCCCGCCCAGGCGCAGTCTCTCCATTAATGTGAATTCACAGAGTACACTCGAAGAAACATGGTTACAGGTAAGCAACCTTTCCTTTCTGCATCGAGAATTTTTTTAAAAAAAGCTATATAGCACAGTGCTGCAATATTGTATCCTTACAAAATCAGTCTGCTTTTATTTTTTTCAATGAGCAAAGACTAATTTCCTGCTTTTTTGTTGCAGAATATATACATGTATCTATAGTTTGTGAAGTGAAGACTAATTTCAGTTAAAGTTACAGAAGTTAAAACATTGGATGTGCAGCTATAACTATGAGTAGCAATTGAAAAGGGTTGCAAGGCACCAGTGATGTAGTATAGTCATTCATCACAACAGTCCTAACAACCTGGTCCCAAGAAGAGTCTCAAAATGCAGGCATCTTTTGATCCATGTAAATCAGAGTTTTCTCTTAGTTTTCATTTCCACCAGGAGCAAGTATTTTATAAAGCTAATGGAATTTATCTTGATGCTGTTTAAGACCAAGCCTTTCCTTAAATCCTTAACATTACAACAGGGACAACTGGCAAAACCATGTTGTTGGGGAAAATCCACCTGCTCCATGCACCCTACCGTGACCATTGCAGTCAAATATAGAAGTAACAGGGAGTGAGAGAGAAGTGGCAGATTTTATTGATATTGTATTAGCTTTGCATCATTATTATCAGTTACAAGAACAATATCCAGGTATTCCAGCTTTGTGCACTACTAGATCTCTGTTTAGCTTTTTTCACATATTTAAATCTTATCTGGCTTGTTCTGCATCTTTTTGCCTCCTTTAACTTCCCTTCTACTTTATATTGCTCATATCAACATTAAAATTAATTTCCGCTGGTTGCTTTGATTAGCTTGGGCTTTCTAAAATAAGCATTTTTTTGTGGAAACACATCTGCATGAAAAACTTTGTAATGCCATGTCTGATCACTATGAATGAAATGAACATTGGCACAATATATATGTTGTGTTGATTTCCTGAGTGTGTTTTCCTAGCATTCCATGTTAAGGAAGGGTGCAATCTGAAGATTAAGATCAGTGGTTAAGTTTATGTAACTAACCTTTGCTAGGAATGTGGGGGGTCAGGGTAATTTAAGGGACACTTCTATGCTCCAAAGCAGAATTGGGCAGCCTGTTGGCCTAGAACTGTTTGGGCGCAACCTAATTTCAAAGCCCTCTGCAAATGATCAATTCATGCGCCAGACTGAAATGGGAAAGAAATGGAAGACAACTGGAAAGGTAGAAAAGGAGGGAAGAGACAAAAGGCGAAAAGCAACGGACTTGTCTGTTTTTGGCTGTGGGCAAAAGCGGGTTTGTCTTTGCCTACTGTTAGATGTCAAGGGAGGGAGAGTGGCCATCTCTCCTTGAAAAAGATTGCCCATCCCTCTTTGAAAAATGGTAGATACATTTGCTAAGTGGGCATGCTGGTCAGTACATGATGTGTTGAATGTGATGGCTTTTGTTTGCTATTCTTGTTCATTTGTGTTCATCATCTCTTTTGTAATCATTGATCATCTTTCCTCTTTGTTTTTTCCATCTACTTCTTTCTTTGTCTCCTCTTTGACACATGGCTGCAGCATGTTGTCAAGGCAGAACTAGTGAAGTATCCTGAAGAAGATAATCAACAGGACAGCACTGCCAGCTGTCAAAGTAAAATCTGTTCAGTGCAATAGTTCAGGTAGTACCATTAAAAGACTCAGTCCTTTTAGGATAAAAATGTTACTGAAATAGTAACAATGATATTGTTGTGTACATGTACTGTAGTCTATATTTGCAAGGATAGATATATCAATTTAATTTTTTCTTCGTGTACTCTGTGAATGCACACTAATGGAGAGACTGTGCCTGCACAGGCTCCAACGGAAAACTCTTCCAAGCTAAAGTTTGAATTTTGGCGGTAGCCATGCCCCTCTCCCTGCAGGGCATATAAGGCAGCCCTGGTGGGCGTCCGTTCTCCAGTTCCTTTTTTCCTGCCACAAGGCCCACTTCGGACTCTTCGTTCTTAGGTCTACCATGCGCTTCAAGAGTTGCACTTAGTGCACCGCTAAGATTCCCAACTCGGACAGCCAGGCTAAGTGCCTCCTTTGCCTTGGCGAGGCCCATGTTGTCGGTACCTGCCGCTTCTGTCTAGCTCTCATGGCACAGGCGGGGGACACGGAAAGAGCCTCCCCGAAGATTGAGTGAATTCAGTCGGGCGTCCCCTGGGCAACATTTCTTGTAAGCGGCCGATCTTTCCACCCCAAAAGCATTGGATGAATGGATGAATACCAAAGTTCTTTATCAAGACCATTGCTAACGATTATGTCTATTAATATAGAAGGTTTGTCACTTGCTAAGGAAGAACTATTAGCCAAAATGTCTGAGGACATCTCATGTGACATCCTATGTATACAGGAAACACACAGAGACATCACAATGAGAAGACCAAAAATTCTTGGAATGCAGCTGGCAGTGGAACGACCTCACAGACAATATGGCAGTGCCATTTTTGTACGATCTGGTGTAGCAATCTCTGCAACTTCCCTCAAGAAGTGAACAACATTGAAATCTTATCTGTGGAACTTGATAGTTGCACCGTATCATCACTCTATAAACCACCTGGGGCTGATTTCTATTTTACACCCCCAACCAGTTGCCACAATCATGAAGCCCATTTTGTTGTGGGAGATTTCAATAGCCACAGCTGTGTCTGGGGCTATGACGAAGATGATAGAAATGGCGAAGCAGTTCTAACGTGGGCCGACAATAGTAGAATGAGCCTCCTTCATGACAGTAAATTACCACCATCATTTAATAGCGGCCGATGGAAGCGTGGTTATAACCCTGATCTGATTTTTGTAAAGGAAAGCATAAGCCACCAATGCACCAAAAGGGTATTAAACCCAATACCTAACACACAACACAGACCAATATGCTGCGTAGCATATGCAGCTGTAAGACCAAAAAGTGTCCCATTCCGCAGAAGATATAACTTCAATAAAGCTAACTGGACAAAGTTTACAGAGACCTTGGAAGCTGCTATTTCTGATATAGAACCCTCTATAGAAAATTATGACCTGTTCGTAGAAGCTGTGAAAAGATCCTCAAGGCTCTCAATCCCTAGAGGCTGTCGCACAAGCTACCTACCAGGCCTAAACGAAGAATCACTAAATCAGCTACAAGAATATCTCAGATTATTTCAAGAGAACCCATACAGTGATGGGACTATAGCAGCAGGCCAAAAACTATCTACAGCCTTAGCTAATGCTAAGAAAGACCGTTGGATAGAGCTGCTTGAGAACCTGGACATGTCCAAGAGTAGCCGAAAAGCCTGGCAATTGCTGAGACGCCTGGATAGTGACCCTCTGATCAACCCTGGACACGCAAACGTGACACCAGATCAGATAGCTCACCAGCTAATTCAGAATGGGAAAACCAACTGCAGCAGAATAAAGATGAAAATCAACAGGGTGCCAGAACTTGAAACCCACCAGTTGTCTTCTCCTCTAAACCTGAAAGAACTCAGAGAAGCCATCAAGCGATGTAAGACTGGTAAAGCACCTGGCCTAGATGACCTGATGATGGAGCAAATCAAACACTTGGGGGCCAAAGCTGAAAACTGGCTTTTGAAATTCTACAATCAATGCCTGCCACACAAACAGATTCCCAGAGCATGGAGGAAAACTAAGATCATTGCCATTTTAAAACCTGGTAAAGATGCCTCCAATGCCAGGAACTATCGACCAATCTCCCTCTTATGTCATCTATATAAAGTCTATGAGAGAATGCTATTAAATCGACTAGGACCTGTTATCGAACCCAAGCTTATTGCACAACAAGCAGGTTTCAGACCAGGGAAAAACTGTACAGGTCAAATTCTTCATCTGACTGAACATATCGAGGAAGGCTACGAGAAAGGCTGCATCACGGGAACAGTTTTTGTGGACCTTACGGCAGCCTACGACACGGTGCAACATAGAAAAATGCTGCATAAAGTCTACCATATCACCCGGGACTTTGACTTTACAAAAACTGTCCAGACCCTCTTAGAAAACCACAGCTTCTATGTGGAGTTTCAGGGCCAGAAAAGCAGATGGAGGAGGCAAAAGAATGGTTTACCCCAAGGCAGCGTTCTTGCACCAACCTTATTTAACATCTTCACAAACGATCAGCCACTACCACCACCCACAAAGAGCTTTATATATGCTGATGACCTTGGCCTTACAACACAAGCAAAAGACTTTGAAACAGTTGAAAAGCAACTCACCAATGCCTTGAAAGATCTCTCCAGCTACTACAAAGAGAACCACCTGAAGCCTAACCCTGCCAAGACACAAGTGTGTGCTTTCCACCTACGTAACAGCGAAGCCAACAGGAAACTGAAAGTTACTTGCGAAGACCAAGAGCTCGAACACTGTTTCCATCCTAAATACCTTGGTGTCACCTTAGACCGAACACTAACATATAGGAAACACTGCATGAACACCAAGCACAAAGTAGCTGCACGCAATAACATCCTGCGGAAACTGACTGGCAGCGCATGGGGAGCAGACCCACAAGTAATAAGAACATCAGCCCTGGCCTTGTCTTTCTCAACTGCAGAGTATACCTGTCCTGTTTGGCACAAGTCTGCCCGTGCAAAGCAGGTGGACATAGCACTGGATGAAACATGCAGAATCATCACGGGATGCCTTAAACCTATACCTGTTGATAAACTCTACAAGTTAGCTGGCATTGCCCCTCCTGACGTGCGACGGGAAGTTGCTTCCAACGGCGAGAGAAAAAAGGTCGAACATTGTGAAAGCCACCCACTGCATGGCTATCACCCTCCTCCCACCAGACTCAAATCAAGGAAGGGCTTCATGAGAACCACCACTCCTCTTGATGTTCCTCCAGCAACAGCAAGGGTGTCCCTCTGGGCAGCTAAATCTGGCAATTCTAACTGGATGGCCCCCCAAGAGGGTCTTCCTCCAGGGGCAAACCAGGAATGGGCAACTTGGAAGTCCCTGAACAGACTCAGAAGTGGAGTGGGCAGATCAAAAGACAACTTGGCAAGGTGGCACTACCTGGAGGAATCCTCCACTTTGTGTGACTGTGGAGCTGAACAAACAACTCCGCATATGTATGCTTGCCCACAATGCCCTGCCTCATGCACGGAGGAGGAGTTGTTTAAAGCTACAGACAATGCGGTTGCTGTTGCCCGCTTTTGGTCCAAAACTATTTAGTTGCTTGTGATTTCTTTTCTTTTTTATTTTATTTCCATTATTTGAAATGTATTTGCTGTACCAATGCTTTTGACACGAAATAAATAAATAAATGGCACAGGCGAGAAAAAACAGAGCGGCCAGACTCAGGGTGGTGCTGTACGAGAGGTCGCTTGCGCCAGACCCTACTCCGTCCACCTCGAGAGCGATGTCGGCGCCAGCAGCTAAACCTTCTTTGGTCTCTTCCTAGGCCTCAAGGTCCTCTAGAGCGGCCAAGCCCTCTAAACTGCTGTGCACGCTAACCACAGCTACGGTGTCGACTCGGTGCGGAAAGGTGGGACCCTCCTCGACCTTGAGCTCTCTGGCTTCAGTGGCTTCAGCCCGTTCCCATGTGGGGTCCCCTCCCTCGACCTTGGCAATGAAGATCGCTTTTAAGAGGGCCCAAGAGGAATCTCTTCGGGCCCAATCCGACTCAGCAGCAGTTCCTCCGACACCAGACAAATCGATGAGGGCGCCCTCTAAACAGCCGCCAGCTAAAAGGCGGATGACCCAAAGCTCTTCCTCCTCAGCCTCCTCGAGGAGAGACATCCCTTCTTCCTTGGCGACTTCGTCAAGGAAATCCTCACCGATCGAACCGGCCCAGCAGCCCCGAGATGCCTCTCAATCCTCCCCATAGCACTTGTCTGAAGGCGAAATACAGGACTCATCCCACAACTCCACCCAAACAGTGGTCAGGGTACCGATACCTGATCCCGCCGTAGGGCATTGACAATCTCGGCAGCAACTTTTTCCCCCGACCTCGACTCCAGAGCGGGGAAGACAAACGGCCCGCTTATCCCAGGCAGCCCAAGCCTCGGCCTCCAAAGAACTCAGCCACCCGCTGTTCCTGCTCTTGAGGTTATGCCTCCTCCAGAGACAATGCTTTCATCTCCCCCTCGGTCCCCTCAAGGAGTTGAGGACGATGAGATCGATATCAACAGACCAGACTGTCCTTTCGACTTTGGTGGTCTCTCTGGGCCTCTATCTTTCCCCTCCTCATGATGCTTACGAAGTTGACCCTCCTTCTCCAACAGATAATGTCCGTGCTTTCTTTGATCAGATGGTCAGAATGGCTGTGCCCTAGGGATGGAAATCAACCAGACCTCTAAGGCGGTGACCGACCCTGTTTTCAAGAGGGTCCAGGCCCAAGCTCCTCCGGTTACCCTCTTACCATTTCTACTATATCTACTGGACGTTATCCAGGCTTCTTGGAAAAGGCCATCTTCGATACCACCCACCTCAAAAAGGATCAAGGCCTGGTACCATACCAACGACAATGCTTTGGAATGGCTCAATCACCATCCCGACCCTAACTCTATGGTCGTCAAGGCTTCTCAGTCCTCCGGTCGTCAGTCCAACACTTCAGCTGATAGAGAGGGCAAGAGATTTGACGCCGTAGATCGAAAACTTTATTTTGAAGCTCTCCTACTCTGTAAGATGGCTAACTATGGGGCCTGTATGAGCACCTACCAGAAAATCCTCTGGGAAAAGGCCAAGCCCTTCTTTGCAAAGCTCTCTGACGAAGATCGGTCGGTCCTTACCATGCTTCAACAGGAAGGTGACTCCTTAGCTCATCATCAGATCCAGATGGCTAAGCATACCGGGGACACTGCCGGCAAAATGATTGCCCATGCGGTTGCCATCCGTCATCACTCCTGGCTGAAGTCATCGGGTTTTTCCTCCTCTTCTAGACAAGCCATTGAAGACTTACCCTTCGATACGTTGGGTCTCTTCAGCAGTGGCACTGATGACAAACTTAAATCTAACCATGATTTTAAAATCCTGGCTTCAAAGTGTGGAGTCGAACAACCTCACGCCCAGCGTGCTCGGTGGTTCTCTCATCGCTTTCGATGTTTCCCACCCCAACCCTTTCGACACCAAGCTTTCGGGCGGTCTTCGAGTTCAAGCCACCAAAATCATCACAAACTCGCTGCTCTGCTCAGCCTCAGAAGCAATGCGGTCGAGCCACCCCTGCCTCCGCGCAGACCCATCATCGTACCTGACGCCATCCTTTCTTGCCCAACCTCCACGTTCAGTATCAGTGCAGCCGCCATATTGTCTCCACAACCCTCTGTCCCACCGCCTCCACAACCCTGCCTCTTCACAGATCGTTTGGCTCCTTTCTGTCACTAGTGGGAGTCTATCACTTTGGATGCTTGGGTTCTCCGTATTGTCCGAGAGGGTTATGCCTTAGAGTTCGTAGAACTCCCTCCTACAGGTCAAGTTCTCCTCACCAACTCCTCTCCAGAGATCCTCGCCGAAATCAACTTCCTCCTCGCCAAAGGGGCTATTCTTCTTTCTCCATCTGAACAGGATCCTCGAAACTTCTTTTCCAGATACTTCACGATCCCAAATAGAGGAGGGGGTCTCCGTCCCATCCTAGACTTATGAGCCCTAAACCTTTTGTTCGTCCAACAAGATTCTGGATGGTGTCCATCGCATCTATTCTCCCGATGCTTCAGCAAGGAGATTATTTTGTGTCCATAGACTTACGTAATGCGTATTTCCACGTTGCGATATGAAAGGCCCACAGATGCTTTCTCTGTTTCAAGGTCCTCGACCAGACCTACCAGTTTACCGTTTACCTTTCGGCCTCGTTATGGCACCGAGGGTCTTCACCTCAGACTTCCCGTATCTGGACGACTGGCTTCTTGTCGGGCCCGACCCAGTCGCACTGGGGCACCACGTTGATCACACCCTCCAACTTGTGGGCTCGCTCGGCCTCCAGCTCAATACTGAGAAGTCTCAACTCATCCTGTCAAGAAAAATCCGCTCCATTGGCGCCCTCTTTGACTCCATCGCCCAAACTGTCTCCCTTCCATCCGACAGGTTTCTCGCCCTCCGTCATCAACTCACACTTTGCAAATGCAACCAGAGGGTTCGGGCCCGATCCATCCAGGTTCTTCTGGGTCATATGGCCTCTACGGTTCTGGTCACCCCCTTTGCCAGACTACGTCTCAGGCCCCTACAGAGATGGTTCATAGACATTTTCAAACCATCCTACCATCCCAACTCAAAGTTCCTCTCGGTACCGTCTCATGTCTGTCGGTCCCTCCTTTGGTGGAAGTCTCGAGCCAATGTGTGCAAGGGTCTATCATTCCATCCTGCTCACCCGTCGGTGACCATAACCACTGACTCCTCCAACTATGCCTAGGGAGCTCACATGAACGGCCTCACCATCCAAGACCTCTGGTCCCCCCACGAGGACAATCATATAAACTTCCTAGAACTCCTTGCCGTCTTCAAAGCCCTGAAGGCTTTTGCCCACTTGATCCGCCACAGAACTGTTCTCATCCAAACGGACAACACAGTGGCGGTGTTTTACATCAACAAACAGGGCAGCACAGGTTCAAGGAAGCTGATGCTCCTCTCCACCCGCATATGGTACTGGTGCATAGCCCGCAAGATCCATCTACTGGCACTACATCTCCTGGGCCTCCAGAATGGCCTAGCAGATGCCCTAAGCAGGATGATGAGCTCCTCCCATGAGTGGCAGCTTGATCCTGACACTCTCCACGATCCCTTTCGTGACTGGGGAAGGCCTACCCTAGACCTCTTCGCCTCTCCTCAAAATGCGCAGCTACCTCGATACGGAGCGAGACTTCCTCCGGCCTCTTCCCAGAAGCCTCGGGGATGCCTTTCTTCTAGACTGGTCGTCGGAACCACTCTATCTGTTTCCTCCTTTCCCTCTGATACCGAGGGTCCTAGAGAGACTTTGTCTGGCCTCGGCCTCGGCGATCCTGATAGCTCCGGCTTGGCCACGGCAACTGTGGTACCCGGCCATTCTTCACCTCTCAAGAGGGACCTTTTGCTCTCTTCCGCCTCTGCCACATCTTCTGTCCAGGGAGAACGGCCAAATCCTTCATCCTGACCTCCCCTCTCTACGTCTCACTGCATGGAGGATTCTCGCCTAAGCTCCCTTCCACCGAATCTCCAAGAGGTTCTCCTTGCAGCGCTCAAACCAGCTAAAACCAAAGCTTATACCTATAAGATCTCTCGGTTTCGTACCTTCCTTCGGTCCCGAGACATCGACACTTTCCCGACCTCAGTACTGGTGGTCCTGGACTTCCTGATGACCCTCGCGGAGTGAAAGCTCTCCCTCGCCTCTATGAAATCCTACCTAGCTGCCCTATCTTGATGCTTTCAACGCCACGGTCAGCCGTCCCTGTTTAGCGACCATCTCATAAAGACCTTTCTAAAGGGCTACAACAATCTTTGCCCCCCCATCACAACCGCCAATGCCCAGTTGGAACCTCGAACTCGTGCTCTCCCAGCTCACATCCTCCCCGTTCGAGCCACTGGCATCAACAGACCTTCACCTACTTTCATGGAAGGTAGCCTTTTTGGTGGCTGTGACTTTGGCCCCGTAGGCCTTCAGAACTGGCAGCTCTTAGAGTGGACGAACCTTATCTTCGCTTCCACCACGACCGTGCTGTCCTACGCTCAGATATCACCTTTCTCCCTAAGGTAGTCTCTGCTTTTCATCTGAACCAGGACATTGTGCTCCCAGCCTTTTTCCCCAACCCCTCATCTATTGAATGGAGACTTCACCTTTTGGATGTAAGGGGAGCGCTCCTCTTCTATAGAGACTGTACTAGGACAATGCGAAAGACACCGAGATTCTTTGTTGCCTATGCCCCGGACAAACTGGGAAATCCAATCTCCCCCCAGAGACTTTCCCACTGGATCGCGCAAGCCATTGAACTTGCTTATGAGCTGGCTAAGCGCCCTCTCCCTTCGTCGATTTGTCCAAGATCAACGAGGGGCCTTTCTCTCTCGACTGCCTTTCTCAGGGGCATGCCTCTTGACTCTGTTTGCAAAGCAGCAATTTGCAGCAATTTGCTTGAACCCTTTGACATTCGTTTCCCACTATAGAATGGACTGTAAGGCCCAAAAGGACTTGGCTTTCGCCAGATCGGTCTTGTCCTCCTACTTATCTTAGAGGACGCTGTTTTTCCCCTACAGAACACTTACCTAAAAAAAAAAGAGAGAGAGAATACTGGGGAAAGATAATGACAATGGAGACACAAACAGTGGGAATGGGGGGAAGTGAATTGGTCTCATTCCAGATGTTTTGTTTACATAACAAGGTTTATTTCACAATGTTTATGTGTTTGCACTATGTTAATGTGCCTTAGAGGACTATTTGCCTCTCACTCCTATTCTAAGGGCAGGTTACACTGTACTTTTTCTCCTCTCCAGAGACTCTGTTGTTCTATTTGCACCTTCTCCCCTGGGCTGCCTTACTGCCCGTTGACAGGAGATACACCTCGACATGGTTATGTTTATGCACTTGGTCGATATGTTGACCGCCTTGTCACTTGTGCCTCTTATCTTCGATGTGTCCTAATAAAAATGGGTTTGGACATTCAACTCATTGTCAGGTTTGCTCTGTCCCACCATCCTGGACCTCAGCGTGCTAGTCTCCATTAGTGTGCATTCACAGAATACATGAAGAAAAAGGTCAGGTTGCTTACATGTAACCATGTTTCTTCGAGTGTACTCTGTGAATTCACACAAACCCGCCCTTCCATCCCCGCTGGCAAACCTCTCCCTTTCTCGTTCCCGTTGGAGCCCACACAGGCGCAGTCTCTCCATTAGTGTGAATTCACAGAGTAAGTAACCCGACCATTTTGATCCTCTGGTAAATATTCACACAGACCCTCTCTTAGCAGCTCTTAGGTGGGATAAATAGCAAAGCTAATAAGCGCAGCCCTCACAGCATCTCTATGTTAGATGGGAAACCTAATAATAATAATAATAATAATAATAATAATAATAATAATAATAATAATGGCCACTTTAATGGGATCTGCACGCATCATCCGAAAATACATCACACAGTCCTAAACACTTGGGAAGTGTTCGACTTGTGATTTTGTGATATGAAATCCAGCGTATATATCTCTTTTGCTGTGTCATACTATGTCTTTGTGTCAATAATAATAATAATAATAATAATAATAATAATAATAATAATAATTTTTATTTCTATACTGCCCTATCTCCCAAAAGGGACTCAGGGCTGTGTACAACAAAAATGGGCAATGGATAAAAATTCAGTGAACGTAACATGATAAAACACTTCAAATAATAAACAATCAAATAGACAACATCAGGATACACTTATAAAACAACACAAAATGATGTGAAAAATTAAATATATCAGACAAAATAATTGGGACACAATTTTCTAACAACTCTTATAATAGTCATAGATAAATAGCACATTTAAAATGAGTCATACAATTAGCAATAGGCCACCCGGGCTGAGATAAGTCTTCCTTAGCTGAGTCCCAGTTTAAATAAAGTGCTAATCCTCCTCCTCATATGAAGCTCTCTTGAATTTCAGGAATAGATTTTCCACCCAGCTTGAGGAGCCATTTTTATTTACTAAAAGGAAAATATGAGAATGTTAGGACCTGAATTGTCAGCATTGCAGGGAGCACTGCATCACCAGCATGTGCCACAACCCTCATTACTCAAACTCCTTTCATGCGCATGCATGCACCCACCACATCTAACATACTGTTATTCACTGTGTAATAGCCATACTTTCAAATATCCCTTTTGTCCTTCAGAAAAAGTGGGATGTGACCATTATGCGAAGAAGAAAAATGTGCAGAGACAACTGTGTCTGGAGCTTTTCCTTTCTTGCTACCAAGGAGGCAGGAGGTAGAAAGCCAAGTCCCAGACACAGTTGGCTCCATTTGTATTTCATTTTTTAAACTTGTCTTACCTCCGAAAAGGGTCTAGACCTCTCCCATCTCTACCCTGCTTCCAAGGAGATTAAGGCAGTTTTAAAAAGAAATACAAACGGAACTAACTACAAATAGAGACAGCTGGATCTCCCTTCTGCCTCCTCAGAAATAAGAGAGGGAAAGCTCTAGATCCAGCCTCCTCCTTGGAGGTAGGAGTTTTCAAAAAGAAATATAAAGGGAACTGGTTGGGGCTGGGGCTTTCTGTCTCTTCCTTCTGAGGAGACAGGAGGGAGAAGATCCAGCTGGCTAGATAGATAGATAGATAGATAGATAGATAGATAGATAGATAGATAGATAGAAGAAAGAAGGGAAAGCCCAAGATAAAGCCAGCTCAAATGCACATGGAAAAGGAAAAACACCAGTTTCAGGGGCCAAAAAAGGTGTCTGTGACTATTATGTAGTGGCGACTATTATGCTGTGAATTACGGTATGTATTTACACTCAAACTGCTCTCCTCTTCCAGTACTGCTTCTAGGGGCACTAATGAGTCTTTTAAAATATCTGATTACAGGCTTCAGGGAGAAAAGAGTTATCCCCACATTCATAAGTAATGACTCCCCTAAAAAACTCCCATACCGTTTAGGTTTTTAAAAAGCTTCTATAGCAGGTTTTAAAACCTGGTTATAGGGGTGTCTTTGTGGATGGGAAGCCCTAGTGGGGCAACCTAGAGAAACTGAAAAAAAAAATATCATGTGCCCTCATGGGTAACCCAGTCATCAGTATTTTTTTTATAATAACCATGCTTTATTTTGGAAAATGCTCCATGTACACTACGGTGCTATATACCAATTTGTTATGCCTATTTTTTGAAATGAGATTATGATATATATGTTTGCACTCCTTTAAAGTGTTATGTATTTCAAAGTCTTGTCATTAACACATGAAATGTTTTATTAGCACTGTGGAACAGAGTTGCCTTTGGATTCTCTAGCTATAACCTCTTCTGTTTTTCTTCTCTCTCTCTCTTTTTTTGACAGAGTGTAGTGAAGGCGGATATTGTAAACTATAGCCAGGAGCCCGTGACAAGAACAGTTAACTCTCCTAGAAGTTCCATGTGTACAATTCAGTGAATTCTTTCTTTTCTTTCTTTTTTGTATTGATCTCCCTTGGCAGCCATGCTATCTTTTGCACAGGCAGAAGGTTTGCCAGGAATGTTGTTTTAACAGTGAACATTACTGTGGTGCATTTAGAAGTTTCTAAAATGTACTATCCATTTGTGTGTTGAAAAGCAGCAGGCAGTTTCTTTGGCTTGCCTAGTTTCAAAGTACGGACCACACACTTGGAAAATTATATTATATATACCTATATTCTCATAAATGATATTTCATTAAAAGTGTGTGATGGTGTGTACAGATGTCCTTTTACATATAGTGTCTGAATACTTGAGAAAGTGAATGAAAAATGTTTAAATTATACAGAATTAAAAATGATGCTTGAAATAAAGCCATGGAGAGAAAATATATTAGTTTTTGTGTTTGGTTATTTTCTATTTAGCTTTGTTTTAGTTAGAACAAGTTTTAAGGATCCTCTATTTTATTCCACCTGTAATATTAGTACAATGACTAAGAAGGACAAAATATTGGTAGGTTTTTTTTTAGATTTGCAGAGATGGAAAAAATGTTTCTTTGTGAAGTAAAGACGGTAAATGTCAGCTAAATATATCAGTACATTCTCCCCCATTCAAATACTTGAATTGTTCAGAGCATCTAAGTATCTGTATAACCTAAGTATATTTGTATTGATTTTTTTGTAAACAGAAGAAAATAAATGTTATGTTTATGTGATCTGCCTTCTGTTTTTAGAATCATGTCGTTCATGGCCTTTTCAACCAGCTTCCTTCATTTTCAACTGGTTGGATTTATAAAGGAGAGTACGCCACTAATTGGCCTTCTGTTTCTCACAGAATGGAAGGGAGGCATATGAAATGTTGAAGAAACTTGTTGATTTAAAATTCCTTGATCTCCAAGGTTCATCAGAACCAGGCTTGTTTGTTTTGTTTTTACCTTCTGGGTAGAATTTCTTGTCATAGTGTATGTACTTCTGAAAGAAACAAAGGATTACCACATTTCAAGCTCAGAATTCTTGATTGACTTTTAGCTTAGAATCATTGAATCATAGAATAGTAGAGTTGGAAGAGACCTCATGGGCCATCCAGTCCAACCCCCCGCTAAGAAGCAGGAAATCGCATTCAAAGCGCCCCCAACATATGGCCATCCAGCCTCTGCTTAAAAGCCTCCAAAGAAGGAGCCTCCACCACAGCCCGGGGGAGAGAGTTCACAGTCTTGGCCCGACATTAGTGTACATACGTCTGAAAAAAGGCATAATTCACATGCTTCTTTGTAAAGCTGAGCTTCTGAAATTATAAGATGCCGTTGTTCTAAACTAATGAGTATAGCTAAGTGTGTTGAAAGCAGAATGAACTCTTTTTTTATATTGTCTCCCTTGACATGGGATATAAACACAAGTGTGGCCATCTTAGTGCGATTTTGGAAGATTCTTGATCTTCCTCTAAGAAAAATTAAATGCAATTCCTATGCATATTGTTGTGTTTGTAAAGAATGACGAAATGGTTTAAGCTCCTTAATGGAAACATTCTAGAGTAGTTTTGATAGCCTTTTGCTCATTCCATCTGTTTCTCTTTTCCTGCTTAGGCTTGGAGTTGGGGTTGGGGAGAGAACAAAATATAAACCAAAATTGCCAGAGCTGAGTTATCTGTATCATTTACCAATCAGACAATTGGTAACATTGGTCGGTCTGTCTGTCTGTCCGTCCTATTCATCTTCTGTGCAAAGTCCTGCCCCACTGAATAAACTGGAAAAGCACTAATCCTAACCATGGCAAGGTCCTTTCTTGATATAAAGAAGGAATTGAGTAAGCTTTTATCCCACTTTGCTTCTCATTCAAGGAAATTGATTCATTAGCAAGGCCCCAGTGCTGTTTAGTGACCCCATGATGCTGCATAACATCCTGAGACCAGAGACCTTCTGAGACTATTTAATGTAATTAAAGGCCCTAGGGTCACTTTAGGTTGAAAATGAATGAAAGGCACACAACAACAACAACAACAACAACAACAATGCTACAGATAAAGTGGTAGCCAATATTGTTATCAGCCAGATCTAATAAAACATATTTTGTAGGATTCTTTGTAGGGTTAGAACTGATGCTACATAATTTATCAGGACAATCAGAAAGTTAAAGGTGCATTCAAGGAAGGATACAGTGCCAATCATGGAGACAAATCCATTTAGATTTTTTTCAGTATGATTTATATGTTTTGGACTGTGGCAAACTAGTCAGGATTTCAGCTTTCTGATGTCAAGTGGGCCTCTTAATAAATGTTAATGACCTTTTAGTAACTTGAAAATATCATAGAAGTTCTAATATTATTACTGTATGCAACTAAAATTTAGATTGTATTACTATTTTAATAACAATTTTAATTGCACCTATTATGTGTTTTTAAATCTTATTTATTTCTTATAAAAATTAAATTATAGTTGTGGGTGGACTCCCTTTATCTCCTAGCAATCAATATTTTTAGATCCGGTCCACCACTGGATTTGGACATTCCACTGATGTTAATCTAATCTCTGACTGAGCTACATTAAGGGATGTTAGAAGCACAGGTTGAGTATCACTTTTCCAAAATGTTTGGAACCAGAAGTGTTTGGGATTTTTTTTTAAGAATATCAATATTTGGACATATGTAATGAGACACCTCTCCAGTCTTCTGTCTCATCTTGTCACTATTTGTGTTATGTATGAGATGTGAAGCTGGAGAGAGACTGGGGATCTGTAAAATGGCAGGAATTCAAGCATAGTGGTTGGTGTGAATCCATGGTTTCTGTCGTCTCATCTCCAATATCTTTATCTCTCCTTCCTCTGGGGAGCCCACAAGCCTCTTTCTTCCATTTTGCAAATGAAGGAGAAGCAGTGCTGTGACTGCCCTCCAAGGATATAAGTGAGTGGCTACCGGATTTTGCTTTATGTTATCAGATGCTCACCCTGTAGCATTTTAGCACATACTTTCAACACATATTTCTAAAGCATCCAATAATGTTTTATGATTTCACGTTCTCTGCATGACCAGTGTGGTATGTTAGTTGATTAGAAATTAGGTGAAAGGGGTTGTCATGTTTTGTGATCAACCAAAATGCCAAACCCAATTTCATCTGAGTATTCCATAGCTGTTTTCCATCTAAATTCAACATGGCTTTTCAATACTCTGTAGAAACAAGGGATCCCTTGAGCCAGCAGAATCAAGCCAACAATTACTACAAAAACTTGAATCCTCTGAATTGAGTCACACATTTCCAAATCCAAACCCCATCTACACTGCCATGTAAAATCCAGATTATCTTCTTTGAACTGGATTATATGTCAGTGTAGATTCATATAATCCAGTTCAAAGCAGATAATATGGATCGATAGGAGCTGCGGTGGCACAATGGGTTAAATCCTTGTGCCGGCTGAACTACTGACCTGAAGATCTGAAGGTTGGTGATTCATATGTGCAAGACAGGGTGAGCTCCTGTCTGTCAGCCCAGGCTTCCTATTCGGGGACATGAGAGAAGCCTCCCACAGGGCAACGTCTTTGAAGACATCTGATTCTCTTACACCAGAAGCGACTTGCAGTATGTTCTCAATTCGCCTCTGACACTATTTATATATTTGCTCATGCAAATGTTTTATTCTTCAGATAGTTGCTGTGAGATTTACCTGTGACTTGACCTGTTGCTGCACAGACATAGCCTTGTTGCAACATTCCTTAATGTGTAGATAAATAGTTAAAAGTCTTCTCCTTTTAACACAAGAATATCTTATTGTAATGCGGATTTAACACTCCAGTATCAATATACACTATTCAGATATTTCATTGCAACACTTTTTAGCAAAACAGTGTTTACCTTTTCATATTAATATATGTCATATTTCCTTTTATATTTAGATTAATACATAATATAGTAAAGAACAGATGTGTGTTGTACTGCCTCTATTTACTATGATCTGCCTCTAGATGATAGGAGTAAAAGTCCTCTTGTTTTTAACAGTTCAGACAGATTAGACCATAACGATTTTGAAGGAAAGATCACTAAAGAGGAGATGTGTTCATGTCTCATCCTTCCAAATGAAATTTTGACTTTTGCTGTTATGTTGACAACAAAATAACTGGCTTTTGGTTTATTTCATCTGAGCACACTAAATCCCAAGGGTTTTTGAGAACATTTTACACAGCTGGCTTGAGGAAAAAATTGCTGGTGCCAAATATATTTTTGAAGTCTCTATGCATAAGTAAAAACCACATAGAAATCACAAACTGTTAATGATTTTTCTAGTGTGAAAAAATGAAAAATTAGGCTTCAGAGTTTTTAAAAACTTTAAATTTCTTTACCATATTAAGTAATAGAGCTTCGTTTGGAAATTTATATGGAGAATCCCACATATTGCAATCAAGACGTTAAATATACCATTAAATATGGTTGAGGGAATAGAAATATTGTTGAGTGATGGGTTTTATTAAAAATAACACTAGTATTTTAAATATATTCACTATTTGGGAAGTTTTGAGGTTTTATCTATTTGATATCCCACATTTTAATGTTTATCATTACTATACTACTGAGACCCAGAGGACACGATTTGCCTTGTCTCTTGAGCTTTCTGGAATTTTTTTGAGATGTTGTCTTTTATCATATTGCACATACTTCCTCTTGCCATAGGAGCTCTGTAAATTTTAATCTCAGTCTGAGAAGTTGAAAAGAATGGCTGCTGACAGCTCCCCATCACACAAAATAATAATAATGATGATGATCATAATAATATTTATTTCTTACCCAACTCTCCTAATGATTCAAGGTGGGGTACAACATATACTTGTAGTATTTGTGGACATTCTGTAACACTATGCCCATCTAAGGGTAAGTTACAATTGGGAAATAGTAGCTAATATCTGTGTTATTGCTCCAAGTTAGAAAGTTGTCACATCTATTATGCATGGCTCTTAGATCCATCCTGTTTTATTTTATTTTTTTAAATAATTTTTATTAGTGTTTTCTACATACAATAAAGTAAAACCCAAATGCACATAATAACATAACGGTGAGGGAAGGAATAGGGATTTGGAATAGTAACAGAGTAATAAAAAAAACAAAAACAAAACAAATACAAACAAAACCCAACCACCACCCCAGTTTAAAATAAGATTGACTTCCATCTTAGCACAGTTTCTTGTGAATTTTTTAAATTCAAACTATATTATGGTTTTTCAACCAGTTCTTTCTAGTGTCTCTAGTTTATGGTTTCGTTTTTATATACGTATTTCATCATCTTATAACTCTTATCTTCTATTGCATTTTAAATAATCACCTTATATTTATCTTCCTTCAAATAGTTTTTGACCATTTCCCAGTTTGTCTGTTTCATCGGTCTGCCATGATTGTTTTGTAATAAATATGTTAGTTTGTCCATATTCATAATCTCCCAGACTTTGTTTATCCATCCTTTTATCTCCGGCATCTCCTTGTCTTTCCAAGATTTGGCCAAATTCATTCTAGCTGCGGTGGTTAGGTAATTGAATAAGATTTCTTTGTTTCTATCTTTATCTATGTCTAACATCCCCAGGAGGAAGTATTTTGGATTCAGATCAATTCTAATCTGCAACATCTTTTGAATTCTCCAATGTATCTCTTTCCAATAGGCTTTCACTTTTTTGCATGTCCACCAACAATGAAAGAATGTCCCCACTTCTACTCCACATTTCCAGCATTTATTTGATGCTTTCTTATTAAATTTTGCAATTTTTTGTGGTGTCCAATACCATCTATAAAACATTTTAACCCAGTTTTCTTTCATATCAGTAGCATAGGTAAATTTGAGCCTTATATTCCAACTTTTTTCCCAATCTGCCAATTGTATTGGTTTTCCAAAATTTTTTGCCCATTTTGTCATACACTCCTTGATTAGTTCAGTTTCTGTTTCCCATTCTAATAGTTTTTTATAAAGTTTTGATATCGTCTTTTTTTCTAATTTCATGATCATATCCCAATAACCTTCTTTGTCCTCGAATCCTAGTTTTTTGTCTTTGTTGTAGTATTCCTTTAGCTGAATGTATTGGAGCCATCCTATATTTGTGAATTGTTTATTCAATTCTTCCTGGCTTTTTACCTGATAGCTATTGTTCACCCTGATTAAAATATCCTTATATCTTGGCCAATTTTCTCTTCCTAATTCTTTTCTTTGACAGGCTTCGAGTGGTGAAATCCATAATGGTGTTTTTAAATGAAATCTCCTTTTGTATTTATCCCAAATTTTCGTTAACGAGGATCGAATAAAATGATTCCCAAAATTTTTTTCTATTAATTTTTTGTCATACCAAAGGTATGCATGCCACCCTGATCTTAAATCCGCCTCTTCTAATGTTATAATTTTTGTTTTCTGGAGTGTGGCCCAATCTTTAATCCATGTTAGTCCGCATGCATCGTGGTAGAGCTGGAGATTAGGTAAACTTAATCCCCCTCTTTTTTCTCTCGTCTGTCAAGTATGTTCTTTTAATTCTAGGTTTCTGCCCCATCCAAATAAAGTTGTTCAGGTCCTTATTCCAGTTTTTAAATCTTTGGGTACTTCTTATGATTGGAATATTTTGGAAGTGGAAAATCAATTTCGGAAGTATGGTCATTTTTATTGCTGATATTCTCCCTAATAGTGAAAGTTTAAGATGTTTCCATTTTTCTAGTTCTCTTTTAATTTCTTTCCATTTGGTGTCATAGTTGTTTTCCAGAAGTTGAGAATTTTTGGCCGTTAAATTTATACCTAAATCTTTTTCCTGATTTGGATACCCGTTTTTTCTGTTAACTTTTTTTGTCTAGAATTCGTCATATTTTTGGTTAGTATCATAGTTTTATCCATGTTTATTTTTAGTCCTGAGATTTCTTCAAATTCTTTAAATTTGGTTATCCATAGTTTCATTGTTTTTATTGGGTCCTCTATTATGCAAATTAAATCATCTGCAAATGCCCTGATTTTGTAATTGTATTTCCTAATGTTAGTGCCTTTTAGTTGGGGATCTTTTCTGATCCATCCTGTTTTAGATCAGTTATGCTGCCTGTCTAGAAACGTTTCTGGTTTTCTATAAACTCATGAGATTTTTCAACTGTCTGTAGGTTTATAATAATTATACATTAATTTTTCGGGGGTCTTCTGTGACCAAGAGACTTGCCTTACTCTCAGTCTTGCAAACTATAGAAACAAATCTTTTAAAAGAGAAGGTGAGAGTGTGTTGAGGAGGGGAGAGCAATCTGCTTATATTAAAAGAAGTGAGTTTTCAACAAATGCAGCTGTTCGGCTGACTCACTCTTACTGGTCCCTTTGCTGTCACAGAATTATTACTAACCAGTTTTTAAAATATTGTTACTACTCAAGGTATGCATGACCCCCGACACATCTACATTGACCACTTAGGTAAGTTTGAAACTGGTACTCAAGAAATTAGTTTTGCTGCTTTTAGCAGATACTCATACTTTATGTAGATTAAGTATTTCTCATTCCTGTTCTAACTGCATTGGCCTTTCTACTAGGTGGCAAGATTTGTGATTCCCAGGAACAAGCATTACACACATTTTATAATGTTGCACTGCTCGGATTCCTGAACTCAATTTGCCCTCTATTATTTATTATTTTATTATGACACTGCAAGCAAGATATATATGTTGGATTTCGTATCACAAAATCACAAGTCGAACACTTCCCAAGGGTCTAGGACTGTGTGATGTATTTTCGGATGATGCGTGCAGATCCCAGTAGGGTGGCCTTTTGCAGTTGGCAGATCGTAATTTTGTCAATGTCTATTGTTTCCAAATGTCAGCTGAGATCTCTTGGCACGGCACCCAGTGTGCCGATCACCACCGGGACCACCTGTACTGGTTTCTGCCAGAGTCTATGAAGTTCATTCTTGAGGTCCTGATAACGGCTGAGTTTTTCCTGTTGTTTTTCATAAATGTGACTGTCACCTGGGATGGCAACATCCCAAACCTTTTTCTTTTCCAAGCCTTTTTTCTTTTCCACAACTGTGAGGTCTGGTGTGTTGTGTTCCAGAACTTTGTCAGTCTGGATTCGGAAGTCCCACAGTATCTTTGCATGTTCATTTTCCAATACTTGTACAGGTTTGTGATCCCACCAGTTCTTTACTGTTGGCAGGCGGTACTTGAGGCATAAGTTCCAATGAATCATTTGGGTCACATAGTTGTGCCTCTGCTTGTAGTCTATTTGTAGTCTGTTTTTCTTACAGCAGCTGAGGATATGATCAATGGTTTCGTCAGCTTCCTTGCACAGTCTGCATTTTGGGTCATCAGCTGATTTTTTGATCTTGGCCTTAATTGCATTTGTTCTGATGGCTTGCTTCTGGGCTGCAAGGATCAGGCCTTCTGTCTCCTTCTTCAGTGTACCATTTGTGAGCCATAGCCAGGTCTTATCAGCTTTTCCTTCAGTTTTGTCAATGAACTTTCCATGCAGTGTTTTGTTGTGCCAGCTGTCAGCTCTAGTTTGTGGTGTGGTTTTCTTGTACTGATTCTTTGTCTGCTGTGCTTTGAGGAGTTTCTGATTTTTGACATCAGTCAAAGCAGGTTCTTCACTTTGCTTTACATATTCTGCCAGGGCATGTTCTTCTTCTTTGACTGCATGTTTTACTTGTAAGAGTCCTCTGCCTCCTGATCTTCTAGGCAGATATAGGCGATCAACATCACTGCGAGGGTGCAGTGAATGATGAATGGTCATGAGTTTTCTTGTTTTTCCGTCCAAATTGCCCAGTTCCACCTGTGTCCAGTTTATGATGACAGCAGTATATCTTATGACACGTATGGCCCAGGTGTTTATGGCCTTGTTGGTGTTGCCTCCATTGAGCTTTCTTTTGAGAATTTTTCTAACCCTTTGTGTGTATTCTTTATTATTATTATTGTTGTTGTTGTTGTATTTATTTATATCCCGCTTTATCTCTCCAGCAGGAGACTCAAAGTAGCTTTACAAAAAAGCATCAGCATACATTTTAAAAACAGGATTACATATAAACAGTATTAAAAATTCCCAGTTAAAAACCATTAAAACATATTCTGAGTAGACTGTTAAAAGTTTTTATTTTTTATTTTGCGTCAAAAACATTGCATAAATAGGTAAGTTTAAAACTGATAAAATAACGGGATCACAACCTGCTAGATAGTTTTAGACCAAAAATGGGCAACAGCGACCACATTATCAGTGGTTTTAAACAGTTCTTCCTCTGTGCATTGTGGGCAAGTATACAGACGCTGAGTTTTTTGTTCTACTCCACAGTTGCACAAAGTGGAGGATTCTTTTAAGTACACTACCATTTAGCCAGGTTGTCTTTTGATCCGTCCACTCTGCTGCTGAGCCCGTTCAGGAACTTCCAAGTTGCCTATTCTTGGTTTGCCCCTGGAAAAAGACCCTCAGAAGGGGCCATACAGTTGGAATTGCCTGATTTTGCTGCCCACAGGGATGTTCTTGCTGTGTTGAAGGAACATTTAGAGAGGAGGTGGTTCTCATGAAACTTTTCCTTGAGTTAAGTCTACTGGGAGGAGCCTGATAGCCATACAGGGGATGGCTTTAACAGTATTCAACCTTATTTCTCTTGCAATTGGCAGCAACTTCCTGTTGCACATTTTGGGGGGGGGGGGGGGGACAATGCCAGCTAGCTTATAAAATGTATCAACAGGTGTAGGTTTAAGATATCCTGTGGTTATTCCACATGTCTCATTCAGTCATATATTCACCTGCTTCACATGGGCAGATTTATGCCAGACGGGGCAGGCATACTCAGCAATGTAAGACAAGGCCAGGGCTGATTTTCTTATTAGTTTTGGGTATGCACCCCATGCGCTATCAGGACGTTTCCTCAGGATGTTATTGCGTGCAGCTACTTTGTGGTGTAGGCGCAGAATTTCCTAAATGTTAGGTCTAAGGTGACACTGAGATATTTAGGGTGGGAACCGTCTTAAGGCTCTTGGCCTTCCCAGGTAACCTTCAGTATCCTGTTGCTTCAAGATTATGTAGATGGAAGGCACAGACTTGTGTCTTGGCAGGGTTAGGCTTCAGGTGGTGTTCTTTGTAGTAGCTGAAGAGATCTATCATAGAATCATAGAGTTGGAAGAGACCTCATGGGCCATCCAGTCCAAACCCCTGCAAGAAGCAGGAAAATCTAAATCAAAGCACCCTGACAGATCTGCCTAAAACCCTTCAGAGATGGAGCCTCCACCACACATTGAGGCAGAGAGTTCCACTGCTGAACAGCTCTCACAGTGAGGAAGTTCTTCCTAATGTTCAGGTGGAATCTCCTTTCCTGAAGTTTGAAGCCATTGTTCCATGTCCTAGTCTCCAGGGCTTAGTAAGTTGGTTTCAACTGTTGAAAGGTTTGGGCATGGGGATTTGCCCTCATATTAAACTATAGACATTTAAATTTTTACAAGTAATATATTTGCATTCAAATCTCCCCTTAAAAAAGGATTTAGATTCTGTGTTTCTCCCAAATGGCCTCAAAGTAGTTTACAATATAAATTAAAACAACAATATGAAATACAAAATAGTATGATGTTCAAAAGCTAAAATAGGATTCAATGATATATTCAATGAAAACAATACTTTTAAAACCTTTTAAAATAAAATAATTAAAATACCCATTCCATACTCAAAAATCAGTACACTCAATTGCAGTTCAGTCCACTTCCTTGATGTACAAGATTATACTTTTTTACCTGTTTTACATTGGTTTAATTATGCTGTATTTTATTGTATTTTGGAACTGGGCTTGTCCCCATGTGAGCCGCCCCAAGTCCCCTCTGGGGAGATGGGAGCGGGATATAAAAATAAAGTTGTTGTTGTTATTATTATTATTATTATTATTATTATTATTATTATTATTATTATTATTATTATACAAGGTAGGGCAGGAACAGAAACCTTACCCTTTTTATATTTCAGACCATCCTTATGTTGCAATAAGGTATTTTAAAAATACTGTTGAATAGATTCATGGGTGGACAGCCTTTAGATCTTCTTGTGATTCCTACAAAGCTAAAATATTTTCACTGCTTAGACATATCATTTAGTGCCCTTCATGACTGACCAAAGCTGGTACCTCAGGTTGAGTTCCAATTCAATCATTTTCTGAAGTACATAAGAAAGGTACGGCAGCATGGCAGCTGACTAAGAGCTCTTGAGCACCAGCCTCTCAGATCATCCAGGTTGAGCAGAAAGCTCCCCCCCCCCCCCCCGAGGCGGATTGAAGCTTAAGGGGTAGCTAAACCCAACAGGACCCCCACCGACGATCCTAAAGAGCTGTTCTTCCTCAAGGAGAATAGTTAAAGGGATCCGGATGAGGGGCCAAAGGGTAGCAGATGGGATGAGGCTGCACGGGCAGAAAAAGTCCAGTCCCAGTTACAGCAACCTAGCCGTAATTTTCGCTGAGAACGAAGACGATGGACACGAAACGTGAGTGTATGAAACAGAAATCTAAATGTGTTGTATGAGGTCGAGACTCAGGAGTAAGGGATAAGAGACTGGGACTATCTGAATATGAGAAAAGAATAAGAGGGGAAGCCCAAATACCCTGTGAATACAAAATACAGCAACGCTGCCTTATAGGAGCAATTGACAAGTCGAACAAATACTATCTAGAAGAACAAATCCAAAATATCTAACATATTTATATTCACAAAAAAGGATATGATGGACAAATCTGGCTAATTGGTTTATTTAATCAGTTTAGAAGATTCGACAAAGGAAAATATATATTAAACAAACAAAAAAAAGAACAGGTGAGGATGAGAAGCAGACGGATTTAAAGAACAGATGAAGATAAGAAGCAGGTGAAAAGACAAGGGGAGACAAGAAGGATGGTCAGCCAGATTGAGTCCAGGGCTGTAATAAAAGACTAAGAGATTGCAAAGAAAAAGTAAGGTAAAAGGGTCAGAGAAGGGAAACAATTGAAAAGGACTTTATAATAACTCAGTAGAGAACAGGAAAAGAAAAAAATCTTTTCTTCAAATGGTTCAGAATTTTCTACTTCATTTGTAAAACCTAAAATCATGGGTGACTGAACCCCTTTACAATCTTTCATGTTTAGCTTTTCCAAAATCTGCAATATTTTTCCTTTTTGACTCAACATAAAACCTTGTTCAGTTCTCATAATTTGTACTCCAAGAAAATACTGTATTGGACCTAGGTTTCTCAGTTTGAAATGTTTGCCTAGTTCTTCTGCAAACTGATCAATTTCTGATTGACTCTCAGCTGCAAAACATAAGTCATCTACATATACAAAAAGTATTTGATAATCGTGCTGTATATTTCTTATATACACACATGGGTCTGCTCAGCTTCTCTGAAAACCCATTTTGGTCAAAGCATCATTCAAACAATCATTCCAGGCAAGCCCCGCCTGTTTAAGACCATAAAGTGCCCGGTTTAATTTGAAAACTGTGTTGGTATTTCTGCACTTAGAACCTGGTGGAGGTATTATATATAAGTTTTCCTTTAAATTAGCATTCAGATATGCTGTGCTTATATCAAAATGATAGGTTTTTAAATTTAGACATGCTGCAAGACTTAAAATTAATCTTACAGAACTGGGGCTCACAGTGGGTGAGTACACCTCTGTATAATCTATGTCCCTGATCTGTGTAAACCCTCTAGCTACAAGACGCGCTTTGTAGCGTACCTTACCATCAGAATCAATTTTCTGCTTGAAAACCCATCTTGTATCAATAGGATTACTTCCTTCTGGTAAAGTTGCAGGTTCATATACATTTAACCTTCCCATGCTTTTTAATTCTTCATTTATAGCCTCTAACCATTTTTCTTTCTCCCCTTGTGGCAAACTCTCTATTTCCTCAAAAGTCTGAGGTTCATGGTTGACCAAACATACTCTTACATTTTGAATTTTAAATCTATCAGGTTTCTTCCTGGTTCTTTCACTCCTTCTGAGACCTATGTCCTGGCTAGTACTTGACATGGCATCTTCTTGCTCATTTACTTCTGGTCTTATATCTACTTCTTCAGGTTCACTTACTTCTATCTTGGGATGCCTAGTTCTGACTAGCTCAGGCTGAGTAACTTGACTACTTGAGAGTTGGTGACTAGCAGATGTTGGCTTTGCAATACTACCCTGCTCTGATTGTTTACCTTGCTCACGAGTTTTCTCATTTGAAATTGGAAGGAAAACTTCATGATTAGCATGTATTTTATCCCAGTTTTGACTATGAGCAAAATTTGCAGATCTAGATATTACAATTGTACCATCTTTGTCTAAAAACCACCAAGCTTTGGCTCCTTGAGCATACCCAACCATGGTTAACGTCCTGGCTTTGTCTTGTCCTTTCTTTCTCATTGCTTTGGGTACAAAAACCCATGCCTGCGATCCAAAAGTTCGTAAATGCCCTAATGGAGGTTTCTTACCATATAACAAAAAATAAGGTGTGTTCTGAATAGGCTCACACCAGAGTCTGTTTATAAGATAACATGCAGTTAACATTCCTTCTCCCCAAAGATTTTGTGGTAACCCTGAATCTTCTAATAATGAATCTTTCACTGTTTGTATTTTCCTCACAAACCTTTCTATTTTTCCATTTTCTGCACTCTGATAAGCACATGTAAGTCGGTGCTTTATCCCCTCTTGCTTTAGAAAATGTTCCAAATTGTGTGAGGTAAATTCTCCTCCTCTATCTGTTTGTAGAGCTTTTACTCCAGCTCCAAACTGCCTCTTAACATATGCCACCCAATTTTTAAAAATTTCAAAAGCCTCACTCTTTTGTTTTAACAGAAAACTCCATGCAAAATTTGAATAATCATCTAAAATACACAAAACATAAATTGCTCCACCTTTACTTGGCTGAAAAGGACCAATTAAATCAGCATGCACTAATTGAAAAGCTTCTTCTGAGTTTCTTAAACTTTTCTTACTAATTGGAGCTGACTGTGCTTTTGTTTTCTTACATACATTGCAATCCAGAAACTTCTTGCAATCTTTCAAATTAATGCCTTCACTGAAATCTTGCATTTTATATAATACTTTGAAACTTGGGTGACCTAGTGCTCTATGTAAATCATGAATGCAACCTTGATGTAATGGAGCATTCTTACTAATTACATTTACCTCATTTGTATTACCTCTTGGGGTTAAGACATACAAATCTCCCTGTAATACTCCAATTCCACATAACTTATTCCCTTTCAGAATCCTGACCTTGCCTCCAAAAAAGTTCACTGCATACCCTTCTTTATCTAGTTTCCCAACAGATAAAAGATTATAGTCAATTTCTGGAACTAAAAATACATTTCTTAATGTTCTCCCCAAATGTTTAACAAAAACTTCCCCTTGACCTTGAACTGGATAAAGCTTTCCATCTGCAAGGGTAACATTTGAGCATTCAGGATCTACAGGATTCTGAATTAAATTTTTGTTGTTCACTATGTGCTGTGAACACCCAGAGTCCACATAAAATATGTCCTCATCTGCTGGACTTCTTTGGGACTTTACAATTCTTACATGCGATGAACCCCTCCTTTGGTTCACCTTCTTCCCTTGCTTCCCTTGTTGCTTTGGACAGCTTCTCTTTAAGTGGTTTGGAGACCCACAGTTGAAACACCTTTTCACCACACAGACTCTCTCTGTCTCTTCCTCGTGTGCAACTCCAGATGACTGCTTCTCCTGGGAACGTCCTGCTGTATTTGCAGACTCCAGGCCACGATCTCTCCTCTCCCAATCTGCCAAAAGTCTCGCACAAATGTATTGCAGGTTTAATTGTGATTGTGGGAGCGACTCTAGGGAATTCACTATTTCGTCAAAAGAATCATCCATTGAGGACAACACAATAAAACATTTGTTTGCCTCTGTAAGTTTAAAGTCTCTCTCCTCTAGCTGCAAAAACAAACTCTGCAATGTCTGCAAATGGTCCTTGAGACTTTCATTTCTCTTCAGTCTCTTTCTATATAGTCGTCTCGCTAGTACAGCCACTGTTGCTGCTGAATCTGAAGTATGCACCTCTCTCAGTCTTACCCAAATCGCGTTGGCAGTAGGCAGGCTGCATATATGGACGAGCTGGTCATTGTCAACACCCAGGATAAGCGTTGCTTTGGCCCTTTCCTGTGCCCTTTGTTGCTCTGCTGTAGCTGGTTGTTGGACTGGGTTCTCTGTACATTCCCATAAGGATTCCCTCCTTAAATAACTTTCCATTCTTACTTTCCAACTGGAATAGTTATTGCCATTAAGCCTGGCCATTGGGAAAGCTGCAAGATTCACCCCAGGATCCATCTTCCTTGTTTGCAAGTAAATTCAAAATGCAAAACAAAACAATTTCTTCTTGCTACAGTCTTTTGTGGATTACTTCTGGAACTGGTCTGAAACTGGACTTGAGACTGGGCCCATAACCTGTTACGGGTTTGTAGAAAAACAAACTGCGTGCAGTCCTGTCCAGACTTATCCAGTCCTTTGTTGTATCCACAATGAGCAAAAGAAAAACAAGCCACGAAAATGGAAGAGAAAATCAAAATTTACTCTTAAGTAGCAGAGTCAAAAATCATAATAAAACTTCCAGCAACAAAAACTCACATAGTCTCTTGCATTAAATTCATGCATCTTCATAGTAGACTCTCAGCAAGCATTCAGTAAGTCCCCCAGTAAGTCCCCAAAAGACATTACAAACATTCCCAGATATACCCCATTCAGGGAGTGGCTCAAGCCTATTAGCCCTGATTGTTCCAATTACTCAACCATGAGTTGTAATTAACCAGGTGTTTTTCTCTTAACACACACTTACACAAGTAGTGATCCCACAGAAACTTAGTCACATACATGCATATACAGTAATAAGATCTGACTATAGGCAATAGAGCATTGTGTTTACCAGATTGGAGACTTGTAAACTTAGACAAAAGGAAAGGATACCTCATTTCCTTTCTAGCCCTCCTTTGCAATATTGGAGATAAGTTAACAATTGTATAATTTAGCAATTTGCTCCTCCTCTCCTCTGAATCACTGATTTTTTTTAAAAAAAACTAATCAATTAATTCCTTCTTATAAGAAATTATCTTATGAAATAATGAATTAATGAATTAACTATTAAGTTCATTAGGTATTTACAACAGGACTGAACCTGAATAGTACTGTATTCAAGCAATTCAACCATTTCACTCACAAGCCACCTATTAATCAAATAATCAAATTTTCAACATACTTCTTGAAATTGCCTCAATCAATTTCAATTGAGATTCAACAAACAATTCAATAAAGAACCAAGAGAATTAAACAAGAAATGTCTACACAGAAATTAAGAATGGAAGATAGAAGGATGCTCAAGAGGAGGAATTCACTACCGGGGGAACCAAATCTAGAAGATATTATGAGGGAACTCAAAAAAATTACTGAAAATCAAAGATTACTTCAAGATCAGATGATGAGTATGCAAAGAGACTTGTCCGATGAATTCATAGGCATGAAAAAGGAAATGAACGAAATTCAAAAGAGCATTAAAGAAATTAAAGAAGATGAACAGAAGATAGAAAAGAAATAAGACAAATTTGAAAGAAAACTAGAAATGTTGGAAATGAAAAATGCGAAATTGGAAGCAAGACAGGAAAAAATTGAACAAAAAGAACTAGAACTTCAAATAAGAATAATAAATCTTCCTGAAGAACCAAGAGAAAATCTCAAATTAGTGGTAACTCAACTTCTAGTGGACCTGACCCAAATAACAGTTGAAGAAATAGATGAAAACATTGATAGAACCTTTAGAACAACAACCAACTACTCGAAAAAGAACCAAGTAGCAAGTGACACAATTGTACAATTCTCCAAAAGAAAATATAGAGAGGAAGTACTAAAGAGCAGTAGTAAAAATACCATACGATGTAAAGGAAAAAAGTTACAATCCTCAAAGAATTCCCCACGGGTACCATGCAAAAGAGAAGAAAATACCTCTTCCTCACTGAAGAATTGAAAAAAAGACAGATCAGGTTTAGATGGTTGAGGAAAGAAGGTATTATGACAACTTATAAACAGAAAAGATATTGGATAACGTCTGAGGAAAAGGCAAAAGAATTATATAAAAAATAATAATGGAAGAAACAATGGAACTCACCCAAAACAAACAAGACAGTGACAGGAAGAGGAAAAAAGCTAGGATAATTTATCCTGAAAAGGCTGAGATCAAGACCAGACCGCCAACCCCAGATATGGGGAAACTGGATGAAAAAGAAGATAACCAAGGTTAATCCATGGAGCTAAAATGTTATGTAAATAATATAAATGGTTTAAATTCTCCTAATAAAAGGAAAATGTAAATTTGATGTAGTGGCCCTTCAGGAGACACATATATTGCAAAGACACGCAGTGCATCTAATTAATAAGAATATTGGTAATGAATTCATTTCATTAGCAATGGAGGAAAAAAGGTGTAGTAATGTATATAAATTCCAAATGGATATCAGAATTGGCCTTTAAAGATGATAAAAAGATAAAATAGCGGAACAAGAATTTGAGGAATTAATTATAATGGGAGATTTCAATGGGATAATAGACCCAGAATTGGATAAAAAGGGGGAACCAAAAGGGAAAAAGAAAATGAAAACAGGAAAATTACCGATAATTTTTTTGAAATTCCTACGAAATTGGGATCTAAAGGATGCGTGGAGAATCCACCACCCAATAGAAAAAGACTACACCTTTTTTTCAAACAGACACAGGTCGTGGTCCCGAATTGATATGCCATGGATGTCAACATCATTAATACCTAAGATTTCAAAAATTAAAATACTACCAAGAAACCATTCAGACCCTAGAATTTATAATAAATAAAACTCAGAAATTAAGAACGTGGAGACTTAAGGTAACCTGTTAAAATCAGAAGATGACATCAAGAAAAACAAAAAAAAATATTATGGAATACTTTAGTATAAATGATTCTGAAGAGGTACCACAGCAAGTAATATGGGATGCCAGTAAGGCTGTCATGTGGGGACACTTTATACAACAGAATGCTCAAAAAAACAAACAGAGAAGAGAAGCTGTTAATAAAGTTTTAGATGAAATTAAGGCCGGGGGAAAAAATTAAAAGGAATTCCAAGTGATAAAAGGGTAAAACAAGAATTAGATATCCTGAATAAACAAAAACACATTTGGAAATAGAAGAATTAGAGAAACAACTTAGGTTTATAAAACAACAATTTCAATATGCAAACAAACCAGGCAGATGGCTAGCCTGGAAGATCAGGAAAAAAAGACAGACCCAATATATTTTAGAAATATGATTGGAAGGAAAGCGATATGTTACCGAACAGGAGATAGCTAAACCATTCAACAAATTTTATAGTAAACTATACACCAGGGACCAAATAAGAAAGGAAGAAATATCCGCCTTCATAGGCAAACAAAAATTAGATAAAATAACAGAACAACAAAGGGAATTATTAAAGAAATTTCATAACAAGAAATTAAAAAACAATTAAGAAAATGGAGGGAAACAAAGCACCAGGTCCGGATGGACTCACAGGGATATACTATAAAGTCTTTATTGAAGAACTAACCCCACACCTGAAAAAAATCATGAATAGGATTCTGGAATATAATGAGATGCTGGATTCGCTACAATTACAATGATTCGCTACAATTACATTGGATTTGCTACAATTACAATGATTCACAAAGAAGGCCAAGACCCCCTAAATGTGAAAAATTATAGACCCATCTCACTCTTGAATCATGTTTATAAAATATTTACAAGCATACTGGCCTATAGAATGAAAGAATTCTTGAAGGAATGGATCAAGGAAGAACAATCAGGGTTTTTACTGGGGAGACAATTAAAAGATAACGTAAGAGAAATTATAAATATTATTGAATATTACGAAAAAAGTAAAAAAGAAATGGCATTATTAGCGATCGACATGGAAAAAGCTTTCGATAATCTACATTGGGATTTTTTTAAATTACTGTTCAAAGAATTGGACATGGGTTTTAAATTTAATAACGCAATCAACAAAATTTACATCAAACAAGAGGTCAAAATAAGAATAAATACAGTAGAATCCAAATTCTTTAAAATTTCAAAAGGAACCAGAAAGGGCAGCCTGCTCTCCCCCTTATTATTTATTTTCGCATTGGAAACATTAATTAATACCATAAGGGAAGACACACAATTTAAAGGAGCAAAAATTAAAAAGGAAAAATATAAGATCAAGGCATATGCTGATATTCTGATTTGCATAATAGAAGATCTGATTAAAACAGTAGGGAATTGGTTAGAAAAATTTGAAAATTTCGGGAAAATATCGTGACTCAAAATAAATAAAGATAAAGACCATGTTATTAACAAAGAATATGACTGAGAAAAGACAATCCAATTTTACAGAAACCTCAGGAATTAAAATTAGCAAAAAGATAAGATACTTAGGAATAATATTAACATCCAAAAACTCACAGCTGATAGAAAACAATTACGACACAAAATGGAAAGATATTCAGAAAGATCTAGAAAATTGGAACGAACTTAAACTATCATTTTTGGGGAGAGTGGCAGCAGTCAAAATGACAATCCTGCCCAAGATGCTTTTCCTTTTCCAATGTATTCCGATAATTAGAAACTCACAAAGATTCAAAAAATGGAATAAGGACATAAACAAATTTATCTGGTCAAACAAAAAACGAGAATCAAAAGAACTTCCATGATCGATGAAAAAGGAAGAGGTGGATTAGCCTTACCAGAATTACAATTATACCATGAGGCCTGCTGCTTAATGTGGATTCGAGATTGGACAGTGCTAAAAAAACCACTAAATTATTGACGTTAGAGGGGGTAGACTTACGAGTTGGCTGGCATGCCTACTTGCGGTATGAGAAAAGGAGAATAGAAATTTTTTTTGGAGATCACTTTATTCGTTCATCCCTAATAAAAATATTGGACAAACACAAGGGAAAATTATTCACAAAAACTCCTCCATGGATATCCCCCCTAGAGGCTTGTCAAAGAAGAGATATGGATGGGACAATTTGGCCAAAATACAAAGATATCTTAATCAAGGAGAAAGGAAATTACGAACTAAAAACACAGGAAAAGATAAATCAAGAATTTAAAAACATAGGGTGGTTTCAATATGCACAGATTAAGGATCATTTTAATAAAGACAAGAAAATAGGATTTGAAGACAAAGAAACCTTTTGGGACAAAATAACACAATCAGAATCTAAAATCATAACTAAAGTTTACAAAAAACTATTAAAGTGGGCAACAGAAAAGGATTTCATCAAAGAGTGTATTGTTAAATGGGCAAAAAATATAGGGAAGCCAATCAGAATAGAGGAGTGGGAGAAATGTTGGAATCAAAGACTAAACTACACGTATTCGTCAGATCTTAAAGAAAACTGGATAAAAACTTTCCATAGATGGTACTTAACCCCCCCCAAAACTATCTAAAATCTACAAAAAAAATCTCCAACAAATGTTGGAAGTGCGGGGAGCATGAAGGCACCTACTACCATTGCTGGTGGATCTGTGAGAAAGCCAAAGAATTTTGGAAAGAAATACAACAAAGAACACACAAAAAATTGTCAATTAAGGGATGCTAGACTTAGAAGTCTTAGGGATGCTAGACTTAGAAGATAGGAATAAAGAAATTTTGTTTCATTATTTAACGACGGCAGCGAGAATAACATATGCAAAAGAATGGAAGATGAAAAACAGACCTGACATAAATTCTTGGTTTAATAAAATTCTGGAAATTATGAATATGGAGAAATTAACATACTTATTATCAAACACTCAGGGCAAACCAAAAAAACAAACAGATTGGGAATTAATAAAAAATTATTTTAAAAAATGAGAAATGCAAAATTGTAATATAAAGAAATATTAGACGAATAAGAAGGGCAATAGAATTGTCTCAGAATAAAGAATTAAGAATGGATGGAGAAACAAGATAGGAGATACAAGGGTACTGGAAGTACCAAGGGAATAATATAAGAAACACCACATAATAGATGGAAGTCGTTTTTAAAGATGTGTGTTATGGTAATGTAATTATGTAAAGTTGTTTGTTTGATTTGATTCATGTTTACTTTTAGTATAGATTTTTTTTCCTTCTCTCTTCTTTGCCTTTCTCGCTTTCCCCCTCTCTCTTTTTCCTCCTATTATTTCCCCTCTCTTCGCTCATGTCTTGTTAATGTTTGGTTGGTTGGGTGGGCTGTATGGTTTTGTTTTTATGTACTTACCTATCGTCACTCTCAAATCTTTGTCATCTCATTGTAAATCACATTGTCCGTAATAAATTTTTATTTTTTTTTAATAAAGAAAGGTAATGCATATGTATTTGGTAATACATATGTATTGGCGGTTGAGGTTACAGATGTACAAACCCTCATTTCACCTGTCTCCTACTTTGAAACTCTATTGAAATATAATATCAGGCTTACACAAAGTTGGTTCCATTCTCTTTGCTGACACATGGTTCGTTTTAAAAAATTTGTTTGTTTGAAGTGTGAAATTTTATTATATTTAAATACAGTTGGAACAAGGGAGAAGATGATGTTGCCCTGAGGCATCTCCGTTATTAAGGTGGGCTCCATATCAAAGTTACTTTTGTATCTGAATTGCAGCTGGAGGATGGCCTAGACCTCTCAGAGGCATAAAGTTTCCGAAACAGAAAACTGCACTCAGGAGATTGTTTCCCTGAAGATACAATTGAAACACACTCAATTTGGTTTAGTATGGATTTTAAAGACAAAAATCAACAATGTTCATTAAGTGAGGAAGGGAGCACAGCAAAGCATTTTGTAAAAAATTGGTCACAGTCCACACAAAAGTAGTTCAAAGCCTCAATGAGCTAAAGTGCAGACTGACTTCTCAATTGAAACCAGTGAGTTCCCTAATTTTAGAATGTTAGAAAATGGGTTGAATATCCCTTGTCCAAAATGCTAGAAATGTTTTGGATTTTGACATATCTGCATTTGCATATACTATACATACAGTAATACCTTGAATTAAGAGTTTAATGCACTCAGTGACTCTAAACTCAAAATGCTCTTATCTCAAAGCAAACGTCTCGCATTGAAATGCTGTTAATCCACCCCCCCCCCCCCCCCTTTTGTACCTTGTTACTTTCAGCAGTTTCTAAGACTATAGATGTCAGGGGATCTATGCAGTCACAAAAGTCCTGTTCTTGTAGAAGTGACTCTATTAGTTCCGGTTAAGGAACCCAGTATCCAAAAACACATTTGTAGTGGCTTTCTACTCAAACAACAAAACACTCTGAGACTTGTTCATTCCAAAATAAGCAGGGGGGGTCTTTCTCCTTTGTTGCAGCAGGATACAAACTGTACAGCTTCTTCCTCACTACTCGCCAAACCACCATCCAACCCTCATCAAACTTACTCAGGATAACTACAACCTATATACTACCCCCATTGCGTCACCACCACATCCTAATTACAGGGGCTTAACACTTTTACAGGTGGTTAGGCCAGAGATATTAACTCTGCTATCACTTAGAAAATGCCAGGTAACTTCCAAATCCTGATCATAGATATTTTTGGGCAAGCCCAGTGATGTTCCCAAGCTGGATAGGTAGTTAGGAGAATCTGTACCACCTCAAGCCGAGCTCTACGATTGCCTTTTTTGTTCTCTTAGAACAGAAGTTCATGTCCCATATTTAGATTGATCATAGACAATGTTGCTCACCATGGACCTCATCACACAAGGTCTGGGCTCCGTCCTAGGATGCTTCCTGGATAGAGTCAGGATGGAGACTGTCAGAGTTCATTACATGAGGCAGGGCTACTTCCAGCGGGGCTCTGTCTTGGCTATGTCCTGAAAGTGACAGAGCTCTGAGAACATGGGAGGCTTCCCATGTTCTCATAAGGTAAATTGGGGAAAGTGCGAGGGGAAGTTGAACAGAAATGGCTTCCCCTGTTGTATGGGGAAGGTGGCGATACAGGCAATGCGGGTGATTCAGGGTGTGGGGCAACAGTTTCCCCTGCTGCCTGCTGGATTTGCCCCACTGTCCCATGGATGCCCTTGCTTTCTCTTGGCTTTAGGACCTCAATGTGATGAGGTCCAAAGTCTGTCCTTTGTCCTCCCAGTGTGCCAGTGCTATTTTGCTATTTTGCTTTTCTGAAGTATTGTTTGCATGGCATGTGGTAAAATAAGGTTTGTACCTTCTTCTGCAGAAATCATTGGAGTGTTTAAGGTACATGCCTTATGAATGGTACTCCATAGAGGTGAAGGTGCTGTGGGAGATTTGTGTCTGCCAATTTCCATTTTGTCACATCCTTGCTAGGGTATGTAAAATTAGAGCAAAACCTTATATCTCATCTATAGAAGAACATAGCTGGGATTAGCTGGAATGTGAGATAACTGTATGTATATGCTTTCAAATCAACTACAAACTTATGGTAGTCCTATGAAGTTTATAGGATTTTCTTAGGCAAGAAATACTCAGAGGTGGTTTCTCAAGTTCCTTCCTCTGAAATACAGCCTATAGTACCTGATTTTTAATGAGAGTCTTTCACCCAACTACTAACCAGGGCTGATCCTGCTTCGCTTTCAAAATAAGGCAGGATCTGCTCCTGCAAAATGGGACTTTCAAAGTGGGTGGCCTACCCACTCAAAAGACAATAATAACTCAAAGGTTTTTGTGAGCTTTCCCTCAGTGATATCCTCAATTTTCTGGCATCTTTGTTCTTGTGGGGTCTTGCTTAACAAACAGGAATGCTTCATATTCACTTCTGTCACTTTTCAGTTGTGGAACACAACCACAGGACGTCTATACTCTTCCTTCTTCACATATTGACTGAAATAAGGCAAGTCACACTTCAGTAACAGGACCACAGTTCAATTCAACCAATCTAGCAGGAAAATTTGTGTCACTTTTGAGGCATTCAGAAGGCCATAAATTCCTTGGTGATTTAACATTAAACTATTAGTGATTTTAAAGGTTTAAATGCAGCTGAAAAGACTTCCTCAGCTGAAGAAAAAGATATTTCTCCAGCTAAAAAGATTACAAGAGAAGTTGACAAGTCAGTCCAAAACATATCATTATTACCCGTCAATACTTCAGCCATGGTTCTTAATTCTCAAGTTCTGTGCCAATATGCCACACCAGCAGCTCCAGAGGTGATCCACCAGTTTCTTGAAGATCAGAAGACGTTTCTTTTTATGTCCCACTGGAATAAAAAGCCTGTAACTACTGTATTGCCGAATGGACTGCAAACTTAATAATGCTGTACTCCAAAGTGGCCAGAAGGTGTCGAAGTCTCAAGGTTTTTCTTGATACAAGGGTTCAGTCATCCATAAATGCAGGCCTCTAAACTGTACAATTTGTGGAGAGTGGGCAGCATATTCAAGGAATAGTAATCAATGCAGAAAATACTTAGAATCAGTAGAGTTGGAAGAGACCTCATGGGCCATCCAGTCCAACCCCCTGCCAAGAAGCAGGAAATCGCATTCAAAGCACCCCCGACAGATGGCCATCCAGCCTCTGCTTAAAAGCCTCCAAAGAAGGAGCCTCTACCACAGTCTAGGGAAGAGAGTTCCGTTGCCGAACAGCTCTCACAGTGAGGAAGTTCTTCCTGATGTTCAGGTGGAATCTCCTTTCCTGTAGTTTGAAGCCATTGTTCCGCATCCTAGTCTGCAGGGCAGCAGAAAACAAGCTTGCTCCCTCCTCCCTATGACTTCCCCTCACATATTTGTACATGGCTATCATGTCTCCTCTCAGCCTTCTCTTCTGCAGGCTAAACATGCCCAGTTCTTTAAGCCGCTCCTCATAGGGCTTGTTCTTGACCTTTGATCATTTTAGTTGTCCTCCCCTGGTCATATTCCAGCTTGTCAACATCTCCCTTCAACTGTGGTGCCCAGAATTGGACACAGTATTCCAGGTGTGGTCTGACCAAGGCAGTATAGAGGGGTAGCATGACTTCCCTGGATCTAGACACTATACCCCTATTGATGCAGACCAAAATCCCGTTGGCTTTCTTAGCAGCCGCATCACATTGCTGGCTCATGTTTAACTTGTTGTCCACAAGGACTCCCAAGATCTTTTTCGCACACACTGCTGTCTAGCCAGGCGTCCCCCATTCTGTATCTTTGCATTCCAGTTTTTCTGCCGAAGTGAAGTATCTTGCATTTGTCCCTGTTGAATTTCATTTTGTTAGTTTTGGCCCATCTCTAATCTGTCAAGATCGTTTTGAATTCTGCTCCTGTCTTCTGGAGTGTTGGCTATCCCTCCCAGTTTGTTGTCATCTGCAAACTTGATTTTGCCTTCTAACCCTTCGTCTAAGTCGTTAATAAAGATGTTAAACAGAACCGGGCCCAGGACGGAGCCCTGCGGCACCCTTTGGGTTCGTTCGCTTAGCCAATTACAGATCCATCTAAACGTAGTTTTGTCTAGCCCACATTTTACTAGTTTGTTTGCCAGAAGGTCGTGAGGGACTTTGTCGAAGGCCTCACTGAAATCCAGGTACGCTACATCCACGGCATTCCCTATATCGACCCAACTCGTAACTCTATCGAAAAAAGAGATCAGATTAGTCTGGCATGACTTGTTTTTGGTAAATCCGTGTTGACTATTAGCAATGACCGCATTTGTTTCTAAGTGTTCGCAGACCACTTCCTTAATGATCTTTTCCAGAATCTTGCCTGGTATCAACGGGAGGCTGACCGGACAGTAATTGTTTGGGTCGTTCTTTTTTCCCTTCTTGAAGATAGGGACCACATTCGCCCTCCTCCAATCTTCTGGGACTTCTCGCATTTTCCAAGAACTCTTGAAGATAATTGCCAGTGGTTCTGAAATAACTTCTGCTAGTTCCTTCAATACTCTTGGATGTAGCTGATCTGTGCTCTGGAGACTTGATTTCATTTAGAGCGGCCAGGTGTTCTTGGACAACTTGTTTCCCTATTTGGGGTTGGATTTCCTCCAATCCTTCGTCCATTCCATGTTGCTGATGTTGAAGATGGCTTTCTTTTTGTGAGAAGACCGAGGCAAAGAAGGCATTAAGTAGTTCTGCCTTTTCCCTGTCCCTTGTCACCATCACCCCATCTTCTCCTTGCAGTGGCCCTATCACCTCCTTGTTCTTCCTTTTTCTACCAACGTAAGCAAAAAAGCCTTTTTTGTTGTTTTTTATGTCCCTGGCAAGCCTGAGCTCATTTTGCGCTTTAGCCTTGCAAACCTTTTTCCTACAGGAGTTGGCTATACATTTGAATTCTTCCTTGGTGATTTCTCCCCTTTTCCACTTCTTGTGCATGTCATTTTTGAGTCTTAGCTCAGTTAGAAGTTCTTTGGACATCCATTCTGGCTTCTTTGCACTAGTCCTATTTTTCTTCTTTGTTGGCACTGTTTGTAGGATATAAGTGACAGTGATATGGGTAAAAACCAGTTATTTCCATGGGATCATATGGTTCTGCATCAAATCCTGTAGGATACAAAAGAAGTGATCTGGGTAAAAACCATTGCTTTCCACGGGATCCTATGGTTCTGCATCAAAGTTCATAGGATACAAGAGATGGCTGATGGTTGGGCAATGAAACAAGATGGGAAAATTTTGATGGTTCCCATCACACGTGTTTTTCAGTTGTAAACAAGTATGATAAGAGGTAGGAGCTCTGAACACGATTGCTGGCCCATCTTCAGAGTTCCCTCATTTCAGGATGTTTCTGCCTTTTTTCAACCCTGGAACATGTGATAAGCTCTGTGCCTCTCCATGCTTGAAAAGAGAATGAAGTGTCCTACAAGGGGGACATTTCTCAATGTGATGAGGTCAATTGCCGGCGTTCCCTCCTTTCAGGACACTTCTGCCTCTTTTCAACCACAGAGGACTGTGCATGATAGCTGGAAGTAGTTTAACTCAAGTGATGAACTAAAAGCCTCTCCATGTTTGAAAAGAGGCTGAAGGGTCCTACGACTGGGAAATTTCTTAATGTGATAAGGTCCAAAGCACCTGGAGAGCTGAACTTTGCTCATTCCTGAATAACAGAGTGCAGAGCATTCCTGCCTCACCTTGCACCACTCAAGATGAGGAGCAAAAAGAGGAGACTATTGCTAACTGCCAAGATGTTGCTAACCGCCAAGATGCCACATTCCACCTCCTCCTTGTCCATCAAGACTTCTTCCACTTGCCCTAGTCAAGATTTCACTGAACAGGCCTCACTTTTACTTCTTTTACTTCTGGAGGAGTTACCAGAGCTGCTGCTTCTGCTATCCATTTTGCCCTCTTACTGCAGTCCTATATGAGTTAAAGCTTGTGTTTTTCTCTCTTAAAACAAACAAACAAACAAACAAACAAACCTTGAAGTACATTTCAAAGGCAGGTGAACGAGTGGGAAGGCAGGTAACTAAGCATGGCTGCCCCGCCTAAAGCAGGGCAGTTGTGGCAAATGGCCTCAATTCTGGTTCTGAACTAATGTTTTTCCTGACCAGTCTGTTCCATTTGCCTCCTGAGTAACAAGGACGACTTAGAAGTAATCGCTGATGGTACTCAGAGAGGGAGTCAAATGGCCACAACTTCTAGTTCACAGGAGAATTATCTATCCTGAATAAATAACAACCACTCTCCAATCTCTCTTTTTAAAATAAGGGATGGGCAGTGGCAACATAACTTCAGATTTTCTTTGAGGAGGTGTATTATTTCCATTCTGGTTCCAGGTCCTGTTTTAGACCTGAAACAACTGCTTATTTTGTTGGGAGGCCTCCACTGGGAATTGGACAAGGAAGTGACTCTGCAATGGCATTTGATACTTTCTCCCAGCTGTTGGGATTTCCACAGGCTATTTTATCTCTTTTGCTTTGCAACGACTTTGCTTTTTCAACATGGGAGAGGTCAACTGCAGGTGTGGAAGCCAAATCATAACATGATGCGGATAATGTGCAGTTTTACTTTGTTTTTCCAATTGCAGCTACAGTAGCTGAGGAAGTTCCAAGCCACAGCTTAAATGCAGTTATGGATTTGGTACGAGTTAATAAGACAGAAATCACTGTGATTCATCCACCAGCTAAAGAGGAATCATAGAATCATAGAGTTGGAAGAGACCTCATGGGCTATCAAGTCCAACCCCCTACCAAGAAGCAGGAAAATCTCATTCAAGGCACTCTCTTTTCCCCATGTCAGGAGTGACTTGAGAAACTGCAAATCACTTCTGGTGTGAGAAAATTGGCTGTCTGCAAGGACGTTGCCCAGGGGATGCCCGGATGTTTGATGTTTTATCATCCTTGTGGGAGGCTTCTCTCATGTCCCTGCATGGGGAGCTGGAGCTGACAGAGGGAGCTCACTCATTCTCTCTGGATTCAAACCAGTAACCTATCAGTCAGCAGTCCTGCTGGCACAAGGGTTGAACCCATTGCGTCACCAGGGGCTTCACAAAAGCACCCCTGACAGATGGCCATCCAGTTTCTTTTTGAAAGCCTCCAAAGAAAGAGCCTCCACCACACTCCAGGGCAGAGAATTTCACTGCCGAACAGCTCTCACAGTTATAAAGCTCTTCCTAATGTTCAGGTAGAATCTCCTTTCCTGTAATTTGAAGCCATTGTTCTGCATCCTAGTCTGCAGGGCAGCAGAAAACAAGCTTGCTCCCTCCTCCCTATGACTTCTTCTCACCTATTTATACATGGCCATCATGTCTCCTCTCAGCCTTCTCTTCTGCAGGCTAAACATGCCCAGTTCTTTAAGCCGTTCCTCATAGGACTTGTTCTCCAGACCCTTGATAATTTTAATCACTCTCCTCTGGATACATTCCAGCTTGCCAACATCTCCCTTAAATTGTGGTGCCCAGTGTGTTTCCAGGTGTGGTCTGACCAAGGCAGAATAGAGGAATAGCATGACTTCCCTGGATCTAGACACTGTAATCCTATTTATGCAGGCCAAAATTCCATTGACTTTTTTAGCTGCTGCATCACATTGTTGGTTCATGTTTAACTTGTTGTCCACAAGGACTCCAAGGAGAAGACAGCAAATCTAAATAAAGAATTCCAAATAAAATTGATGATGTCTAGTCATATGTTACCTACTTGAGCAGACTCTTGGACTTTATCGCATGAACCAACTATCCATTATTGTTGTGCCATCATTGACAGCAAATGCAATCTTTGATACCGTGCCTCTCTTCAATTTTGCAATTGTGCTGATATGCCATTGATGGTACCATGATCGTACATCCTCATACGCTTGTGATACCACCTTCCCTAGTACTGCTGTTCTCTAATTTATATATATTTTAGAGCAATTTTGCAATTGAAACTTTGAAAAACCAAAATAGGCAAATATAACTATAAGATAAAAAATAAATTGAAAAAGGATTGAGTTGAAAAGCGATGGGGAAGTGGGAGAGAAGGAGAATCTTGTTCCCTGATATCACTTTATTGCATGGCAGCATAGAAACAGAATAGACCTATCACACCAAGGTAGGTAATGGGAATGTTATGGGATTGGGAATTATTGATGGGTTTTATCTTTTTCTCCCATCAACAGCTAGAGATGGGAAAAATCATGAGAAGGAGGCAGGCCAGTTGTAATGGTCCGTTTGTACATCGGCTGTGTTGCTGTAGAGTTCGGCTTCTCTCAAAAGAATACTCCAAGATGCACAGGAGCTGAGGATAACAAATATCTTTATTGTTCAGAATACATGGGTCATGCTCTACAACCTATATACTGTATATGGGGCTTTACCTATAAAGTCATAAATCATAGAAATCCTCTGATGCCTGCCCTTTTCCACACATGAGAGCAATTGATCTTTATGGCTAGCTAATGTCACCTTCCAGTTTCCTGCCCCGTTTATCCCAGTCCTCCTTTTGTCCATATGCTATATGACTGTAACGGGGATGTCATAGTTGCATGACACAAGTGATTATGACACCAGGGCTGGCCCTAGGTAATTTTCAAGTGTAGGTGGACAGAATTTTGGTGCCCCCCCCCCCCAAACCAATCACTGAAAAATAAAAGCGTTGGGTGAACGAAAATGTTGGATATTAAGGAGGGATTAAGGAAAAGCCTATTAAACATCAAATTACATTATGATTTTACAAATTAAGCACCAAAACATCATGTTTTCCAACAAATCAGTTCAATACATGGTAATGTTATGTAGGAATTACTATATTTGTGAATTTAGCACCAAACATTGAATATAGGGCAGTGTGGACTCAGATAACCCAGTTCAAAGCAGATATTGTGGGTTATTCTGCTTAGATATTCTGGGTGCAGGACATACTTTGAAGTAGTTATACTCCAGAAACTTTGTTCTTGTTTTTATCAATTTTTATTAAAATTTTATTAATTCCAATGTTAGGTTTTTGATTCTAAATGTCATTTGTAAAATGTAATTTCTAGTTATTTGATATCTAATGTAATGTTTCAATGTTGCCTGATGTTGATGTCTAATGTATTATTATCTGATATACGGTGTTTTCCGTTTTTGGTTGCACTTTATGGCATTGAATGATTCTTGTTGTTTGTTGTGAACCGCTGAGTCTCCATGGGGTGATAGGGCAGGGTAGAAATCAAGTTTTTATTATTATTGTCACTGCCACAAACTATGTTGACTTGGTTGAGACTCTAGGAGATATTTACTGAAAAACTATAGCAAAATATGCCTGCAGGATGTCCCACAGAAACAATCCACAGAAAAAGCAGTTCTATACACGGTAATGGTAATCCACTCGCCTGCCCATGCCTTGGCTCCTTCGCCACGCCAGGGCCAGCAGCACCAGCACCCAGCCTGGCGAAGGAGCAAGCAAGTAGGTAAAGGGGGAGGGCCTTTGCAGCCCTCCTCCTTCACTTGCCCGCCTGTGCCTCGGCTCCGCTTCCGGCGAGGCTGCCACCGGGTGAAGCAGCTAGAGAGCGTGCTCGCCAGCCGCTTTACCAGGCAGGTGACAGCCTCAACTGTACCCCCCAAATGATGGCGCCAGAGGCAACTGCCTAAATTGCCATACAGGTGAACTGCCCCTGTATGACACCAGCATCAGAATGTGAATAGCATGGTGTGATAGGGACTATCACCAAACGTGACGATCCAGCTGCAATACTGGTTTGCCTGCCTTGTTAGATAAAGTCACATGGATTCCAGAGCCTCTGCAGAGTTCACTTCAGAAGGGATTGTTTGAGAGTCAAATGCCTGAACTCCAACTAGATGTTATTAGGATGACCAACAAGGATGGAGCAAAGTGTTACAAGAATCCAAGGTCAACCTGAGTAACCATTTTAGACTGCAAAGAGAATGTTAATTCACAAAATCTTTGCACATAGGAAATGGGCACCTATAGTTTAGAACTTTTCATGAAATTTAATTTGTATGCAGGTTTTTTTCACATTGAAGAAGCCTTATCTGCAATCTGAAATGGCCCAACCGAGAGACAGTGAAAGATGGGTCACTGACCCTTGGTTCTAGAAGGGCTTTGAGTACTCTGTCATGCTTCATTTGGGCTCTGCCTCACAGCTAAAAGCCTTGTAAAACATGAGAAAACATTCACTTACACAGGGGAAATAGTGCAAAATTTAAACATTAGCAAGCATGGAAACTTACAGAGGTGCTGAAAAGAAAGGTCACATTCCAGATGAGATCACTGTTAGTCACTTTAGTAGGATGTTTCTAGGGGACTTGACTGCGAAGGCTAAATATTTCAGAACTCATAGGGTTTCCCTTTAATTATGATTTAAAATTTTTCCCGTTAGATTTCATTCATGAACCAGGCATGAAGACAATTACTTTCTCCCATTGCTATTTTCCAGGAATGGATACTCAGAAGCATATTTCCTCTGGGTTGCAGTGAGTTTTTGGGCTGTATGGCCATGTTCCAGAAGCATTCTCTCCTGACTTTTTGCCCACATCTATGACAGGCATCCTCAGAGGTTGTGAGGTCTGTTAGAAATTAATAATACAAACCATTATATGTTTCTTTCACCTATACACTGTCTAGCCTGCAGTGCAGAAGTGACATTAAAAGCTGTGCACAAAGCAGAACAGATTATTATTATTATTATTATTATTATTATTATTATTTTATTTTATTTTTATATCCCGCCCCATCTCCCTGAAGGGACTCGGGGCGGCTTACATGGGGCCAAACCCAGACATCAGACAATATAAAAACATAGCAATAAAACAAGTCAATCAACAATAAAACAGATCATAAAACAAATGAGGTCACATACAATAAATATACTGATAAAATCCTGGGTTGGCTCCAAAAAGAACTGGGCCAAAAGTGCAAGTAGTGTCACTACCATCAGGGAGAGGTAGATACCAGAGCTATTGTTCCCATTAAAGTGCTGGGGAAGGCGTACATAAGGGACTATTGCCAGCTATAAAATTGGAGCGCAATAAAGATAAAATAGTCAACAGGTCGATCCTTTACTATGGAGATCAGTCGCCAAAGGCCTGTTGGAAGAGCCAAGCTTTCAGGCTCTTCCGAAAAGTAAGGAGGGTAGGGGCCTGCCTGATCTCCCTGGGAAGAGAGTTCCAGAGCCGGGGGGCAATGGCGGAGAAGGCCCTCTCCCTCGCCCCACCAACCGCAATTGTGAAGGTGGTGGGATCGAGAGGAGGGCCTCCCCGATGAACGAAGAGATCGTGCAGGTTCATAGGGGGAAATGCGGTCATGAAGGTAGGTGGGTCCCAAACCGTTTAGAGCTTTGTAGGTGATAACCTGCACCTTGAATTGGGCTCGGAAAATAAACGGCAGCCAATGGAGCTCCTTAAACAGGGGAGTTGAGCACGCCCTGTAATTCGCTCCAGTTAGAAGCCTGGCTGCCGAGCGTTGTACTAATTGCAGTTTCTGGGCCGTCTTCAAAGGCAGCCCCTCGTAGAGCACATTGCAATAATCCAGTCTAGAGGTAACTAAGGCATGGACCACCATGGCCAGATCCGACTTCTCGAGGTATGGTTGCAGCTGGCGCACAAGTTTTAATTGTGCAAAGGCCCTTCCAGCCACAGCCGACACCTGAGCGTCAAGTGTCAGCGCTGAGTCCAGGAGGACCCCCAAGCTGCGGACCTATGCCTTCAGGGGGAGTGCGACCCCGTCAAGCACAGGTTGCCATCCTATGCCCCGATCAGACGTATGACTGACCTGGAGGACCTCTGTCTTGTCAGGATTAAGTCTCAGCTTGTTCGCCCTCATCCAGACCAACACAGCGGCCAGACACTGGTCCAGTATCCGAGAGGCTTCCTTGGATTTAGGTGGAAAAGAGTAGTAGAGTTGGGTGTCATCTGTGTAGAGATGGCACTGAACTCCAAAACTCCGGATGACCTCGCTCAGCGGTTTCATGTAGATATTAAAAAGCATGGGGGACAGAATAGAACCTTGTGGAACCCCACAGGTCAATGGCCAGGGATCTGAGCAGGTATCCCCCAGTTTCACCAACTGAGAGTGACCCACCAGGAAGGACTGGAGCCACTGCAAAGCAGTACCCCCAAGGCCCATCCCGGAGAGCCGTCCCAGAAGGATACCATGGTCGATGGTATCAAAAGCCGCTGAGATGTCCAAGAGAACCAGCAGGGTCACACTCCCCCTGTTCAGTTCTCTGCAGAGGTCATCCACCAAGGCGACCAAAGCCGTCTCGGTGCTGTACCCATTTCTGAAGCCAGACTGCAATTGGTCCAGAAAATCAGTATCTTCCAAGAATCCCTGGAGCTGAGAGGCAACCACCCGCTCCAAGACCTTGCCCAAGAAAGGGAGGTTAGAGATTGGTCTGAAGTTACTCAAATTGGTGGAATCCAAAGAGGCCTTCTTCAAGGCTGGCCTCACAATGACTTGTTTTAGGCAAGATTGGAATTTACCCTGCTCCAATTCTCTCACTCCAGAAGCAACTCCGGTTGCTCCTGACACGAAAAAAAACAAACCAAAAAAAAAAAAAAACCCCTGCTCCAAAGAGGCATTAATTATCCTCACAAACCAATCTACTAACCCACCACTGGCCTGTTTTAAAAGCCAGGATGGGCAAGGATCAAGGGCACAGGTGGTCGCCCTCACCGCTCCAAGGATCTTGTTCACGTCATCAGGTTGCACAAGCTGAAACGAATCCCAGAAGCTTGAACAGACAGATGCCTCTGTTACTTGCAAAGAACATCTTTTTTGTCTCTGGTTCTCCTATGGACCATATATGGGAATCTTCTACCTAACAAGCTACCAATAAAAACTCCACATTTAAATGAATACTTTACAGCAATCTAAAAACAATGCTTGTATGATTTAGGTGATAGCTCTCATTTATTGTTGTGAAATTATGGTGCACTTTAAAGTGCTCCTGATGTGCAGAGAGCAGAGGCGATTCTTAAGCTATTAACATTTGATCTCCTACTATCATCAATCAGATGCAGAATGTAATCTAAATAATGTGTTTACACAGTCTTGTCAAAGGGACAGATTTGCAGTCTGTCTTTGAATTTAACCTGGACTATACCTGGAAGCCACTATTTTCATTTTGACAACATACACGATTGGGGGGTATTGCTCTGATTATTTTAATTTTTACAGTGGGATGTCATGAGAGGTTTTACAAAAATTCTCAAACAGTCCTGCAAATATTTTCTCCATTTAATAATTTCCCCAGTTTAGCCATTTTTGGAATTGAGATATTGCAGGTTAGGAAAGGGCTTCCTGAAGTTCAAACATTGAATAAACAAGAGATAGGGCACAGAGAACAAGGGGAGGGAAGAGGGAGAAAGGGAAGGACAGGGCGGAGAAGAACTTGTTTAGTGTAACATATGTCATCTTTGTTCAGAGGCTATTATTACTGTTTGACAAACATCATGCAAGTGTGCCGGCCGAGGACTGTGCTTCTGTATATCTTTGGGGGAATGTGCATTGGGTCCCTGATTTGAATACTTGTGAAAAAACAGGCTAATTAATGGAACTCTCTTCATGCGCCTTTGAATGTATATTTATAGTAAAGGTAAAGGTTTCCCCTGACGTTAAGTCCAGTCGTATCTGACTCTGGGGGTTGGTGCTCATCTCCATCTCTAAGCCGAAGAGCCAGCGTTGTCCATAGACACCTCCAAGGTCATGTGGCTGGCATGACTGCATGGAACGCCATTACCTTCCCGCTGGAGCAGTACCTATTCATCTACTCACATTTGCATGTTTTTGAACTGCTAGGTTGACAGAAGCTGGAGCTAACAGCGGGCGCTCACTCTGCTCCCCGGATTTGAACCTGGGTCCTTTCGGTCTGCAGGTTGAGCAGCTCCGCGCTTTAACACACTGAGCCACCGGAGGATGGCTCAGTGTTTTAATGGATGTTTTAATTAATGTTGTCTATTTTAATTGTAATTGTTTTTATATATTATCTTTTATATTGGTTTGTTCAGTGTCTAATGATGCTAATTGTAAGGCTGCCCTGAATCCTCCCTTGGGAGTGAGAAGGCTGGGATATAAATGTTTGTAATAAATAAATAAATAAATAAATAAATAAAATGAAGTTTGTCTGTCTTTTATTGAAAACCACATCTGCACATATACAAGCACACTTGCATACACTTTACTTGTTTATTTATATCCTGTCTTTCGTACAATAGGTTCAAGGAGGCACATACTTTTTCCCCACAAGAGTTCTCTCTCAGTTCTATTTCACACTATTTTGTTACAGCATTATGATTCCACTCTAACTGCGACCACTAAGTCTTATGGAATCCTGTAATTTGGTGGGGCACTTACAGAACATTGTCAATACTGTATACAACTTCATATCCCAGAATTTTTAAGATAGAGTTGTGGCAGTCAAAGTGATATTAAAATGTTGTAAGTGTTGTGTGAAGGAGACTTCAGGTAGATAAATGATTGGCCTAAGGTAATCCTGCGAGGCAGACTCCAGCAATACATGGAACAAGAGTTGCCAGATGTCCAAGCTGGGTTCAGAAAAGGCAGAGGAACAAAAGACCAAATTGCCAATACCCGCTGGATAATGGAAGAAGCCAGGGAATTCCAGAAAAACATCTACTTCTGCTTTATTGACTGTTCTAAAGCCTTCAACTGTGTGGATCATAATAAAGTCACCTTGTCTGTCTCCTGAGATATCTGTATAAAGACCAAGCAGCCACAGTAAGAACAGACCACGGAACAACAGACTGGTTCAAGATTGGGAAAGGAGTACGGCAGGGCTGCATATTTTCACCCTCCCTATTCAACTTGTACGCAGAACACATCATGTAATGTGCGAGGCTTGACGATTCCAAGGCTGGAGTTAAAATTGCTGGAAGAAACACTAACAACCTTAGGTATGCAGATGATACCACTCTGATGGCCGAAAGTGAGGAGGAGCTGAGGAGCCTTATCACCAAGGTGAAAGAAGAAAGTGCAAAAGCCAGACTGCAGTTGAACATCGAGAAAACCAAGATCATGGCAACCACACCTACTGATAATTGGCAAATAGAAGGAGAAAGTGTGGAGGCAGTGACAGACTTTATATTTCTAGGCACAAAGATCACTGCAGATGCAGACTGCAGCCAGGAAATCAGAAGACGTTTACTTCTTGGGAGGAGAGCAATGGCCAATCTTGATAAAATAGTGAAGAGCAGCGATATCACACTGGCAACGAAGGTCCACATAGTCAAAGCAATGGTATTCCCCATGGTTGCGAGAGCTGAACCATAAGGTAGGCTGAACGAAGGAAGATAGACGCTTTTGAACTCTGATGCTGGAGGAAAATGCTGAGTGTGCCTTGGACCGCAAGAAGATCCAACCAGTCCATCCTCCAGGAAATAATGCCCGGCTGCTCACTGGAGGGAAGGATATTAGAGGCAAAGTTGAAGTATTTTGGCCACATCATGAGAAGACAGGAAAGCTTGGAAAAGATCATGATGCTGGGGAAAATGGAAGGAAAAAGGAAGAGAGGCCGACCAAGGGCAAGATGGATGGACGGTACCCTTGAAGTGACTGGCTTGACCTTGAAGGAACTGGGGGCGGTGACGGCCGACAGGGAGCTCTGGCGTGGACTGGTCCATGAGGTCATGGAGAGTTGGAAACGACTATGCGACTGAGAGAGAGAGAGAGAGAGAAAGGTAATTCAGTAAATTTCACAGGACAGTGTCAACTATATCCCAACACTCTAGAGATAACACCAGATTGGTTGTCTTTTACACACACACACACACACTAGAACAGAAGGCACATTTCTGGCACTGATGAAATGGTTGGATGCAGATAGGATGTAAGCAGGACTATAGCCAGATTTTTTTTTTTTTGGGGGGGGGGAGGTTTGAAACTTTTTTTTAGAGAATCATGAAGAGTAGTTTCATAGCACAAAAATAATTTAGAAATCAGGCTTCACTGATAATTTTCAGTGGACGCTCATGGGGATTTTTTTAATCTGTTAAAATTCATGAGTAAACCAGGTTTTTTTAAACTTGAAAAAAGATTGGGGGGGGGAGTTTGAACCCCTAAATCACCCCCTTGGCTACAGCCCTGGATGTAAGTGATTCCCCTTTGTAATCACTCAATCATTCCAGGACACTTTGGGAAATTCAAAGTCATAAAATCAAAGAATCATCATAGAATCATAGACCTGGAAGAGACCATCCAGTCCAATCCACGGGCAAGAAGCAGGAAAATTGCATGCAAATCACCTCCAACAGATGGCCATCCAGCTTCTGCTTTAAAGTCTCCAAAGAAGGAGCCTCCACCGCAGTCTGTGGCAGAGAGTTCCACTGCTTAACAGCTCTCACAGGAAGTTTTTCCTAATGTTCAAATGGAATCTCCTTTCCTGTAGTCTGAAGCTGTTGTTCCACATCCAGGGCAGCAGAAAACAAGCTTGCTCCCTCCTCCCTATGACTTCCCCTCACATATTGATACATAGCCATCATGTCTTTTCTCAGCCTTCTCTTCTGCAGGCGAAACATGTTCAGCTCTTAAAGAAACTCCTCATTGGGCTTGTTTTCCAGATCCTTTATCATTTTAGTTTGCCTCCTCTGGACACATTCCAACTCGTGAACATCTCCCATAAATTGTGGTGCCCAGAATTGGACACGGTGTGATTCCAGCTGTGGTCTGACCAAGGTGGAATAGAGGGATAGTGTGACTTCCCTGGATCTAGACATTATACTCTTATTTATGCAGGCCAAAATCCCATTGGCTTTTTAAGCTGCTGCATGACATTATTGGCTCATGTTTAACTTGTTGTCCATGAGAACTTCAAGATCTTTTTCACATGTACTACTGTTGAGCCAGGCGTCCCCCATTCTATATGTTTGCATTTATTTTTTTGCCTAAGTGGAGTATCTTGCGTTTGTCTCTGTTGAACTTCATTTTGTTAGTTTTGGCCCATCTCTCTAATCTGTTAAGATTGTTTTGAATGCTGTTCCTATCTTCTGGAGTATTAGCTATCCCTCCCAATTTGGTGTTGTCTGCAAACTTGATGGTCATGCCTTCTAACCCTTCGTCTAAGTTGTTAATAAAGATGTTAAACAGAACCGGGCCCAGGACAGAACTGCCTAAATCAAACTAACTGCATCAATGACAATGAATATGAGAATATTTCACCTTCTAATAGAAGCTTTGCTTTGTATGGAGCTGTACGTATATTCACACTATCCTGACCAACAAAATTATGGTGGTTCAACAACTTTGATAAGTATTTTCACTGATGTTTCATCTCCCAATAACGGTCAGTTTTTATCTTGATCTTATGGACAATGATGTGTGCTATTACAAACCAATTAGAACCTCAATGGTTCTTAGTCTGAACATTCTGAGTGTGATTCAATTAATTGTCATGGATATCAAAGACATTTGATGAAAGCTTGTGCTCCTTGAAGACTTCTGGCTAGCATGATGTCTGCCCCTTTAGCAACATCACTGAAAGGACAGTTGCCATTTGTGGAGTATACCAGACTCTGATAGTGCTCACAAGAACCCGGAGCCTGTCCCTGGTGTGTCACGAGACATGTGTCACAGTGGGACATGGATAACATTTTGCACTGATAAAACCCCATAGAATGTGTGAGAAAAAAATAATTGAAACATTACCTACTTAAAAAGGCCTATTGGAGTTGAGAGCCTGAGAGATGAGATTTAATTTATTCACTGAGAGATAAAAAGGCCATCACCTGCTGCTTAGAGAGGTAATGAGTGAAGAAGAAATGCTCTAAAATGAAACTTTACCAATTAAATTCTGGTCTCTGACAATAGATCTTATTATACACTCATCTTTAATGAAGAGAAATTGTGGTATATTGTTCATTGAAGTTTTTTTCTTTTGCCATTCTGTTCCTTTGCCATTTGACAGCTGTCATAACAAATATTTGTTGGATTATGGTTGTATGTATATGAAATGTAAATCAAGTGTTTCTGCAAGAGTGTGTGTTTCAGCAATGAAACAGTTAACAGCAGGCTAGTTAGACTGACAGCCTGCTGTGACCTATCAGGCATAATTTCTGGCCTTGGAGGTCGGGAACTTCCTTCGGACTGAGGAATGTGCTTCTTATCTCTGTGTGTAGAGCTGTGCTTGCCGAGGCGAGAGGCAAAAGAAGAATGCCAGCTCAGAGCGATGGTTTTTGCTATGCTTTTTAAATATGTTTGTAGATATTGAATAAATGTTTGGACTTTGGACTACAGATGTCTTTGGGTCTGACATTGAACAGAGGAATTGGTGTGACAGACGATTCACCAATTCATCAGGATCCTGGAGAAGATGATTGATGGAATCTGAAGAAACCCACCCAGTATACACCCTGACCCCTGGCTCTACATCATCCCATGCTGACAATATTGAAGGAGGATCAACCAGCTAAATGAGGGATATAAAACTGCAAATTCTTAAGGGACTGGAATTAATCAGATTAGAAAATAAGCAGATGACAGGTAATATTAAGAATGTTCTAATCAGTGATATCCAAGATGATTTGGAGATAGAAACTACAGTTGAAAGGGGCGAGCTAGATGAGCTAGAAATGGTTGTGGATGAGCTGGAATTTGCTGTTGAAAGAAAGGAACTGCAAGATTTTCAGGAAGAAGTAAAGGAGGACTTCCTATCAGTAATGACTAAGATGGAATTTAAAATTTGGAATAAAAGGGGAGATAATTAGAAAAAAAGATGAATAAAGCAATCTTCTTTAATGATATTACAGAGGAACAACCAAAAGTAGAGATTCCTGGGTGGATAATAGGTTTTTTTTTTTAAAGAATGAAGATCATGGAAGAAAGAGATTATGGAAACCAAGGAAGATGCTACATGGGTGTGAAATTAAATTTTGGAAGATATGAGGTGGTTATATTTATTTGATATTAAAATTAAAAGCTGGGAGAAAACCATATACAAGATACAAGTAATATTTGTAGCATGGTTGGATTTAAGGTAATTTAATATTCATAATGTAAGGTTTGGGGATATTTATTTATTTATTTACAGTATTAATATGCCACCCTTCTCAGTCTGAAAGGGACTCAGGACAGGTCACAGAACACACATATACAGCAAACATTCAATGCCATTTATACACAGATAAGACAGTCAATTGAACATAAATTGAGGTATATAGGCTTTTCCCATCTTTGGCTTCATGGAGACTTGTGCTCAGTTCCAGCTACCGGGGGGGGGGGGGGTACTGTCGCTCCATCTCTCTGCCAAAGAGCTTTGTTCATAGCTCCCTCCTTTTGATCGAATCACTGGTATTTTCCTGGCATTTCCTTATCTGTGACGTAATACCTCTCTGCTTTTAAGTATTCCCTATTTATCTACTCACATTTTACATGAAGATGGGCTTAAGGTCAGGAGCTCACCCTGACCTTGACTTCAAACTGTCAGCCTTTTGTGTCAAGACACAGAGACCTTAAAGAGCCACACACGATTTTAGTCCAACAAAAGGTCTATTATAAAGCAACAACAATACGCTCAGAGACACTTAACTTCAGTGTGTCTAGCCAAAACTCAAAGGGTTTGCCCAACTGGGCTTCAAAAAGCAACTGGAAAATAACCTGGATTAAACGGAAAGAAAACCCGGATTTAAACTGAGTCAAAGTAAACAGCAAGCAAACAGCACTGTAACAAAAGGGTTCCACTAGACAGTGCTGCACCCAAAGAGACAATTGCAAATACGAGTTGCCAAATCCAGCCGAAGTCCCAGAGTCGCCGTAAAGGGAGTCCAAACAAACGTAATTTCCCAGGTGGTCAAACAGAGCCGTAGTTGAGGTAATCCAAGGGTCCAGGAAACCACACTCACGATAAGCCAGTCCAAACGTTGAGAATTCTCAGGAAACAGAACTCCAAGCTGCAGAACCCGAACCCAAAACCCAACACGAGAACAGGCAGTGACAGAATAGGCATGATACGAAACCAACACTTTGCCTTCTGCAAAGACTCCCCATTTCAGAGCCTACTTTTAACTTACACATCATTATCTGATGATGAGCTGGCCTCCACCCCATCATCATCTCTAACAGCTGTCCTTGTCTTCACACATGACCCCCTGTTTCCATCCCTCCAGTTCCTCCATCTCCTGTCAAGACTTAGGTTTCCCCATGACTTGGATGTACCTCCCGTTTGCCAATCCTCCCGTCCTGGAAACCCCACCAACGTGTTGCTAGAAGTTGGTTCTGCACATATGTTCCCAATCTCTTGTACCCTAGTCCAATCCATTGTGTTCTCCCCATCCTCATCACTCCCAGACCCATCACTCCCAGAGAAACCCATAAACGATTCATCATCTGAGGGAGCAGTAAATATATCCCGGATCTTCTTCCTCTCCCGTTTTTCATCTGATTCCTGCTCCCGAGTAACCCTCTTTGTGCCTCTATTCCCATCCACCACATTTCCTTCCCCACTCATCGACTCCCCGCCACTTGAAAACCCTTTGCATGTGTCTCCCTCAGTAGGTGCAATAAGTATATCCCGGATCCGTTCCCTTTACTGTTCTTCATCTGACACCTGCTCGCGATTACCCCTTCTTTCCCTACTGCTACTGCTACTACTGCTTGCAACATTACTTACTGACTCAACTACAACATTTTGACTGGCAAGATTTATTGCAGCTGCTAAAGCCCGTGAACTTTTAGAGTATTGATATTAAAAGATTACATATAGAAACTGAGAGTTTGTAAATTATATATGTGATATAATTTATGGGTAATTTTAAAATAATGATTATTGTAGTTATTCAGATTTATTATTTTGAGTAGTTCGTTGAATGTATTATGTGGTACAATATATTCAAGTGTTATTGTTATGGTTGAGCCTCATGGCTCTGCTACTGGGAGACGTGGGCGTAAGACTCCTCGAGAGTCAGATACTCTCGAGGAGCGAGAAAGAAAGCGGCTGCGAGATATCTTTGCAGAACCATCTGACGAGGATTATTTTGAAGGGTTTACTGAGAGAATGGAGGAAGAGATGGTTAGCTCGGAAGAGGATGACATGGAATGGACTCGTGTAAGGGAGGATTTGGGTGCCACTGGCAATGATAGTATGGAAGGCGATTGGGGACCTTCAGGATTAGACCCATGGGCAAGCTGGAGGGATGGGACGGGATCCACAGCTGGGGATGCTGTGGGGCGTAGTCAAAAGTGTTCCAGTTCTGATGAGGAAAGTGATGAGGAAACGCCCGGGCTAAGGAGGGCAGCTGATAGTGATGAGGACTTGTAACTGGCATAAAATGAGGTTTGGGAGCAATAGCAAATTGCGTTGGGCAAGGTAATCTGGACGAACGCTTGGGATCTGTGTGGGAAGTTTTCCTGAAGACGGGTGTGATTCGTTTGCTGACTACGTAAGTTATCTTGGACATTGGGCTCAGACGGCGGGAGGAATTGTGTGGGGTTTTGTTGTGCAACCTCTGCTTAATCTTAATAGCTTTGACCTTCTGTCGTCTTCTTGACGGACGCCATCTGCTTGTACTGGACATACGGACTGCTTGACTACGGCCTCGGATACTCCTACCTGTATTGGAGCTGGTGAACTACAAACGTCTGCATCTACCTTACGACCTTCGGAACGGATTGGGACCTCGCTGACTGCTTAAGCCCTCGTCTGCTGTGTTTGTATCGGGAATCTGCCTGCTGTGTGGAGGAGTAACCTTTAAAGTTACTCAAAACATAGTTTTGGCAGCAGAGAAGCATCTGCTGCCAATTAGTTGCTTTCCTTTGAACTCTTTTCTGTTTTGTTTATTCCCAGGCTGAAGCAAGCTGTTTTGATTTTACCCGGATTAAACTCCGGTTTAATCCGGTTTATCTTTTGAACGTTTTTCTTGCCTCTTTTTAAGGCCAGTGTTTGCCTAGCCCTTGTCTTTTACGGGCATTTTGAGTGTTGTAACTCCAATAAACTCTGTTATCTTGTATCTTGTGGCGTTCTGTCCTTGACAGTTATGTACTGTGTTATGTTTAGAGGTATGGAGGGGGATTTAATGTTGGTTTTGATGAATAGTAGATTTCATCGAGTATAGGTTCAGCTAATAATTAAAGCAAAGGATATAAGAAATTGTGATGTCTCATGGGCCATGTAGTCCCCTTCCTAGTACTATTGTGGCAGACGAAGAGGAAAACTTGGGTTTCCCACCGTTTCAGCCAGATTTGGAGCCCTTGCACCTGCAGGATGTTTGCCCTCCAGAAGTCAGCCAAACAAGCCTTGGGCAGAATTCTCCCCCGTTCTCTCGTAAGGATAATTATAATCGAGATAGAGGTGCTAGGGAGGCGAATCGCCGAAGCGCCAGAATCGCTGCCAGACAATTAGCTGATTAAGCCTGTTTCCCTTGGGAAATCTTAAGGAGTCATGCATCTGGACACAGTATGGGTTTCACTTCTTGTTCCCCAGGGAAAGTGTTCCTTGGCGGGAAAACAAGATCCTATATAGGTGTTTACCCGCAAGGAGATCCTTGCGGAGTCAATTCGTCAGCTTCGGGAGTGAGATCGTGTGTGGACTACGCTACTCCTGTTCCTTGTTTCCAGGACCTTGTTCTTGTTCCAACCCTGCCTTGTTCCCTGGACCTCGCCACGGACCTCGCCACGGACCCTGTTCTTGTTTCTTGCTTCTTATTGCCTCGAATCAAGCCTTGTTGCCAAGAATCTAGTCTGCTCTCCAGCCTTGTTGTCAAGCTCCATTGGACTAAAGGACCCTGTCATTTCCCCACACTTTGCTCGGCAAAGTGTGTGTTTCGGTTATTGGATTATAACTTTGGACTCTAATATCTCATATTGGACATTGATTTCCTGGACTATATTTGACCTTTCCTGAAAGGTCTACTTCTGAACTTTATTCTTCACTTGTTTTTATTGACTTTATATATTCCTTTAATAAAGATATTAGATAGATTCTGGTCTCTGTGCATGGTTATTGGTGCTCTGCAGCCTGGGTCCTGACAGAAATTGACATTGATTTGTGGCAATTGGCTGGCAAGTTGGAAGTTATGTGCATTTCCATTTTCCTTTTATCAGGTATGTACTGTATAAAGGTGTTGTCGAAGGCTTTCATGGCCGGGATCACAGGGTTGTTGTATGTTTTCTGGGCTGTATGGCCATGTTCCAGAAGTATTCTCTCCTGATATTTCACCCATCCTCTGAGAATGCCTGCCATAGATGTGGGCAAAACATTAGGAGAGAATACTTCTGGAACATGGCCATACAGCCCGGAAAACATACAACAACCATGTACTGTATATTCTACTTTTATGTAATTGATCTAAGTTTGTTTCCTTTTGTGTATGTTGCCATACCTTATATGTTGTTTTTATATATTCAAATAGTATGTGTGAATAAAAATACAGTAGAGTCTCACTTATCCAACACTCGCTTATCCAACATTCTGGATTATCCAACGCATTTTTGTAGTCGATATTTTGGTGCTAAATTCGTAAATACAATAATTACTAGGGTTGTCCATATGTTCGTAATAATTCTCCTTCCGTAATTATTTCGGATTGTTCTCGTTTTTTGAAACGAGTATTGAAACGCTTTCCCTGGGCGCAACTGGCAATGTAATTGGAACCATCGTTGGCCCATTCTCTAATTGTGTCTTAAAATTTTCGTTAATTTTTTTCCTTCAAAATTTTTTTAAATATATTTTAAAAATTATTATTATTATTATTTTGTTTCTGCAACCTAACATGAATGGGAGCCTAGCGCAGCCTAACATGGCTACCGCTCCCTGGCCAATCAGAGTCTTCCACGATGGCTAAAAAAGGTGGGGGCTAGCGTCCTCCGCGTCCACGTGGAGGATCTCTATAAAAATCCCATCAGCAATGGAGCCAAGCCATTCTGGGCTAGGATACGGAGGAGAGAGGGTGGTTCGCGTGCGCTGGGAAGCTTCTGGCTTGCTTAGGGGAGAGAGGGCAAAGGGACTGGGGGTAGAGTGTCTGTTGTTGCTGGTTCGATATTGTGTATTTTGGGGGGGAAATTGGCTTGGGGCTTGGGGCAGAGTCCTTGCTGTGGCTGTAGGGAATTTTTTTTTTCCAAAGGACGTCTGCGTCCCTGCAAGTGCTGAGCTTGGGGTGCTTCCTTCTCCTGAGGTAGACCTTTTGCCTTTCTTTTTTTCCTTTTTTGGAATATAGCAATCACCACATAAGCCTTTCTTTCCAATCCTGAAAAGGAGGGAGCTAGAAAATTATAGTTTCCAAGGACGTCTGCGTCCCTGCAAGCGCTGAGCTTTGGGGTGCTTTCCTTTCCTACTCCTGAGGGAGACCTTTTGCCTTTCCTTTTTTACTTTTTTGGAATATAGCAATCACCACATAAGCCTTTCTTTCCAATCCTGAAAAGGAGGAAGCTAAAAAATGATAGTTTCCTAAGGACGTCTGCGTCCCTGCAAGCGCTGAGCTTTGGGGTGCTTTCCTTTCCTACTCCTGAGGGAGACCTTTTGCCTTTCCTTTTTTACTTTTTTGGAATATAGCAATCACCACATAAGCCTTTCTTTCCAATCCTGAAAAGGAGGGAGCTAGAAAATGATAGTTTCCTAAGGACGTCTGCGTCCCTGCAAGCGCTGAGCTTTGGGGTGCTTTCCTTTCCTACTCCTGAGGGAGACCTTTTGCCTTTCCTTTTTTACTTTTTTGGAATATAGCAATCACCACATAAGCCTTTCTTTCCAATCCTGAAAAGGAGGGAGCTAGAAAATGATAGTTTCCTAAGGACGTCTGCGTCCCTGCAAGCGCTGAGCTTTGGGGTGCTTTCCTTTCCTACTCCTGAGGGAGACCTTTTGCCTTTCCTTTTTTACTTTTTTGGAATATAGCAATCACCACATAAGCCTTTCTTTCCAATCCTGAAAAGGAGGGAGCTAGAAAATTATAGTTTCCTAAGGACGTCTGCGTCCCTGCAAGCGCTGAGCTTTGGGGTGCTTTCCTTTCCTACTCCTGAGGGAGACCTTTTGCCTTTCCTTTTTTTCCTTTTTTACTTTTTTGGAATATAGCAATCACCACATAAGCCTTTCTTTCCAATCCTGAAAAGGGGGGAGCTAGAAAATTATAGTTTCCTAAGGACGTCTGCGTCCCTGCAAGCGTTGAGCTTTGGGGTGCTTTCCTTTCCTACTCCTGAGGGAGACCTTTTGCCTTTCCTTTTTTACTTATTTGGAATATAGCAATCACCACATAAGCTCTTCTTTCCAATCCTGAAAAGGGGGGAGCTAGAAAATGATAGTTTCCTAAGGACGTCTGCGTCCCTGCAAGTGCTGAGATTCCCTCACGCTTCGTTTATAATCCCAAGCCCCCGGGCTGAGTGTTATTGCATCAATCACAAAGACACACATAGCTTTCAAACTTAAAAGAGTACATTGGAAGAAATAGTTTCCAAAGAACGTGTGCATTCCAGCCAGTGCTTCCCTCACACCCAGTTTGAAATACAAGGGAAGGCATTGGCCTTCAGTCTTGGGGGATCACAGAAAGAGGCTCCGTTGATCTCAAGAGGCCCTGTCCATATTACAAAGGCTCTGTCGGTTGCAATAAATTATTTTAACATACAGAACCGTTTCAGGGAGTTCATCAGCGAGAGCACAGTAATGAAGCATTCATGGGGAATAGGTGGTTCCCGTAAGAGTTCGGGGAGAGCCTTTGCCTCGGGAAGAGGAACGAGGGGTGGCACTGGAAGGAAACAAAGGGGTGCTCCTGAGGGCATTGCCGTGCAAACAGAAATGGTGGAAGAGCGTGGTCCCAGTGGGTCGACATCGGAAAAGGGTTCCCTCCGTGATAAAACCACACCGCCAACCGTATCAGAGGCTGCCACCGATGTCTCTGAATTGGGTCGTGTCGTTGTCCTCGCGCTGGACGTAAAAATTAAGAAAGAAATAGATAGGCTTCCCCTAACACTGACATCTTCGGATGATGATGAGGAAGAAGGCAATCCCATTCGTGCCGTTCCCACAGAGGATGTCATGTCGCAACCCACTCCTTCCTCCCCCAGTCCTGTGAGCACCCCACAAAGGCCGCCGGGGGCCCCGCCATTGGGAAGGCCGAAGTCTTTCCTCTGGGACCACTTCACGGTCCATTCCCAACAGTCTTCCTTGGCTGTGTGCAGGCACTGCGGGATGCACATTAGCAGGGGTAAAGACCTGAGGCATTTGTCCACCACTGGCTTGCGGTACCACATGAAGAGACATCATCCTTCAATTCCCTTGGGAGAGGATCCCTTAGCCCCACAAGCAGCACCCTGAGCTCTCCTTCTTCTCCGTTACAGTCTGCTGGGAGAGGGTCTCAATTAACCCTGGACAATTGGGGCCATTCCACTGGAAGGAAGAGAACAGGGGGAACGGCACCCACCGTTGAGCAGATCACTCAGCGTCTGGGAGAGATGCTGGCTCTCGACCACCATCCCTTCAGAATGGTAGAGCAAGAAGGCTTTGTGCGGTTCGTGGAACTGCTGTGTCCACAATACAAAATCCCATCGTGACAAACCTTTTCAAGGACAGTGATACCAGGGCTGTACGAGGCCTGCAAGGTACGCGTAGAGGCAATGTTGCGGAGCGCCCTTGGAGGGCACATCCATTACACGTCTGACATTTGGACAAGTGTTGGGGGTGGCCATTCCTATCTTTCGTTGACTGCACATTGGTGGGATAAAGGTGACAGCATGGAGACCGGACAGTGCTGGGCCCTCCTCGCCCTGGAGGGTGTTGATAGAGACCACAAGGCAGAAACAATCTGCAGGATCCTCGAGGACATGATGGCGGCCTGGACACCAAGGCATCCGGAGACAATGAGGACGGGGTTCATGGTCACTGACGCTGGGAAAAACATGATTAGGGCAGTTGAAAGTGCCGGCTTCACCAACGTTACATGTTTAGCACACTTGCTGCACAACACGGTCAAGGATGCTTTCAAGAGCACGGAGGAGCAGCAGCAGGCCTCCGCCGGTGGCACACACCTCTCACAGCTGATTGAACGCTGCCGCAAGATCGCCGGGTTCTTCCACCACAGCATTAAGGCTGCCCGAGAGCTAAGGGACAGGCAGAAATTGGAGGGGCTACTGCAGCACAAGCTCCCACAGGACGTTTCCACCCGGTAGAACTCCACCTTCAAGATGCTAGAAAGAATGGTGGAGCAGCAGAAGGCGGTCCATGGAATCTCCCTTTCCTTGGTTGCGTCTATTGGCAAGCTTGTGTGGGACACCATCTCCCAGCTGGTGGAAGTTCTGAGACCGTTCAAGGAAGCAACTGAGACCCTATCGGCACAGGGGGCCCTTCTCAGCCAGGGAGTGCTTCTGGTCTTGGCCCTAAAGAGGCATCTCGAACACTCGACTCCCTGGCCAGCAATCTAACACCGCAAGTCCAGGAGGTCGTGAGAAAGCTGACCCCACTGTCCGTAAACGTCTGGAGCCGCTGCTAAGCAGCTATGTCCATATGATAGCAGCCATTTGTGATCCGAGATTGAAGGACACCATCTGCTCCAAAGACTATCCGGAGTGGAAGGCACGTCTCGTCAACCTTGTGCGCGAGGATTGTGTCGCTGTGGGGGGGCCCACAGAGCAGCACATGGGCCCCCTGGCATGGATGCCTGCCACCCTTAGCACTAGCGGCAGTGGCGAGTCCGACAGCCCAGAAGTGCTGTGCGATAGGATTCCGACCTCTAGAGAGCAGCGTTGTCAGCAGCAAGGGCAGCAGCAGCGGCGGCGGGGGGAAGATTTATTTGGGAAAATGGTCGCCATTCTGGCACAATCGGGAGCGTCTCATTCCTCAAAGCTACGGAAGCTGGATTCTGCCGAGTGTAGCGTCAACCGTTACTTCGAGGAACCGCAGGAGAATCTATCTTGTGATCCGTTGGCTCACTGGTCTTCTCGAGAACACGTGTGGCCGCATCTTGCCAATGTTGCCCGCAAGTTCCTCAGCTGCCCTCCAACCAGCGTGAAGAGCGAGAGGGTCTTCAGCATGGCCGGCGATGTCGTGACCCCTCACCGCAGCTTGCTGGATCCGCTTTCCGTAGAGAAATTGGTCTTCCTCAAGGCCAACCTCCCTGTTTTGAAATTTCCAGAGCTTCCTTGGAAGTGAGGCACCCTCTCCGAAGTCCAGAGGTTTTATCTTCATAACACCAAGTCTTTCCCCGCTTCTATGATGGACCTTTTCTCGGTACATTGAGCTTTTTTCTCAGCTTCTCACTGACGATGGGCAGGCACTATGAACTCCTCTATCCTGGTGTCCTTCTAGGGGGATGCCCTTTCTCCACTGATTGCTGTTTTGAGAAGAGACATGCTTTGCTGCCATTTGATGAGCACCGCATAAAGCAATCCCTGAAGGATTGCAATACTATTTGAAATATAAAGTTTGCAAACACAACATTTCCTGTGATTTGAGTTGTTTTATACTTTGGCATATATTTCATAAAAATAAAAGTTAAAACTTCTTTATTCAATCAAATGTCTGTTGTCTCATTCTGGTCTTTATGCATTGTCCGCAATGTCAAAATTTGCATATGAGGTTCCATTACTTACGGCGATGCCTGGCCGGGTATCCCTGGGGATAATTGGTCGTCCATCCAGGGCTGAAAGGGGTTTGGGGTTTGGGGCTTGTGCTCTCTCTGTGGATTACAACTGTTTTTACAACTCTTGTGGGTTAGGAGAGTTTTGATGCCAGCCTGCCTCTGGCAGTCAAGTTAGGTGCCCAGACCGGACTAATGCAGTCGAGGTTGTGGGATCCGGACCAGAGTTGAAAGAGCCTTTCCAGTACCCATACCGGTCCCCGCCAATGCCCGTCAGGGAGTGTGCCTTGGTGGCAGCTAGAGACATGTGGGCACAGGTCCTCTTGTTGCGGAAGTGCTTCTTGCTGGTTTGACAGGGGGATGATAGAAGACGGTGGAATCACACCGGAGTAAGTATTTGGACGTGTAGTCCTCTATAAGCGAAGGCGTGCTCGTCAACGGGTACACACCAGACTTCCCCGTCGGCCGTCGACGGCCACATTTCCTTCAAGTTCATGCCGATGCCGTCGTCCCTTTAACTCGGCCTTGGTCGCCCCGTTTTACTTTTTTTTTTCTTTTTGAGTGGTCACAGGGGAGGATTTTTTACTTTTGCCTTCTATTTTTTTGCCCGTTTTACTTTTGCCTTCTATTTTCCCAGTCGTCTTTAACTTTTCAAAGCTTCACCTTGAGAGGGTGGTCGACGCTCTGCCCGCGGGCCGGCCGCCTGATGGTCCCCGCGCCCTGTTGCCGCGCACGGGGACGGTGCCGTTTGGCCGTCAGGGAGTGTGCCTTTGTGGCTGCTAGAGACATGTGGGCGCAGGTCCTCTTTATTCGGAAATGCTTCTTGCTGGTTTGACAGGAGGATGAGGGAAGACGGTGGAATCACACAGGAGAAAGTCTTTCACACAGTGCTCTGACTTCTAGTCTTCTCCGAGCCATGGTCAACTCTTGGACGGATTCACACAAGACTTCCCTGTCGGACATCTACGGCCACATTTCCTTCAAGTCCATGCCAGCCTGCTGCTTTGCCTCTAATATCCTTCCCTCCTTGAAGAGCCCGGGCATTATAACATGGAGGATGGACCAGTTGGATCTTCTTTCAGTCCCAGGCACTCTCATGTTTTTCATATAGCAAGTCAGTTCAAAAGTGCCTTTCTTCCCTCGCTCGGCCTTCCTTACGGTCAAGCTCTCACATCCACAGGTTACTATGGGGAATTGCATTGCTATGACAATGCGAGTATGCGGACCTCCTATGGTTGCGTGAAGTCTCTGCTCTTATTTTGTCAAGTTTGGACATAGCTCTCCAAAACGTCTACTTTTTTCCTGGCCACAGTCTGCATCTGCAGTGATATGTCGCAAGAAGAAATAAAACGTCTATCATCGCCTCCACATCCTATCCCAGATTTTGACAGTTATAAATCTGTGTGGTTCTCTTAAGCTTTCTTTTCTTACAACCAAGCTTTGGCCCTTTCTTCTTTCACCTTTGAGATAAGGCTCCTCAGCCCCTACTCCCTTTCAGCCATCAGACTGTTATCTCATACTTTGGTTGTAAATGTTTCTTCCATAAATTTTAAATCCTGCCAACAGTACCTCAACAGTTCCATGTCGCATTATATGTTCTGCACAAACAGGTTGATGATTAGAGAGGCTGAAATTATGCGGCCCTGCCGCACCCCATTCCCAATCTTGAACCAGTCTGTTGATCCGTTTTCTGTTCCTACCATGGCAACTTACACTTCTCAGGGGACAGACTAGGTGACTTGGAATTCCAAAAAAACCCAGCACATGCCATTTATTATCCTCCACGCTGTTCAAGGCTTTATAGAGGGTATTCAACATGGCCGACGATGGTGGTGACCCCTTGCTGCAGCTTGCGGAATGCCCTTTCTGTTGAGAGAATGGTCTTCCTCGAGGCCAAACTCCCGGTCTTAGAATATCAAGAAATCCCTTTGAAGCGAGCCGGACTCTCTGAGTGATAATAATATGAACAATTTAAAAGGAATTAAAATTTATCTATAACCCGCCAACATCTCCCTGCGTGGACTCGGTGCAGCTTACTTGGGGCAGCGGCCCAAACAACATGAGGACAAAATAAAAGCCACAAAATACAAATCTTGACTTAGAAAAGGAAAATCAGGATTGAAATTTCTCTATGTAAACCAAACACAGGATTAAAATATGTTGATTAAACTTCATAATTGATTCCAATGTGTCCCTCCGGACTTTACGCCCTCGTTGTCTGCGACGTTGGTCTGAGGGTCGCATTTTTGGCTCGTGTGTCATCAGCGGGATGTCAGCATCTGCAATCCCTCTGCTTCCATTCTCTTTGGACGGCCATGCGGCTCAATTTGGCAAAACCTACGTGCTTCTGCTTTCCCACCTGGGTTCAAACACCTCTTGCTTGAGATGAGAAGTGCCAGTTACCGTAATCTGACCCAGCAAATTTTTTATACTAATTTATAAAGAAATCCAGAATCAGTGTTTCTTTTCTTATGTTGAGGCCCCCCCTGGCCGGCAATGTATTCACAGAAGGGGTGGACTTGGATTTACAGAGAGGGAAAACCTAGAAAGAACCTATGTTGCAGTTGCCAAGACAGACTTTGGTGCAAAAACTCAGAATGGTGGCTAATGGTGCTCTAGGTTTTGATAATGGAACAGGCTTTTGGAAGCAACTTTTGAGCAAGTGGCAAGCAGAGTGGATTTAGGGCTTTCACCACAGCTTTCTAGAAAGGCAATGACCAGCTGTATGGAAATAAGATGGCAAACATGCGGGGTGCAATGAACCTACAGCAGTATCCCGCAACGATAGGTGATCCAATGCCAGCCAACTACCCAATTACCTAGTCTATTTTGGTGTCTTTTTTTCATATTTGCTCTTCATATTTTGTGTTAACAACATAACATCTTATGGAACATGCAGAAACATCTGCAGTGCGACAGTACCAGGTGCACTTTTCCGCTATTTAAGTTGAATATACAGTCCTGAACAATTCATAGTGTTTAGTAATAGAAAATGAAGACTGTGTTTTCACGAAGGAAATGTACAGTGGTTTTAAATACAACTTTGGTACCACTGACACCATTACATGTGGGACACCCTGCCCAAAGCCTCTTTTCGTTTAGGATAACGGAATCTTTTTCTTTATATCCCACTCCTTTCCAACGCTTTTAGAATATGGGATCACTGAAATCCCACTATGACAGGGGTCAAACTTTTCTTCTGGATCCCTGCCACTGCCAGCTATAATACTTTTGTCTATGTGTGTGTATGAGAGGATGTGACACTGAGGGAAAGTATGTGAGCCAAATCTTCCACTGACTCTTAAGTAGAGAAACTAACCACTCAGAAACACTGTATTAGTATTAAAAGCAATGAATTATTTCTTCATGGTTTCTTTTGTCCCAAAAGCGTAAACTGTTGCAAGGTTTAAGTTCTTCGGTTTCATTTCAACACAATAAAAGACAATATCTTTCATTATTTTACATCTACAACTTGACTGAAACTGTATACCAACAGAATTCCTTTTCCTCTTTCTAGCTCATCGGCTTGAGAATTTTAATAACTGAATACCAGACACACACAAGTCTTCCCTCTAGTTTAACTGCATAGAAACATGATCCTTACATCAGAGCCTTAAAACCTGCCTCTTCCGAAAAGCCTTCGAGGATTAAGTATTGTAGGGTAGATCTCTGCCTATTGAAGAATAGGTTGCCAGGCCATGAGTATTTTGCACTTTATTGATTTTTAACTGTGAAACTACCTCTTCTATGTTGAAGTATTCTGCCCTCGGCCCAGAGCCGTGTTTTTAGCCCTCTGTTTTTTAACCATTTAATGCTGTATGCCGACTTTGACTGTTTATTGATTTTATGTTTTATTGATGCAACAATTGTTTTATTGTTGATATTTTTTATTGTTTAATTGCTGCCATTGTATTGTTGACAGGCATGCCCCATGTAAGCCGCTCCGAGTCCCTCCGGGAAGATGGGGCGGGGTATACAAATAAAGTTCTTACTATTGTTATTATTATTATTATTATTATTATTATTATTATTATTATTGATGTGATGGTGGCCACGGCCACCCTGCGGAATGCCAGCTTGCTTGTGTCCATCCAGTGGGGCTGCGGCCAGGGCCGGCCACGGTTTGCTGTCAGGGAGTGTGCCTTTGTGGCGGCTAGAGACTTTGGGGCTTAGGTCTGGTTGGGGCCCACCCTGGGGATCTCTACAAGTTTTTCATCGTTTGATGCGAGGGTGGTGCCCAGACAACCTGAAGGTTTGAATCTTGTTTGTGCTTGGCCAGGGTGATGCGGCCAGGCCCAGCCGGTGAAGAACAGGCCTTTGTGGGTGCAACAAACACCGTGGTATGAGAGAGAAACTCAAGAAGGAAATTCCTGCTTCTTGGCAGAAATGGGCAGTGCTGGGTGACATCCCATGGTGGCCGCCCCCCCTGGGCAGTGGGACTTGGGCCCCCATTTGTCTAGCAGCCAACAAGGCTACACCCCCTTCCCCCATAGGTGCTGGGTTTGTGGCGTGGGGCCGGCCAATGGTGGCCGGCCCCCCTGGGCAGTGGGACTTGGGCCCCCATTTCTCTAGCTGCCCAAAAGGCTACACCCCCTTCCCCCATAGCTGCTGGGGTTGTGGCGTCGGGCCGGCCAACGGTGGCCGGCCCCCCTTGGCAGTGGGACTTGGGCCCCCATTTGTCTAGCAGCCAAAAAGGCTACACCCCCTTCCCCCATAGGTGCTGAGGTTGTGGCGTGGGGCCGGCCAACGGTGGCCGGCCCCCCTGGGCAGTGGGACTTGGCCCCCCATTTCTCTAGCTGCCAAAAAGGCTACACCCCCTTCCCCCATAGGTGCTGGGGTTGTGGCGTGGGGCCGGCCAACGGTGGCCGGCCCCCCTGGGCAGTGGAACTTGGGCCCCCATTTGTCTAGCTGCCAAAAAGGCTACACCCCCTCCCCCCATAGGTGCTGGGGTTGTGGCTTGGGGCCAGCCAACAGTGGCCGGCCCCCCTGGGCAGTGGGACTTGGGCCCCCATTTCTCTAGCTGCCAAAAAGGCTACACCCAATGTGCAGCCAACGAAAGATAAGAATGGCCACCCCCAACACTTGTCCAAATGTCAGACGTGTAATGGATGTGCCCTCCAAGGGCGCTCTGCAACATTGCCTCTACGCGTACCTTGCAGGTCTCGTACAGCCCTGGTATCACTGTCCTTGAAAAGGTTTGTCGCGATGGGATTTTGTATTGCGGACACAGCAATACCACGAACCGCACAAAGCCTTCTTGCTCTACCATTCTGAAGGGATGGTGGTCGATAGCCAGCATCTCTCCCAGACGCTGAGTGATCTGCTCAACGGTGGGTGCCGTTCCCCCTGTTCTCTTCCTTCCATTGTAATGGCCCCAATTGTCCAAGGTTAATTGAGACCCTCTCCCAGCAGACCGTAACGGAGAAGAAGGAGAGGTCAGGGTGCTGTTTGGGGGGTTAAGGGATTCCCCTCCCAAGGGAATTGAAGGATGATGTCCAGTGGTGGACAAATGCCTCAGGTCTTTACCCCTGCTAATGTGCATCCTGCAGTGCCTGCACACAGCCAAGGAAGACTGTTGGGAATGGACCGTGAAGTGGTCCCAGAGGAAAGACTTCGGCCTTCCCAATGGCGGGGCAGTGAGACCTGAGCAGTGAGCACCCCTTTTCCTTGTTGCACAAAAAAAACACCCCCGGCCACCGCTTTTTATTAGATAGGGGCAGGGTGTGTGGTGTGGGGCTCAGGTCACAAGGGAGTGGGACACGAGCTCCCATGTCTTAGGAAGCTGAAATATCACCACCTTATTTTTAGATAGGAGCGGGGGGGGGGGGGTTTCCAGTTTCTGCAAATGACCACCATTTTCGCTGATTTCCGGCCACAGAAACAAAGATACACAAATAGAAAAGAGGGACTTTCACAGTGAAGAACCCAATTGAACAGGAAATAAGACTTTCAAAACAGGAACAGGTTTCTTAAAATATAAAAAATAGTACATTATAAAAAGTTATAAAAATTCACCAAAAATCATAGGAGACAGGAAACATTCTGCAATTTGTTGAGGAAAGAGTGTGGAATGTGTTCTCTCACTGTACCAAATTTGATGTGAATAGCTCAAGAAATGAGGGCGGGAGACCCCCTGAAAAGTCCCCCACGGTTTCCTGTTTTTTGGCGATTGCGCATGTGCGTCCACCATTTTAGAAACATTTTAGAAACATTACGAATTTTCGGAAATATCCGAAAATTTTGGGTGAAATATTAAGAAATAATTTCTATCTCGAAGAGCCGGCACCCCCTACTTTAGAAACGAGAATTGAAACATTTTTTCCATCGATCGGACAAGCCTAGTAATTACTACATAGCATTATTTCATATTGAACTACTTTTTCTGTCAAATTTGTTGTAAAGCATGATGTTTTGGTGCTTAATTTGTAAAATCATAACCTAATTTGATGTTTAATAGGCTTTTCCTTAATCCCTCCTTATTATCCAACATATCTGCCGGCCTGTTTATGTTGGATAAGTGAGACTCTACTGTAAAAAGAAGTAAAGCTTATGCAACCAATTTCTTTTTCTCAGTGTCAAAGGTGTTATACGATCTCTTTGCATACTGATACAGACTAACACAGTTATGCCTTTGAATTCTACCACCATGGTGCTAGTAGGTGATATAAATCTTTCTTACAGTTTCCACAACTATATGCTTTTGAATACTTGATCAAGATGTCCTTTTCTCCTCCCAAATCTCTCCTCACTATTCTTGCACCTTCAAACAGACTCCATAGTCTGAGCAGGAACTAGCATGCCCCAGCCGACTCCAGATCGTATATGAAGTTGTGACTAGTGAGCCATTTCCTATGGGAACATCCAATAGTGTTCTGTTGACTCTGCTGCCAAAAACTGTCTGGTTGCTTGCTTGAACAGAATTTATATTAGTAGCTGCTCCCTGGGCATCCATGATGCAGTTTTACTGATGGATGCCTTTCCGTGAGCTATTGCAAATATCAGATTTGGCTCAGTTCCAGGGTTCTGCTAAAGTGATTCATCATGAGTTGCACACAGCAAGAGATCCTGCCACTTGCCATGCAGGAAATGCCCCAAACTGTAAAGTTAGGAAAGAAAGTGCAATTCTGTAATATAAACAATAATGTTCTCGCCAGTCCGCTCACTCTTGTGAAATTTAAATTGATGGACAGGGCCTAATAGATTTGCTGATAAGTGAGCCTTAAGCGTGTGTTTTAGTCATGGCTGACCTCATTGCATTGAAAAATTTCCCCATTGCAAGACACTTCAGCTTCTTTTCAAGCATGGAGAGACACAGAGCTCATCACATGAAGTTAAACTTCTTCCAGCTGTCATGCATAGCCCTCCTTAGCTGAAAAGAGGCAGAAGTGTCCTGAAAGGAGGGAACTCTGGCAGTCAACCTCATCACACTGAGAAATTTCCCCCTGGTAGGACACTTCAGCCTCTTTTCAAACTTGGAGAGGCACAGAGCTCATCACATGACATTAAACTACTTCCTGTCATGATGCATAGCCCTCCATGGTTGAAAAAAGGCAGGAATATCCTGAAAGGAGGGAACTCTGAGCACGGGCCAGCAATTGTGTTCAGAGCTCCTAGCACGTCAGATCCATAGTTCCAGCTGGAAAATATGAGGGATGGGAAGTAGTGGTTTTTTCTGATGGGCGGACTTTTTAAGAATGGGGCTTGAGAAGGAAATAATAATAATAATAATAATAATAATAATAATAATAATAATAATAATAGCAACTTTATTTTTGTATCTCACCTCCATCCCCCCGAAGGGACTCACGGCGGTTCACATGGGGACAAGCCCAATCAACACAGTTAAAATATAGCATAATAAACTGATTTAAAAATCATAATAGGGCAAAATGAAACAACACACAACAGAATATAATATAAAACACAAGTAAACAACCACCAATGACCTGAGTAATGAACAGTTTCTGAGGGGCAAGCAGGGCTAGTGCAGGTCAGTTGCAAGAATAGGGCTGATGGATAAAGTGCAGAAGCCAGATGACAAATTTAGGAATAGAGGGTAATGTAAAGTAGAGCACTATATCTCTGGGTAGGGAGCAGTAGTAAAGTGCAAGGGTTAGACTTTAGACAATAGCTGGGGCCAAAATTATCTGGGGAACTGTCTAATCAAAAGCACAGTGGAACATCTACATTTTAAGATCTTTACGGAAAGTGGACAGGGTGGGTGCCAGTATAATCTCCCTGGGAAGAGAGTTCCAGAGCTGGGAGGCCACCACTGAGAAGGCCATCTCTCTCGTACCCACCAACTGCACTTGTGACGGGGATGGGAGCGAGAGGAGGGCCTCCCCATACAATGTTAGAGATCATGCAGGTTCGTAGGGGAAGATGTGATCATGAAGATAGGCTGGTCCCGAACCATTTAGGGCTTTATAGGTGGTAACCTGCACCTTGAATTGAGATTGGAAACTCAATTTCGACAGCTAGTGGAGTTGTTTAAATAGGGAATTGATCGTTCCCTGAAATTTGGTCCAGTTAACAACCTGGCCGCCAACCTTCATACTAATGCAGTTTTTGAGCTGTCTTCAAAGGCAGCCCCACGTAGAGTGCGTGACAGTCAGACATGTAGCCGGGGGGGGGGGGGGGGGCTTGAGGGGCTTCAGCGCCCCCCCTGAAATTCCTAGGGTGATCTCTGAAAAAGCCTTACATTTATTATTTAAACTGTTATGTTTATTCATATCATGATCTGATCACCATGCTCAATATATCCCATATGCATGGGGGTATTGGGATAATGATACAAAAGGTTTGCTAGGGTAGACCCCCCCTCACCCAGACTCAGCCCCCCCGAACCAAAAATCCCAGCCCCTCCCAAATCAAAATCCTGGCTACTGGCCTGGTGACAGTAGTCCAACCTGGGAGTAATGAAGGCGTGGACCACCATAGTCAAGTCAGACTTCTTGAGGTAAGATCACAGCTAGTGCACAAGCTTTAATTTTGCAAAGGCCTTTTTGGCCACTGCCGACACCTGAGCATCAAGTGTTGGCACTGAGTCCAGGAGGTCCCCCAGACTGCGGACCTGCATCCTCAGGGGGAGTGTGACCCCATCGAGGTTGCCACCCTATACCCTGATCTGCCGAACGACTGACCTGGAGGACCTCTGTCTTGTTTGGATTAAGTTTCAGCTTGTTAGACCTCATGCAGCCCATACACATGTACAGTGTTCCCTCACTACTTCGCGGTTCACTTGTTGTGGATTTGCTGTTTTGCGGTTTTTCAATAACTTCTAAAAGACTATTATAAATCATAAAAAATTACAATTTACAGCCTAAGGAAGGGAGGAAGGAGAAGCTGAAGGGAGAGAAAGGAGCCCAAGTGGCAACGGGAAGAGAAGGAAGCGATTTATCAACACATTATTGGTTGATAAAGACTTAAAATAGTGTATAACTACTAAAATAATGTATAAATATTTAAATAAATATAGCGTCCCTACTTGGCAAATTTTCACTTATTGTGGGTGGTCCTGGAAACTAACCCCCATGATAAGTGAGGGAACACTGTATTAAGAATGGGGTTTGAGAAGGAAAGCAGCCCATAAAGGTGGTGACTTAAGGACTATGTGGTTGAGCTAGAGGTGGGAGGAGGCAGAACCATTTTCCCTTTTTTTAAAAAAAGTAAGATGTCGAGGACGGAGAAAAGGCTTCCTGTGTGATGATTCGGAACCCGGGCAACACAGGGGAAAAACTGAAGAGGAAACAGGTGTGATGAGAAGACAGAACTTGAAACTGGATGTTTTTTAATGGAAAGGTACAATTACCTTCATTAGAAATCTGGATCCCAATGCTTCTCAACATCCATGTGATGAGGTCAAAAGTGAATGAATAAGAGATATTTCAGCACAACTTGTACTTGGTTTGCTGTTTTTTTTGTTGCATATTTGCCTCAAGGTACGCAAACATTTCTCAAGGGATCCTATGAAGCACGTTGATGGAGCCTATCACTGAAAACTTTAGCCCAAATCCAGCTGCTGGTTCCAGTTAGAATAGATCTGCTGGATTCATAGCTGACTGGTTAGTAAGCTCTGTGTAAAATCCCATTGCTTACATATTTCATATTACTTGGGAAGTCCTTAGCTACATTTTCTTGCTTCAGAACAGAATGTTTATTCCAGTTGGGACTAGTAATCGTTTTAAGACTATTACCTTAAAACTGAAAATAAACAAAGACACCAGAAGCAAGCAACTGACAAGGGAGATGTTGGACCACTGCAAGGCAAGACTGTTAAAGGTAGGATAAGCAGATTGCAGGAATAATGAATGATTTCTTTGAAGCTGTGTTCATTTTTTCTAGTTCTCATAAGTGTATTCCTATTTCTTGCTACCCCTCAACAATTGTGTGTTGGTTAACAGAACAGATAATGATCAAGGAGGGCTTTAAAACAAAAACTTTAGTTTAATGTTAAATACCATTTCTGGAATAAACTCATGTCTATACATGCAACTTTTGTAAGTCAGAGGATCCAAAATACATTTGGAGCACTGTGTCCCATTGCACAGACAAAGACATAAAGAAAGAGAGAAAATAATTTCATTCTCCATCTTTTTAAAAATCCTATACTTTGGGCCCATAGTTTCTGCTGGGGTTTGCTTCCAGGATTTCCTGTGGATGCTCAAGTCCCACTTTATAAAATGTCATGGTAGAATGGCATCCCTTCTATAATTTGGGAAAATCAAGCTTTTCTTTTTGGATTTTGGGGGCGGGGGGAATATTTTAAAACTGTAGATGGTTGAATTTCTGAACATGGAGGGTTGACTGTATTTTAAATATACTTTCCATAATCTGTCAATAGAACTGGAATAGAAATGTAGGAAGACTCTGTGAAATGAACACTGACACAAAGTGAGGTAAGGGATCTCTTCATTGCCTGTTTTTATAAAGAAGCTGGAGAGAAAATTATTAAAACTTAATACAAAATGCATTAAATCATCCAAGATGTAAAGGAGCCCCCGGTGGCGCAATGGGTTAAAACTTTGTGCCGGCAAGACGACTGACTGAAAGGTTGATGGTTCGAATCCAGGGAGCAGGGTGAGCTCCCGTCTATCAGCACCAGCTTCCCAAATGGGGACATGAGAGGAGCCTCCCACAAGGATGGTAACAACATCAAACATCCAGGTGTCCCCTGGGCAACGTCCTTGCAGACGGCCAATTCTCTCACACCAGAAGCGACTTGCAGTTTCTCAAGTCGCTCCTAACACAGAATAATAATAATAATCCAGGATGTGAATGACATTAAAGATACATCATAAAGCTGCTGAAAATCTTAATGTTTCTTTCTTTTGGGTCTCAATCTGTTCCCAAATCATCGCACACATAGAAAGAAAAAGTCAAAAGAGATCATGCTGGATCAAACTTCTTTTTTATCTGCTACTTTCCTGTATTTGGGGATGCTTTGGATTATTAAGCATTCAAACTTGCAGCCTGAAGAGGGCACAGTCCTGAAAAAGCTTTACCATTTGAGCCTCCTGAATTTATAATTGACATACTCAGCCAGAAAAAATCGTATAATATAACACACCTGCAGCATTTCTCTGTGTATTTATTTTGCACCCCTTTCTTTCAGAGTTCAAAAATGCAAAACCAATACTTTCCCTGTGTCTCTTGCCACATCTGCCATACTTTTGAAATTCTTTGGTTGAAAATAACAACCTCTGGCCATAGATTTCACTTCCTGATATGCCTTTAATGACTATTATCATAAAAAGTTAGTTAAATGTGCACTCCTCCCCAAGGCTCTTAGTCTCAGTTGCATATTATTAAAGCAGAGAGCAACTGTGTTAAGATTCTGAGGAATCGGAGAATAGAGAAAAACAAAAAAAAAAGTAATCTGAGTGATGTGAAAATGTAAGTTCTTCAAAAATAGTACACGATACATTGTTTTTAATACTCCATTGAACCAACTCCTATTGCGGCTTTGTGAACTGGGCCACAATCCTCTGCAATCATACACCAATCTTGGCCATCTCCATGTGCATACAAAAAGGACAATCTTGTGGCATTTTGTTCTCTATGCCTATTAGGTTATGGCAGGACATATTTAGAATAGGGAAAATTGTGATAAATATTATAAGGCTTTTTCTTTGCATGCATTTTCATGGAGAGAAGTACTTTTAATTCATAATAGATTCATGTTATCTACAGTTGCACAACTATAAGGTTTTTTTCTGTGTCAGGGGCAACTTGAGAAACTGCAAGTCACTTCTGGTGTGGGAGAATTGGCTGTCTGCAAGGATGTTGCTCAGGGGACGTCTGGATGCTTCTATCATGTCCCATAACTATAGGTGAAACCTCTTCATTCATCTTATTTGGGGTTATACCTTTAACTTCTTGAAAAATAGCTAGCACCTGGTGGAAGACATCAGTTTAAGAGCTTCTGGTTTGGGACCCAATGCTCTCAGAGGAATGACATGCCTCTGATTGCTGACCCCGTCCTTTTCTTCTAACATAAGAAGAAACATACAATCAGGAAACACATCTTGTGGAGGACCACAGTTACTTAGATACCACTCAGTGGGCCACCCTTGATCAATGCGCAGGGGATAGTCCTGACGGGGATAGTGCATCACCACATTCACACTTATGTAATCATGCAAATGCTCCATCCCCAATCGTAGACCAGGAGCAACAGGAACATCCTTGGGAGAGTGATGGGCTCTCGGATGTATCTCAATGGAATGTCATTGATAAATGCACTGGGGATGTTGAGGAGGAGGACAACACTTTACACCTACATGATTCACTTCAACAGGAACACTCTTCAGGGGACATACACACTGTCTTGCACAAAAGGGACCCTGTCAATCTTAAAAGGAAACAGGTCTTGGTAATAGGTGACTCCCTCCTTAGAGGAACGGAAACCATCATTTCCAGACCGGATGGGATGGCCCGAGAAATATGTTACCTTCCGGGTGCAAAAATACACCATATCACTCAGAGGCTCACCAGGCTCCTAAAGCCCCATCACCCTCCCCACCTTATGTTGATTCATGTAGGAACTAATGACACTGCTAGGCATACTTTTCAAAAGATCACAAATGATTTTCAAGCTCTGGGAACAAAGCTAAAACTGTATAATGTACATGTGATCTTTTCATCACTCCTCCCCGTTGTAGGACATGGCTCTACAAGGGCTGGAAAAAAAGTATAGGCAAATAACTGGCTCAGAAAATGGTGTCAAGAGGAGCATTTTGGCTTCCTTGACCATCGTTACTCTTCCAGGAGGATGGTCTACTGGCAAGTGATGGGGTGCATCTCACACAAGTAGGAAAACATCTTTTTGCACACAGACTCACAAACCACATCAGGCGCACTTTAAACTAGATCCACTGGGGGAGGGGAACAACAGCCTGGCGAACACTATATTATCCATGACCACAGGGAACTGCCAAAAGGCTAAACGGAGGGCTGCACAAACACAGCAAGGACCAAGTGCAGAAAGCACAATAATCCAAAATAAACAGCTCGAGGGGAGGTCACAGGGGCTTACATGTCTTTACACCAATGCTCAGAGCATGGGAAATAAGCAAGACGAACTCAAACTCTTAGCACAGCACCACACATACGATCACTGAAACTTGGTGGGATGACTCCCATCACTGGAATTTAGCCATTGAGGGCTACAACCTCTTTCACAGAAATAGAACAAAGGGGAGAGGAGGGGGAGTAGCTTTATATGTCAAAAACAGTTACGTTACAGAAGAAATGCAAGACTGTAATCCGGGAAACCAGCTTGAAAGCATCTGGATAAGAATCAAGGGAACCAGGACTCAAAAAGATCTTGTCGTGGGTGTCTACTACAGACCTCCGAGTCATGATGAAGGACTTGATGAAGCCTTCTGTCAACAGCTGACCAAACAGGCACAAAGAAGAGATATAGTAGTCATGGGCGATTTCAACTATCCCGATATCTGCTGGAAAACAAACTCGGCCAAGAGTACAAAGTCCAACAAATTCCTCACTTGCCTCGCAGACAATTTTATGGTCCAGAAGGTAGAAGAGGCAACAAGGGGATCGGCTACTCTTAACAAATGGGAAGACCTGATCAATACAGTTGAAGTGGTTGGATCCTTAGGGGCAAGTGACCATGTGCTCTTGCAGTTTGCAGTACAAAGGAATACTGAAACTAAGACAAGTCAAACACGCATTCTGGACTTTAAGAGAGCTGACTTTCAAAAAATGAAGGAATTACTAAGCAGCATTCCATGGACGCCAGTATTAAAAAACAAGGGAGTTAAGGATGGATGGGAGTTTTTAAAAAGTGAAATACTCAAGGCGCAAATGCAAACAGTGCCAACGAAGAAGAAAAATAAGACAAGTGCAAAGAAGCCAGAATGGATGTCCAAAGAACTTCTAACTGAGCTAAAGCTCAAAAGTGACATGCACAAGAAGTGGAAAAGGGGAGAAATCACCAAAGAAGAATTCAAACGTATAGCCAACACCTGTAGGGAAAAGGTTCGCAAGGCTAAAGCGCAAAATGAGCTCAGGCTTGCCAGGGACATAAAAAACAACAAAAAAGGCTTTTTTGCTTATGTTGGTAGAAAAAGGAAGAAAAAGGAGGCGATAGGGCCATTGCAAGGAGAAGATGGGGTGATGGCGACAGGGGACAGGGAAAAGGCAGAACTGCTTAATGCCTTCTTTGCCTTGGTCTTCTCACAAAAAGAAAGCCATCTTCAACCTCAGCAACATGGAATGGACGAAGGATTGGGGGAAATCCAACCCCAAATAGGGAAACAAGTTGTCCAGGAACACCTGGCCGCTCTAAACGAATTCAAGTCCCCAGGGCCAGATCAGCTACATCCAAGAGTCGCAAGTCTGCGCATGCGTCGGAGAGAATAGACGCTCCACAAACCCTCACCCCAGAACCTTAAATTTATAGCCCAACTAAAGGCAAAAAAACAAAGTGAAAGCCATCTACTTAATTGGGCAATAAAAGTCAGACAAGGGAGACTCTGAAGCCTGGAGGAGGCCTGATTTACAACTGATTTATAACTCCAGAAGAGAAACAGAGATCTTCGTCTACTATCTACTGCCGGAGGGTAAGATAAGATGGCGCGCAGCCTAAAAGAATTGGGACTATTATTGAAAGATATGGAGAAAAACATCAGATCGGACATTAAACAAATTAATAATCAACTTCAGGAAATGAAACAGGAAATACATGCAGTAAAAAAAACTGCACATTCAGCACAGGAAAAGGCTGGTGAAAACCAATTGAAGATTGATGAGATGGAGAGACAACTCGCTCAGCTGAATGACAGATTTCGCCGGAGAAACTTGAAACTGGCTGGAATTCCTGATGAGGTCCGAGCGACACCAGGAGAATTGGAGCAAATCTTGGTGAGCTGGCTAAATGAACATAAATTAAGCATTAAACTTGAGGACATTGTACGTGCCCATAGAATTTATAGACCTATGGGCAACTATCATCACCCAAGAGATGTGATAATTGCCTTTGCCTCTGAAAAAATTAGAGACTATGTATACAAAGAACTAAGGAAAATTAAAGACTTGCAATTCAGGGGCAGCAAGATCTGGGTTAAGCAGGACTTCTCAGCAGGAACACTTCAGCAGAGGAAAGAAATGAATCCATTGGCTAAAACATTGTTTGAGAATGGGATTAGATTTTCGTGGGCATATCCAGCCACCATTATCGTCTTTCGGGATGGAAAGAGATTTATGGCAAGGAATGCAGAGGAGGCTGACAGAATGCTGGATGACCTTGGACTCACCACGCTGCAGGGAGATCGAGAGGGAGAAACTCAAAGCAGCCATGATCCAGAGGAAGTCTTATCTAGCCCTGAAGAAGGAACTGCACTTCAGAGAAAAAAGCCTCGCATGGACCGATCAGGGGAGAGCCTTTAAATTTAAGACTATCAAAAGTTGAAAAAGATGGGGTGTAAAAAGTAAATGGTAGATGTTAAAAAGATGTACAAATGTTGGGCTACAACGAATCTGTAAATGAGAACAAATCATGTTAAGGAGGGGAGGGGGGAAAGAGGAACGCAGCAAGTCAAATGTATAGGAAGGGACAGGGAGGGAAATTCCTCCCTAAAACAAGGTCGCTTTCTAGGGGGGGAGGGAACCACATAGACATAATAAAGTATAATCCACATGAGCATACAAATAAATTCGTTGTAAAAGGTGATGGGTAAGATTATCAAGTTGATATCTTTGAATGTGAATGGCTTGTCGTCAAATCTAAAAAAGTATAGATTAATTAAATTAGCTAAGGCAGAAGGAGCTAGCATAATTTGTTTGCATGAATCGCACAAAGATAAACGGGATCAATGCCCATTATTGAATTCTAGTACTTGGCAAACAGTTATTGAAGCTAGAGGTACCAAAAGAGCTAGAGGAACAGCAATTCTTATGAATAACAATATTAATTTTGAGATATTGGATCAACTCATAGATACAGATGGAAGATATGTAATGCTGAAATTTAAAATGGACAATAAAAAATTTACCATAGCTAATATATACTCCCCCAATAAAGGTCAGCAACATTTTTTGAGAAAAATCCTGAAGAAACTTCAGAATTTCTATGAGGGAGAAATTATTCTAATAGGGGATTTCAATTTAGATATAAGCCAACAGAACTTATATAAATTAGGAAACTGGGGACTAAAAGACGCATTTGAGATAGCCAACAAGAAAGCTAATCCTACATTCTATTCCAATAGGTATAAAAAATATACTCGCATAGATTAGATAATGGTCAGAGAATCTAATGAGATGGAAATAAGACATATATACACACAAGGAATTTGGCTCTCAGATCATGCCCCAATAATAATGGAATTAGAGTTTAATATAGAACATAGAAATAAGATATGGAAATATAATAATATAATTACAGGGAGAAAGGAAGATAGAGAGTATATGATCAAGCAAATTGGATATTATTTTCAAGAAAATAGGGGTTCATCCTCAGAAAGCATAATATGGGATGCAGCAAAAGCTGTGATCAGAGGACATTGCATCCTCAAAGAGAGATTAATAAAAAAGAAATGGTATGCAGATAGACAAAACAAAATTCAGAAGATAAAAAACCTCCAAGGACAACAACAGATTAAGTTTAAGGCTCAAACACAGAGCCAGATTGAAATGCTGAGAAAGGAACTAGATGAATTGGACTTTTTTCAATTTGGAAAAGACAAAACTTAGTTAAAAATGAAATTCATAGATCTAATATTAATTCTATGAAGAGATTGGCAAAATATCTGAAAAATAGAAAGGAAAAACAGAAGATTAAGGCTATTAAGACTCAGGAGAACAAAATTACTCGTAACTCTGCTAAAATAAGAGAAGCATTTGCCTCATTTTATCAAAGATTATATAAGGAAGATAATAAAGGTTATATGGAGGAAAATTTAAATATAAAGTTAGGAGAGGAGGAAACACAAAGATTAAATTCGGAAATCACAGAACAGGAAATAAAGGAAGTGGTTAAGAAATTGAAAAATTCTAAATCCCCAGGATTGGACGGTTTCACAGCCGAATTTTATAAGGAATTTTTAGAAATATTAGGCCCAGAATTGCAAAGATTATTTAACAATATAATGAGGGGAGAAAAGGCCCCTAATACTTGGAGGAAAGCAGAAATAAGAGTCATATTGAAACCACAGAGAGACCCAAAAGATACAGGCTCATATAGGCCTATTAGTTTATTAAACCAAGACTATAAAATATTCGCAAAAATTTTAGCAAATAGATTGGAAAAAGTATTACCTAAAGTGATAAAAGAGGATCAATATGGATTTGTGAAAGGGAGACAAATTGGACACTCAATCAGAAATATAATAAACATAATGGAGCACAGACAAGGAAAGAAATTAGCATTTTTAAAATTGGACATATACAAAGCATTTGATACAATAAATCATGAATTTCTATGGGAGACAATGCTTAAATTTGGAATAGGAAATGCATTTATAAATGCAATCAGAGAACTATATAGGGAAAGTGAGGCTGTGGTTAGAGTCAATGAGGGCTTGTCAAATGAGTTCTCCATTCAAAGAGGAGTCAGGCAAGGCTGCCCGCTATCGCCACATCTATTTATAATGGGTATTGAGATCTTGGCAGACAGAATAAGGAACAGCGTAAGGATAGAAGGCTTTAAATTTGATGGCGGGGAAATTAGGCTGAATACTTATGCTGATGACATTATGATAATTTTATCCCATCCTTTAATAGGAATTAGAGAATTAAAAATTATATTAACAGATTTTGAAAAAAAATACAGGATGGGGGGTAAACATAAAGAAATCAGAAATTATGTATTTTGATGTAAACAAAAAAGAAAAAAGAGAAATAGATAGTATAACAGAAATGGGTATGGGTAAGAAGAAAATAAAATATTTGGGAGTGATTATACATAAGAATATGGGAAAGATGGTGGAGTTTAATTATAAACAGGCATGGAAGAAAATTTCTAACAATATGGAAAATTGGAAAAACAAAAATCTGAGCACCTTAGGGAAAATAAAAGCAACTAAAATGTTCCTGATACCTAAATTATTATACTTATTCCAAGTTCTTCCATTGGAAATTAAACGAGGACAATTAAATATTTGGAATAGGATTATCAAGAAATGGATCTTAGGAGAAAAGAAATCTAGACTACCAAATAAAATATACTTTACACACCAGGAAGATCTGGGGTGGGGCATCCCAAATTTAGAACTATATTATGAAGCGTTCCAAATAAAACCATTATTCAAAAATATGAGAGAGAAAAGAGATAAATGGTTTAAGATAGAGGAAGGAGTTAATAAGAGAGAGGCAAGTTTTGGAATTTTTTACAAGGAACTTGGAAACAAGTATTAAAAGAACAAGAGGCCCCAGAAAATTGTCATTAAAAATTTGGAAAAAATGGAAATTTAAATGGATGCCAGGAATATCAAATTGGACCCCAATTGAAAGCCTTTACGAGAAGGAGTTTGATTCCGGCTGGTGGAGAGAAATGAAGGACAAAGGATACGATAGGATTAAAGATTTATACGATATGAACGGCCATCTTATCCCCATAAACAGAATAATAGATAAGATGGGAGATAAAAATTGGATTAAGATATTGGGACTATATAATAAACTGAAACAAGGGAAATATGGAGAATGTATAGTTAAGGAGAGTATGATGGAAGACATAATTAAGAAAGCACAGACTTCAGAGAAAGGGCTGGTGGGAGTAATATACAAAGCGATGATCAAAGATGAGGAATATATTATAACAACATTACAAGACCGATGGCAAAAAGAGGGGGTACTTACAAGACAAACAATAGAGAACTTAAAAAGAGAGGCCACAAAAATTAAAATCGAGAAGTACAAAGAAATGGAAAGGAAATTCATATAGAAATGGTACCGCACCCCAGCACAATTAGCAAATATGATCAGGGACAAAAATTCAACATGTTGGCATTGTGGAGTAAGCAAGGGATGGTATGCCCACATGTGGTGGGAATGTCCAAGGGTAAAAACATTTTGGGAAAAAATAACAGGGAAAATAGAAGAATTATTCAAAATATCACTCCAAGTAAACATGGAATTAATGTTGATGGGGATATTAGGGAACAACAAGATTAATGTCAAACACCAAGATCTATTCAAAGCTATGATTCTTGCAGGGAAGGCAGCAATAGCATGGGGCTGGAGAGATGAAAAAAAGTGGAATATGGTGAATTGGAATAATTATTTGTTTGACCAGGTTCAATCAGAAATTATTGCAAATGTAACCTCTGATGATAAGAAGGAAGATAAAATGAGGAAAGTTAAAGAGAAATGGACAATATATTCAGATTGGATAAAAAGAGGCGAAGCCAATGTAAATATTGTACAGAAATGGGAAAAGTTGTGCTCATGGTTGGAGTTAAATTTCTAATGGAATTGTGGTATGAGGTAAGGGTGGGGGGAAGGGAGGGGGTGGGAGAGGGGAGGGGGAGGGAAGGGGAAAAAAGAATGAATAGAATGATGATATATTAGATATGTGAGTAGACAATATAGATGGGAAGATGATTGAGAAATGTGATAAGAGATAAATGATGTGTAGGTATGAATGTTTGTATTAAATGTGCAATACACTCACAACATGAAATATGAGATAATATCAATAAAATATATATTTTTTAAAAAAAGCTACATCCAAGAGTATTGAAGGAACTAGCGGAAGTTATTTCAGAACCACTGGCAATTATCTTCGAGAGTTCTTGGAGAACAGAAGAAGTCCCGGAAGATTGGAGGAGGGCGAATGTGGTCCCTATCTTCAAGAAGGGAAAAAAGAACGACCCAAACAATTACCGTCCGGTCAGCCTCACATCGATACCAGGCAAGATTCTGGAAAAGATCATTAAGGAAGTGGTCTGCAAACACTTAGAAACAAATGCGGTCATTGCTAATAGTCAACACGGATTTACCAAAAACAAGTCATGCCAGACTAATCTGATCTCTTTTTTCGATAAAGTTACGAGTTGGGTCGATACAGGGAATGCTGTGGATGTAGCGTACCTGGATTTCAGTAAGGCCTTTGACAAAGTCCCCCACGACCTTTTGGCAAACAAACTAGTAAAATGTGGGCTAGACAAAACTACGGTTAGGTGGATCTGTAATTGGCCAAGCGAACGAACCCAAAGGGTGCTCACCAATGCATCGTCTTCATCATGGAAAGAAGTGACAAGTGGAGTGCCGCAGGGCTCCGTCCTGGGCCCGGTTCTGTTCAACATCTTTATTAACGACTTAGAAGAAGGGTTAGAAGGCACGATCATCACGTTTGCAGACGACACAAAACTGGGAGGGATAGCTAACACTCCAGAAGACAGGAGCAGAATTCAAAACGATCTTGACAGACAGACTAGAGAGATGGGCCGAAACTAACAGAATGAAGTTCAACAGGGACAAATGCAAGATACTTCACTTCGGCAGAAAAAATGGAATGCAAAGATACAGAATGGGGGACGCCTGGCTTGATAGCAGTGTGTGCGAAAAAGACCTTGGAGTTGTCGTGGACAAGTTAAACATGAGCCAACAATGTGATGCGGCAGCTAAAAAAGCCAACGGGATTCTGGCCTGCATCAATAAGGGAATAGGGAAGAGGGAGCAAGCTTGTTTTCTGCTGCCCTGCAGACTAGGACACGGAACAATGGCTTCAAACTACAGGAAAGGAGATTCCGCCTGAACATCAGGAAGAACTTCCTCACTGTGAGAGCTGTTCGACAGTGGAACTCTCTCCCCCGGGCCATGGTAGAGGCTCCTTCTTTGGAGGCTTTTAAGCAGAGGCTGGATGGCCATCTGTCGGGGGTGCTATGATTCTAAACTTAATTGTTTTTAATTCACTATCTCTGGAGTTCCTCTTTGGGAGTAAGGCTACATATAAATTAAACTAGCTAATTAAATAAATAACTGTTGCTCGACTACACCTCCCAGCATTCCTCACCATTTGCTAATGCTCCTGGGTGTTGTATTTTAGCAAATAACTGTAGGGCGACATGATTCTCCCACTGTGCTCAAATGAGTTAGGTTTCCTTTGGTCACTGCTGTCTTTCAAGAGACCTTCTTGTAACTGATCTGCCCAGCCTTTTTCATCTGCAAGTGAGGCCCCTTCCATACAGCTGAATAAAATTCCACATTATCTGCTTTGAACTGGAATATATGGCAGTGTGGACTCAGATAACCCAGTTCAAAGCAGATATTGTGGGATTTTCTGCCTTGATATTCTGGGTTATATGGCTGTGTGGAAGGGCCCTATGCTAGTGTCTGGTATATGCTGGCTCAAGTTTCAAATTAATAGTTTCTTCCCATAATGCTCTGAGCTTCCGTGGGCTTTAGAGGAGACAGAAAACTGCCTTCTGTTGAAATGTTTCCCTGGGTTCTCCTTCCATTTCACTCTTCCACCATAAAATCATTAGTACTTTGCAATCCCTCCTCATTATCATGCAGCTCATGATGCCCCCTGTCTTCTAATAACCCATCCCTAGAGTCCTCCAAATCTATGACTGGCTCTTTCACAACAGCTTAGCTAACTATAAGTACTGCATGAACAATTTTGAAATTCAGGCTGGCTTCTCTGACCGCTGTCTGAGGAGAACTGGTCCTGAGAGAATTATCTCTTCAAAATAGACCCCATAGATTGACTTCTGTTTATTTGTAGACAGAAGGAACAGAGGAACTCAGTGAGCGACTGCCAGGAGAGTGCTGGGAAACCCAGACGGTGCCAAACTAACCTGATCATATAAGAACAAGCCGGAGAGGAGAGGCCAGTGTGAAAACATAAGGGGAATCTTATTGACCCTCATTTCTTTTACTTTTTGAGTGACTATTCTGACCATTAAGGATGTTCAGGAAATTAGGAGGAGGATTGGGGCAGTTTTTCTCAAATCATGTGCAGCAAAGTAACTGCTAAATAAAATTGATTAATGATAGAGTTGGAATGGGGCAGTGAACCCATCCAGATAAAAGACTGCTCACTGTATCTCGTATCAGTGGTTCTCAACCAGGGGTCTCCAGATGTTTTTGGCCACTCTTGTGCCATTTGATTATTCAATTATAGTCATGCAATGCCTTCAACATCGCACCAGATGAAAACTAGAGGAGTTGGCCAAGTGACATCAGAGTGTGAGGTCAAGTGACATCAGAGTGTGGTCAAAATGGTAAAAGTTGTTAATTGGGAAGAACAGATCAGATGAGAGGACTATTTGCCTGAGCCTATGGGAAATGACTCCCCTCCTTCCTCTCCTGAGTTGAGTGCAAACTAGTTTAGCACTTAGTACTCAGTTAATTACAACTTAAATAAGCTGAAGATGAAAGTGGGAGGAGAGGAAAACCAGGACATTTTGAAAGCAGCTGAAAAAGTGGGATGGTAAGAGCTGCTTGGCAGGGGAAAATGCTGCATCAGAGCATTTCTTGGGGGGGGGGGGTGTTACGCAGAGAGTGGGTGGCCATCTGTTGGAAGTATTTAACTGTGTTCCTATAAGGCAGGGGGATGGACTGGATGGTCCTCATAGTCTCTTCCAACGCTAGGATTCTATGATCACCCAGATATTTTTTAAAAGTAAAATTTAGAAGCAAAATTACCATACATGCATCCATTCTGTCCAGATCAAATAAACCTCTGTGGCTTCTCTTCAACTTGGTGAGTTGGTTTCTCTGCCCTGGTCTATCTGGTTTTTAGCATGAAGCTTACCAGACATCAGGCCCGTAGCCAGGATTTTGTTTTGGGAGGGGCTGGGATTTTGGTTCGGGGGGGGGGGGGGGGCTGAGTCTGAGCGGGAGAGGGTCTACCCTAGCAAACCTTTTGAATCGTTATCCCAATACCCCCATGCATATGGGATATATTAAACATGGTGATCAGATCATGATATGAATAAACATAACAGTTTAAATACTAAATGTAAGGCCTTTTCGTGGACCACCCTGAGAATTTTGGGGGAGGGGGGCTGAAGCCCCTCAACCCCCCCCCCCCTCGCCCGTCTACATGCCTGCCAGGAATGGATCCTCTTTAACTGCAGTCCTAGCTCTAAATTTGACCACACTATGATTGATTATTTGGTCCTGTAAAAGGCCACATTCATTATCAATTGTATGGGGAAGAACCCATGGCTAGTACACTCCTCTTTTCCCAGCATGTAGATGGCAGGTTGTCCATTGTGATGGTAGTTGCTTGTATGTATATGTGCCTCTTTCATTCCACAAAGGTCTTCACTATGCCTAAAGACAATGCTGTGGAAATTGAACATGAAAGTCAATGAACTCTTGTCATTCTCAAAAAAGGTTGGGGGAAGGCTTTCTTCTAGTTTGGGAGCCAGAACAGAGCACTGCAGGAATTGCTGGGAAAACCCCCCCCCCCCCCACTTATTCCTGGATTGAATTTAGCACTGTGCCGAGCACTTTGCTTAGGTTTTTTCTCCTCCCTTTTTGGCAGTAATTTGAGGAAGGGAAAAAATACATAGCTGGAAATGGGGGGGGGGGGACACTTTAAAATGTGATATTGAGAGAGTGGTGGTGTTCACTTACCTTCACATTATGCAGAGGCCAAAGAATCTGTTATTTACTGACTTATTTTCTTGAAATGTATCCCTGTATCCCCGGAGTGATGCAAAAACCTTCACACAAAATTTTTCAGGTAGGGCAGCCTTTCATGGAAGATTTCTGCCTCCCGCTGTCTTTTCCCAGTACAAAATTCCTTTGAACTTCTCCTTCTCTTTGAAAAAGTGGCAAAGGAAGCAAGGCCTCTTTTCCAAGGAAAGTAGAAATTTACCAGATAGCAAGCAAGTTTTAGGACAATGCTAGCTGGAAATTATTTTATTTTAACATTTCTGCTTGATCTCAAAGTGTGAATGGCCAACTTGCTCTGTGATTATGAATCTCACATCTGGATGTGGCTGGACTGGATTAATGTTCTCTCTTCTAATATCAGGTAGCTCTGTTAGATCTTCTGAAGAACTTGGAAAAGGTCCCTAATGCAAAAAGTCCAAATTAATAAGATAAAATTCTCAAAACTCTGGTTTTCAGGTAAGGAGTTATTCCATAATCCCATTACAGAGGCAAAACATGTTCTCCTGTGTTCTACTGAAGTGGGTTCAAAGTGGCAACGATTGACCATTCTGAAGCTGAAGCAGTCAAAAGAGATTCCTCCATCTCCAATTTGCTAACTAAATATTTTGCAAGTAAGCTGGACTGATCAAAAGTATGTCCCATGAATTATGTCCAGATAGCTGACATAATAATAATAATAATAATAATAATAATAATAATAATAATAATAATAATAATAATAATAATAATTTATTTATACCCTGCCTCCATCTCCCTGAGGGGACTTGGGGCAGCTTACATGGGGTCAAGCCTGGATAAAACAGCAAACAAAACAAAATAACAAATAAAGAGCACTGAGTGAATATTGTAAACAGGGTAGATGATTAAGTGACATGGAATGGGGCAGGATGTAGGAGGTGACAGATAGATCTTTCTTAACTGGATTTTCTCCTCAAGAATAAAATCTGTAAAACCAGTTTTAGGATTTACTGCTGGGAAGAATAGCACTGACGAGAGATTTGTAATTTGGAATGTTTCAGTGAGTCTGATAAGAGCCCATTGAAACTCGTCTCTGCTAGTAGGTGGACATTCTTAGTACACACTAACCCACTTGTCTATCCCAGGGAATTGGGATTCCTTTTCCTCTCCCAGGTAAGTGTGCCAATGAATAGCCAAATGATTAAAAGCAACAAAGTGGTTTCTTGAGGGGGACGGGGTGGAGTGTAGTTTCATGAATTCATCCTTCCTTGATTTTCTTTGGGTCAATTCCATGTATGTGGTCAAGTCTCATTTTCTCCCTGATTCAACTTTTCCTGCCCAGTCAGAGGTTGAGTACAAATGAGAAATGCTATAGCACCAAGTCTTGCAGAGAAACAACAGGCGGTTTCCTTGTGGGTGGGCCCTTCAGGCTTGTCAGAGCTGACCATTAACCAATTCAGTACTGAGTAAAGCAAATATCTTGTTTTTTCTTACACTCCACTGTATTGATGTGAGAGTGAACAGATAGGGCTTTCATTGAGGCACTAAATCATTTCCTGTGAGCGTCTTTAAACAGAACTTTATCCTTTCATCTCTAATGCTACATGACTAATAATGGGATTATATAGACCTTAACCACCAATGAGATGCTTAGCCATACAATAATCCAGGGATTTTTTCATTCCCTTCTCTCTGATTTTCCTGCTGTGGTATGTAATTGTGTAACTGGGATGATTTCTGACTTGAACTGATGGGCTGTCTAGATTTACTCTCCTATGTCTCATTTTTTTCTCTTTGCTATGAATGGGTTTTCTGGTCCAAATGAGGAAACAGGCTTCCATGAAGTTATTTGTCTCCTAGATATATACAAATAATGTGTATTAAAGCAGGAAATGAAGTCTAGATTTCATGTATACACGCACACATCCAATTTTACCTTTCTTTTGATTAAACAATATATGGGGATATTTGGGGATTCCCAATACATAATGGATAAGGTTACTGGGATGCACTGTACCTGGATCCACACTTGAAGATCATCAACTGTGACAATTCAGTCATTGTCAGGTACAACATAAATGTATATTTTTTCAAGTTTTTTTTAAAATGAAGGTATTCAAAGTGATGATTTTAGTCTTTAAAATGAAATATTTTTGAGAATTACTTCATCCTCAGATATGTTCCATGCAACCCCTCCCCACCCCCCGAAATTTTTCAGATAAAAAAAAAAACTGGTTTACTCATGAATTTTAACTGGTTAACCAAATCCCTATGCTAAGTCTATGAGATGCAAAAAATTAAGAGTCCCTCCAGGCACTATCTCAAGCAGATATTGACAGGTCTGTAGCGGTGTGTGTGTGTGTGTGTGTGTGTGTGTGTGTGTTAGGGGTTCAACACCCCCCCCCCCGAAATTTCCAAACCACCCCCCAAAATTATTCTGGCTACGGCCCTGGTTCCATGTATATTGACAGTGCTGTATCAATCAATCAGTCAATAAAGGCAATGATGATATCAATACTAATAACTGAGATTAACCAGTGAGACCTTCTTTCTGTACTGATACTCAACTTCTTTGATTTTATAAACATACATTCTCTTTCTCATAGGCCCTTTGCAATTTGCAGGGAATAAGAGCTTTTTTTGGATCTTCAAATCCAGCAGAAAATGTTCTTTAGGTATAAAAGATATTGGAGGATTATCCACATGAGCCAATATCTGTGTTTGTGATCTGCTAGCTCTGAAAAGAGTAGCAATCACATATAAGTGCCCTTGTTGTAAGCCTCCCTGAACCCCCTTTGGGATGAGAAGGGTGGGATATAAAATAAATAAATAAACAAACAAATAAATAAGATTGAGGCTCTGGTTGCCATCTTAGCCCCTTTGTGAAGATTGCTTCAGCGATGAGCTGAAGAACACCAGATAAATATCCTTCCTTCCACTGACATTATAAATGAAATTTAATGAGGAGCAAATATTGGGAACCTCATCAAATTAGAGCAAGTTTGTACTTTTCACTATCTCTGTTTAAATTTGTTTGGAGCATTTAAGAGCCAGGATGTTCACTGGAGAAGACATCTTTCTCCAGCCTTTTCTTTTGATGTCAGAAGTCAGACACTAATTGGGCAATATTCTGATCAAACCCCAAAGCTAAGATGTTTTGAACTACAATAACTGTCATTAATAGCTGACATTCTAAGATGATAAACTAGTTGCAACATTTGTTGCCAGAAAGTACATTATCTGCGTAAGATCAAACTACAGTAGAGTCTCGCTTATTCAACGTAAACAGGCCGGCAGAATGTTGGATAAGGGAATATGTTGGATAATAAGGAGAGATTAAGGAAAAGCCTATTAAACATTAAATTAGGTTATGACTTTATAAATTAAGCACCATGTTATACAACAAATTTGACAGTAAAAGTAGTTCTATACACAGTAATGCTATGTAGTAATTACTGTATTTACGATATTTAGCACCAAAATATCACGATTTATTGAAAACATTGACTACAAAAATGCGTTGGATAATCCAGAACGTTGGATAAGTGAGACTCTACTGTATTTCAACAGCTACTATTTTTTTTCACTGTTCATGAAAATGATTAACTTCTTTTAGTCTTTGTTTCTGCTGCCCAAGATGTCACAGCTAGATATCCTGGAAATGTTATTGGAATTCAAAAAACAGCTTTCTGAAACAGAAGAAAGAACCAAGAAGGATCTTAAAGATATAATATCTGAAGCTAAACACATTTTAACAGCCACAAAGCAGACTACAGAAAACAAGAAAAAGATATAGCATACCATCTTGATCAAGGATTACCAGAAAAATTAATAGGCCATAAAGAAGAGCCAATATTTGAACAACCAGGCTTCCATAAACAGGTTGTGCATGCAGACCACTAGATACAAATTCAAGTTCAAAATGAGAAAAAAGAATCCTCTACCAACATTACAGGGAGGTTTCTGTTTAGTTTTTCAAGTTTTACTAAAAGATACAGACAAAACCTGTGCAAGAAGGAAAATTTGCATAGAGGACGCCTGCATGGACCATTTCAATAAGCGAAGAATTTTAAAATTAAACAAACATATTGTAACGTTAAGGATGGCTTGACTTACAAGAAGAAAACTGGGACTGGATTGGATTAAACAAATAGAGAACCCCGGAAGAATTAAAATAAATCAACAAATTATTTTGCATAAGAGGGACTGGATTGATGAAACAAGTAAAATGAAAATGAAATATAAATAGGAAATTACAAGAACTGGACTTTAGACATAATGCTGAAACTACTTGTATTAATATAATCAATGGGCAGGTGGAATATTTAAAATTAAAGGAAAATAAAACAAAATATTACTTTGAAAATGTTTTGGAATACAATAAGATCAAGCTAGATTAAAAGGACAATATAAGGGACATGATTATTTTAAATTAAAAGGGAATAAATTTGGGGAGATATAAGTGTAATCACATAAAAATGTATTTAAATCTAGTCAAAATGGATAAATTGCTACAAATATTATTTGTGGTTATGTATTAATTTTAAATATAGGGGTTTAAATCTAGCAGAAGAACAAGAAGTATTATGTAATAATTTGATAGCTGCCTTTGCTTGAGAGAAAAAAGTCAATTGTGGTTTTAACTTGGGAGTGGGTTTTTTTGGATTTTTATTGTGTTGGGGATTATGGGGTGGGGTATTATGGGTTTTTTTTGTTTTAGAGTTTATATTTTTACTTGATTTTGAAAAAAATATAATGACAACAACAACAGTAGAAATCACTTTGGAAACTTTGTTCAAAATTGGCACATAATTAATATCAAGTAATTAACATTAAATTGCACATTTTTGTAGTGGTCTGATAGTACACATTTTGGAAATGTAGATGTATTTAGACGCTTCAGTGTGCTTGGATTCTTTCTCCAAACACACACGTTTTCCATACAGCTAACATCCACCAAGGGCCTAGGTGCCACCTCCCCCCCCCCAATCTATTTTCAGAATGCTTGTGCTAATTGATGGGGAGATTTAAAAGCAGAATATTTCTTCTTCTGGTCAGGACAAAATGTAGTCTCTTTCCAGCAAACTCACAAAGGGCCTTTTCTTCAGCTCCATCTGTAGCAAAATGCATTTCCTATTTAAGGAATATACATATCCCTGATTCCATTTGGGCTGTTTACTTTCCATGCCTACCCTTGTTTCAAGCATGAAAGAGTCTGACTACAAACTGAAAACTGCCATTAAGTAGTGGGAAGTAATTTTGTCTGATTCATCTTTTAAAAAATCAATGAATGTACTCAACAAAATATCTAAGTCGTAGAATTTTCAAGCAAGAGGAACACACATGTTGCTAGCCTGTCCAAAATCTCTTCTGGTTTCCCTCAGCTTTGCTTAGATATTTGCTGAGGAGCCATGCAGACTACTTTGAATTTTACTTTAAATGAAATCTGTTGCTCGCCGATGTGTCTGTGTGCAGGAGAACTGGGAGTGCTCTTGGATTCTAATTTCTAATAATAATTATGAGTTTCCCCAGTACCGTTTGGAATGATCCTGGCACACATGATTTGGCCTTTCCTGGTATGTTTGTAGCTTCAGATCATGGGGATTCTAGGGTTTGTCTATGTGGGTCAAAATCCCCAAACTGCTGGCAGTTTTCACAACACAAAGCAACTTCTGGTGAGTGTCCTGTTTTGTTTTGTTTTTGGATTTGAGCTAACTTTACTCCACTGTAAGCCAATTATGAGGATACTCTGCAATTAGCTTGAAATTCTGGAGTATTAGCAGCTTTTGGACTGTCTCGGCTGTGTTCAATTAGGTCTGATCCCCTTTTCAGACAGACACCACACCGCCACCATCATCTTTGTCTGCAATTATCAGTGTTGGGGAAGGGGATGAATAATCTCTGTGTCATCTCTGTCATTAGTCCTTCCTGGCCACAGAGCTCTATCTTGAGGGCCTAGCCATCATGGCCACATCTACTGATATCAGAGTAGGGCACAAGGGGAGATCAACTTCCTCTTTCTTGCTGACTATGTGGACACCCCATACTGACATCATAGACATGACAGGTAATGGCCAGGTGCTTGGATGGCTGGAAGCAGCAGTGGTGACATGGAGGATGAGGTGACAGCTCAGGAGGGCCAGTGAGGTCCCACCCCATCTGGACAATGGTGCTGGATTCAGCATGTATGTGCTGAATCTGGGGTTCCTCAGTGCCAGACTTACACTGGACTAACTGTCTGGTATAGATAAGTTCCTAGTTCATGCCCTGAAATACCACATACTGACCCAATAATATTTTTGAGCTATTTTGAAAGTAAAACATATTGCAGAAGGAGAACATTAATTTATCAGAGTAATGATATCTTTCGATTGTGAAACATCTGCCAGTGACTTTTCTAAAAAAAGACTCAAGGCTAAAAATGAATGACTTGGGACAAGAACTGCAACATCAATGCTCATCAAAAGACCATCCATAGAAATGCCCATTACAGTGAAACAAAATGGCATGGGCAAACTTGACAAAATGCCATCCCACATGTTTTTAAGCAACTTCTCCCATTCTCAAGTGCCTCAGAGTCTCAGAAAATGATTTCTCCCCCATCTTCACTTCTCTGTCCTTTCACCACAGTTCTGACCAATTTTGAGCATGAAAGGTGATAGATAACACCCAGAAGTCAACAAATGTTGCCTGATGGACTCTGTAGCATTTTATCCTCACAATGGATTCAAAGTGTTTAAAAATGGGCAACTCAGTGCATCTGATAAGGTCCTGAAACACTACTTGTTGTAGTTGGGCCAAGGGGCAGTAATGGTTCTATGGGTGAAACAGCTGGAAGGAGAAAAAGAGCTAATAGAGAGCAGGTGCTTGATGAAGGACAACAAGTAAAGTGGGTCCGGGAAATACTTACTTCAGAGGATGAGACGTTTTATGGGTTTTCTAGTGATGAGGAGTCCATGTTGGAGGATGATGGTTTCACAGAGAGTAGAGGAACTAAAAGGTCTACTCGAGAGCAGGAGTTGGATGAAGAAAGAGAAAGGAAAAAGATCCGGGATATACTCACTGCTCCCACGGATGAGGAGACATTTGAAGGGGTCTCTGGGAATGATGGGTCTGGGAGTGAGATGGAGAATGTTGATTGGACTCAAGTAAATGTGGATGATGAGCCAGCTCACGGGGCTGCATCAGGGGATTGGCAAGCCTCTCATACTCCTGGGACATGGGGAGATCTAAGTCTTGAACGAAGATGGAGGGACTGGAGGGATGAGAGGCGAGGTCCACAAATGAGATTAAGATCAGCTGAGGATGATGAGGACAGGTTGGAGGTCTCATCAGCATTGGACTCCGATGAGTAAGTTAAAAGTGGAGTTTCAAGAGCTATTGCTTTGCAGAAGGCAAGGTGTCGTTTTGGGGACATTGCTTTGTCATTACCTGTTCTCCTTGGGTCCTGGCTGTACAGCTTCCTGATAATCCGGATTGAATCCTGCTTCGGTGTTCTTGGTGGCTGTATCATGACACTACTGCTCTCTCATGAATACCATGCATGAGGAGATTCAAAAGGACTCACAAATCCACATAATCCAAGGTCAGAAGAGGGTTAATCCAAGTTATCTTGTCATGTTGCTTCCTGGGATAGTTTCTCCATTCCCCCTTCCCATATTTTATTGCTTGATGTGTGAAAGACACCTACTTTAAGTTGAGATGATAACTCATGGCTTCAGGTCTAGCTCTGGATGTTGATATCAGACAGACTTGAAAAGTCTGAGGCTATTCTTCTGTTTTTGTTGTCCTTTAGGGTGCATAGGCTGGCAGAAAGGCCAGTTGCACTGAGATGGAGAGACTAGACTCAGGTGTAGGGGAGAAAGTGGCAAGCCACGACTTCTTCCTGTGCAGAGTGTTGCCTTCTTATAGGTTCTTCCTCACTGAACCTCTGCCATACTCTGATGTTGCTTAATCACATGTGATCTGGTTTTCATCTAAAATGTTGGAGGATAGGCTAGTCATTGGCATGAGGAGGTTACACAGCCTGTCTCACCCATTAGTCTTCATGGTCAGTAGTCTTTCAACAGTTCAATTCCTTGTTGCAAACTCCAAGTAAAATATAATAATAATAATAATAATAATAATAATAATAATAATAATAATAACAACAACAACAATAATAATTGTGCGGTTTTCTGGTATTGTATATTTCTGCCGCTTCTGTGACTGTTCATTTGTATTTTGATTCCGTAGCCCACTTGTCAATGGATGTCCAGCCTCCACCATGGTCCTTTTTATCCTGGGCGACAACCGAGCCAGTATAGACTTCGTTTTGGTTTGATTCTCCATAATGCTAATGAGTGAGGTGCTCTTAGTTCTACTCCTCAGCTGAGACCTCTCTGGCTTGGTTGGATCTGCTGGTAGTTACACTACCACCAGCACAGCTCTCAGTCAGCATTGGAGCAGTTAAGCCCCCCCACCATGGCAAGGTGGCACCTACGGGAGGGTGGTGCCGTGACTCGGATCAACTTTATGGATTTTAGCTCAAACATCTGATTAGTTTACATGGAAAAATGGCCCAACAATTCAATAAGATGTTGCAGAAAGTGAATGGCTAACAACTGGAAGAACATACCTGATACAAAAGGATCTAGCAAAAGGAGCAGCACCAGGAAACTACAGGCCAATAACATGTCTGCCCACTATGTTTAAACTACTGACTGGCATCATAGCTGACATAATTCAAGACTATCTTGAAGAAAAAAAACATCTTGCCAGATGAACAGAAAGGCAACAAATGGAAAAGCAGGGGCACAAAAGACCAGTTATTAATTGACAAAATGATTCTGGAGAACTGTAAAAGCCTAAAAGCTAATCTTCACATGACGTGGATTGACTACAAAAAGACCTTTGACTCACTCCCACACAGCTGGATCATCAAGTGCCTGGACGCCATCGGGATTTGTAAAAACATTGGCACCTTTATTGAAAACATGATAGAGCACTAGAAAACTGAACTGTTTGTTGGAAATGAAAGCTATGGACTTGTCAACATCAGAAGAGGCATTTTCCAGGGAGACTCATTGTCCCCTCTGCTTTTCATTATTGCCATGATCTTTCTGTCAACAATCTTACAAAAAACAAACCTCGGCTATCAAACATCTAAAAAATCTCACAAAATTTCACATCTGATGTACATGGATGACCTGAAGCTCTATGGGAAAACGCAAACTGAAATCCAGTCTCTGACTAACACTGTCCGAATTTTTAGCACTGATATCAGCATGGAGTTTGGTTTGGACAAATGTTCAACAGTGGCATTGAAGAAGAGAAAAATCATTTAAAGTGAGGGCATAAATATGCCTAATGGCCAAACAATAAAGGGTCACCAGCCAGAGGCCTATAAATATCAGGGCATATTACAGCTGGACAACATCAAGCATGAACATGTGAAAACTGTGGTCAGCAAAGAATACACACAAAGGGTCAGAAAATCCTCAAAAGCAAGCTCAATGGAGGCAACACCATCAAGGCCATAAACACCTGGGTCATACCTGTCATAAGATATACTGCTGGCATTATAAATTGGACATAGGTGGAACTGGACAATTTGGACAGAAAAACAAGAAAACTCATGACCATTCATCATTCACTGCGCCCTCACAGTAATGTTGACCGGCTATATCTGCCTAGAAGATCAGGGGGCAGAGGACTCTTACAAGTAAAACAAGCAGTCAAAGAAGAAGAACATGCCCTGGCAGAATATGTAAAGCAAAGTGAAGAACCTGTTTTGATTGAAGTCAAAAATCAGAAACTCCTCAAAGTACAGCAGACAAAAAACCAGTACAAGAAAACCGCACTACAAACTAGAGCTGACAGCTGGCACAACAAAATATTGCATGGAAAGTTCCTTGACAAAATTGAAGGAAAAGCTGATAAGGAGAAGACCTGGCTATGGCTCACGAATTGGACACTGAAGAAGGAGACAAAAGGCCTGATCCTTGCAGCCCAGAAGCAAGCCATCAGAACAAATGCAATTAAGGCCAAGATCGAAAAATCAGCTGATGACAACTCCATGAGACCAACCTCAAGTACCCAAAAACTGAGGATTAAGAAAAAGAACAACAATATAATATAATGATTAATCCACTTGTGTCATATTAATTCAGTACATAACTGCTACATGACTAGTATGGAAGTGACTATAACAACTATCCTTATTGGTAATAATATTTTGGATTGTTTAAAGTAGGAGTTGGCCTTCTAGATGTCCTAGACTACAGCTCTCAAAATCCTAGACTTTGCTATCTGGGGTTTTGGTATTAAAGTCAAAACTATTTGTGATACCAAAGTTCTTTACTTCAATTTCTTTCTTTTTTATTTTTTTTATTGGGTAATTATAAACATTGAAAGAGTGGGAACAATACTGGGTATAGGAAAGAAAGTGAAAAGGGAAGGGGAAAATGGTAAGGGAAAAGGGGGAGGAAGGGGGGGAAGAAGAGAAAAAACAAAACAAACAAAACAAAAACACACAAAAGTACGATGTGGTTAGGGTTCTATTGTTTCTTTCCTCTAAGTAGATCATTGTCTTTCTGTCCCCAATTCTTCTCCAGATTTTAATGATCTATTAATTCTTCATTCTTCTAAAATAATTTTCTACTGGTTCCCAGTCTGTTTGTTTTATTGGTTTTCCCGAGTTCTTTTTGAGAAAAAAGTTAGTTGGTCCATATCTTTAACCTCCCTTACTTTATTTCTCCAAGTATCCAAATCTGGTGTTTCCTGTAATTTCCATGTTTTCAAGAAGACAATCCTCGCGGCCGTCGATAGATATGAGAATAAAATGTCTTCATTCTTTGTTAAGGTCAAATCCTTGTCTAATAAACCTAGAAGGTAATATTCCGGTTTCTTTGGGAAGTTTCCTTTAATTATTTTTTGTACCTTCTCATGAATCTTCGTCCAGTATTTGGTGGATATTTTACAAGTCCACCATAAGTGAAAGAAACTTCCTTCATAGTGCGAACACTTCCAACATTTTGTATCGGCATTTTTATACATTTTAGATAATTTGATTGCCGTCATGTACCATCGATGAAACATCTTAAGCCTTCTTTAAGGTCCGACGCATAGGTATATTTTAGCTTTTTATTCCAAATCAGTTCCCATTCGTTTAAATTGATTGATCTCCTTATATTTTCTGCCCATTGAATCATACATTTTTAACTCCTTCTTCCTCAGTTGCCCAATCTAATAATTTATTATAGAGTTTTGTGATTAACTTCTTTTGAGTCAGAAGGATTTTATCCCAAAAGTATTCGGTAGTGCTAAATCTTATCTTTTTGTCCTGATTATAATGCTCTCTGATCTGTAAATAATGCAGCCAAGATACGTTATTAAAATTTTGTTTCAGATCTTCATGAGATTTTATATCTGTGGTATTCTTAATTAGGATATCTTTATATGTTGGCCATCTGATCCAACCCAAGAGTCTCCTTTGATTTGCTTTCATAGCGGATACCCACATCGGCATTTTGGTATAAAATATATTTTATATTTATTCCAGACTTTCAATAAGGAGGATCTAACAAAGTGGTTTCCAAACCCTTTTTCTTTTTTCATTCTGTCATACCAGGTGTATGCATTCCAACCTACCCTAAGGTCATGTCCCTCTAAAGTTATTTTTTTCCTTTTCCAGGGTCATCCAATCTTTCACCAAGATTGGGGCACATGCCTCATGATACAATTTCAAGTCGGGAAAACCAAATCCTCCTCTATTTTTTTAATCTGTCAAAATTACATAATTTATCCCAGGTTTTTTACCTTTCCAAACGAACTTTAATAGTTCTTTCGTCCATTATTTGAATTTTTTAACATTTTGTATGATAGGTAAATTTTGAAATAAGAACAATAACCTCGGTAAGATATTAATCTTTATCAAAGAAATTCTTCCTAATAATGAAAAGATAAATGACTTCATTTAGTCAAATCCCTTTTGACATCTTTCCAGAGATTCTCGTAGTTATTTGTCAATAATTGAGAGTTCTTTGCAGTTACCCAAATACCTAAATATTTGATTTTTGAAGTTACTTGGATTCGTCTTCTCATTTAATTCTTCTTTCTTTTTTCTGTCTACGTTTTTGGTAAGAATCATTGTCTTTTTCCTATTTAATTTAAAACCTGCCACTTTCCCAAATTCCTCTATTTTTTGTAACCAATTAAAGATATTTTCACTTGGGTCTTCTATAATTCCTATAACATCATCTGCAAATGCCTGAACTTTATATTCGTGTTTTCCAATCTTTGTTCCTTTAATTTTATTGTCTTCTCTTATCTTTTTCATTAAGACCTCCAGGGCCATTATAAATATTAATGGGGATAATGGGCATCCTTGCCGGGTGCCTTTCCCTATCATTATTTCCTTTGATTTTTGTCCATTAATAATTAATCCTGCAGACTGTTTTTTGTACATTGCTGCAATAGCATTGTTAAAGTGAAAGCCCATGTCTAGTTCCTTAATTAATAATTTTAAAAATTCCCAATTAAGGTTATCAAAGGCTTTCTCTGCGTCTATTGCTTATAAGGCTAATTCCTTTTGATTGTTTTTGTCATAATATTCAATTACATCTAAAATTGTTCTGATATTATCTTTTAGATTTCTATTTGGGAGGAAGCCTGTCTGTTCTTCACCAATCCACTCTTGTAAAAAATCGTTTAATCTAGAAGCCATGATATTTGCAAAAATTTTATAGTCTAAATTCAATAGTGAAATGGGTTGGTAATTTTTTATATTTGTCTTATTCGTCTTATCAGTTCCTTCCTTATGAATCATTACAATTTCTGCTTTACTCCATGTCTGTGGTGCCTCATCTTTAACATTGGTATTAATTCTTCCTTTATATTTTTGTAGTAACCTGCAGTATATCCATCTGGTCCTGGAGCCTTATTGGAGTCTAATCTATTAATAGCACTTTTAATCTCTTATTCTGTTATTTCTTTATTTAGTAGTTCCCTTTGGAGTTCAGTAATGTAAAGTCTTTTTCTTTGGGATTTCTACATCTCCATCCATCCTTTGATTGTAGGCCTTCTTTGAACTTCAAAATTTTTTGAGGGAGGGTACTGGTCCCTTCTTCTCTAGATCTTTTTGTTTTTATACATTTGTCCCATCCCTTGTCTAGTACGCCATTAAAGTCCCCAAGTAAAATTAGATTGTCATATTTGACTTTTGCTATATTTTCTTTCAAATTTTTGATGAATTTTGTTTCTGGACCATTGGGAGCATATATATTACATATTAGAATTTTTTGATTCCCGACTGTTATCCTTACTGCTATTTGTCTACCGTCCTGATCTCTAAATTGAAATTCTGAGGGTAAATTTTCATTTATGTACAATACAACTCCTCTTTTCTTCCCCTAATATGAAAAGTAAAATTCCTTACTAATTTTTTTGTGTTAAATATGCCACATGTTTATGAGCTATGTGAGTCTCCTAAAGAGCAATTATGTCCCAATTACCACGCTTTAATTTGTTAAATAACCTTTTTCTTTTATTGGGCGAATTCAAACCATTCATGTTCCAGGAATAACATTTTATTTGTCTTTCATTCATGCTGAGTGTTGTCTTTTTTATCTGTAACCGATTTGTCTTTATTGTCTTGGGGGGTCAAGTCAGGTCTTGGCCTATTCTTCTCTCTTTTCGTAGATGTTGTACCAGGTTGTTCTTGTTCAGATCCTTTTTTTAGTACTTCATTAAAGGCTTTTGCTTTCTCTTCAGAGGTGAGCCAAAATCTTTGCTCTTTGTATGTGGTCATTATTCCTTCCGATTTTTCCCAGCGGAATCTAATTTGTCGTTTTTTAAGTTCTTCTGTTAGAAAACAATATTTTTTGCGTTTGTTTAAAGTAGCTTGGGAGAATTCTTTAAGGACAACTACTTTTGTTCCTTTGTAGCAGATCGGCTTTTTATTGCTCATTCGTAAGATTTCGTCTCTAGTATTCTTTCTTGAGAAATGGACTTTTATGTCCCTAGCCACCTTATGTTTCTTTGTATAGTTTGTAGTAATTCGATAAACTCTATCGATCTCTTTGTCCATTTCTTCCTCGGAGCACTCCAATGTGTTTGCCAGTAGTTGAATGGTTATCCGTCTTATACTTTCTTTTGCGTCTTCCTGGAGGTTTCTCAGTCTAAGTTGATATTCTAATTCATTTTGTTGCCATCTTTCTTGATGTCTTTCCAGCTGATCTAAGCATTAATTTTGTTTTTCTAAATCCTCCACCTTTTTTTGCAGTATTATCTGGTCCTTCTCCAACTTTATTTTGTCGTTTTTAAGCTGTTTTATTTCTCCATGCACTTCTGAAATCTCCTGTTTTATTTGTCCAATTTCCTCTTTAATTTCATTTTTCATTTCATTAAACTGTTCGCTAAATTGTCCTTGTAGGTCCTTATAGTGTGTATCCTGTTTTTCTGTTAATCTTTATATAATTAATTGGGTGTTGGTACCTTCCTGATACTGCTCCTTTTGTTTATAGCCCTCTAGTATCTGTTATGTAAAGTCCAGTCAGTTGTCTATCTCGTCCTGTCTGTTCCATCCCGTTTGACTCTTCCTTCTCCAGGCTTCCATCTAATCCGCTGTTATTCCTGATCCTCTTCTTTCCTTCACTCTCCTTTCTTCCGTCCTCAGTCTTCAGTCTTCAGTCCGTACTCTGTTGTCTGTCCCTCTTTTGCAAGCTTGCCGTTTTGGCAGTTTGAGTTTATTAGAGCTGCTTATCCCTGTCCGGGTTTCTACCCTCAGCCAAAATGTCTCCTGTAGCTTCAGCTGCCCAACTTCCTCTTGTGCCGGCTACTGCCCTTACATCCACCCTTACTTCTTCCTGGTGCTCCTGGTGCTCCTGTTTTGAGTATAGAGTACGTCACTTCCCTTATAGATTGTATTCTGAGGATGTTTGGAGAGATAGCTTACACAATCTACTCCTGAAGACACAACAATATGTCACCACGGTCACCCTAGCAATGTGGAAGGTATTTCTTTTCTGCTTCTTCGGTCTCCCTTTTCAATAATTATAAAAAAGATACCTAATTGTCTGGGAATAATTTCTTTTGTTGGTTTATTTAATATCGTTAGTTCTGCTATTATTAGTATTGTTTTAGTTCATTGACACAGGGGCGGCTCCCCCTCCCACTCTGGATTAAATTTCTTTTAGGAAACTTACGTTCCCCTGCTCACCACCGAGCTGATTTCTTCTTTGTTTCTCTATCTTTTAAGTGGGGGTTCGGCTGGCAGTTGCTGCAGGCTTTCACTTGCTCCCCCTACAGAGGTCCGTTTGCTCATAGGTCTCCAGACCCTCTCGGTCTCCCTCCCTTGAGGGCAGGGTGATCTTTGGGGTCTTTGGAGAGTTCCTATGAGCTTTGTGACACCCCGGGTCTCAATCTGCCCGCGTGGGGAGCGATAGGCTCTCCCGACCTCTCAAGATGGTTCCTTCCTCGGAGCGAGCTCTTAGGAAGGTGTTCCTGCCAACATGTCCCCACCGGAAGTGGGGAAGTTATGAAAATCCTCACAATGGCATTGTAAAGTAAGCCAATATTACTAGAACAATAGATCCTACGATGTTATCCCACCTTACCTTTCCTCGTTTTCTTTTTTTAAAAATTATTTTTATTGAAAATTTTTCAGGGAGGGGAGGGTATGGAAGCAGGGAGGGAGGGGTGGGGTGGACAGGGAAGGCTGGGGAGGGGGATGAGGGGAGTAGACAAAAAAAGAAGAAGAAGAAGGAGAGAAAAAAAAGAAGAAAAAAGGGAGGATAATAATAATGATGATGGTCCCAGAAGAAAAAGAAAAAAAGAAAGAAAGGCATTATATTAAAAATTGAAGGAGAGAAAAAAAAGGGAGAGATGCATTGAACTTCCTTTCTTCTTTATAGTGGGTTGGTGCAAAAATTTAAAAAACCCCTAAAACTAGATAAAGTAGGTGGAGATAAAGTTGTTCGTTGTACTTGTCTGTACTTTATTCTTCTATGTGTCACTCCTTATTGTTTTCTTTATTTTAAATTAGCAACTTCAACTTATTTTCTTTCAATCTTTGAAAAAAAGTCCAATCAGTCTTATTTCTGCTCTTTCCTTGGGATTTCTTAATGTCCTCATATACTAGCAAATGGAGTCCCATGATGCATAGCCGGCTAGACACTTCTGGTGGCTGCCTGTAGGAATCTGTCTTGCCAGAATGTGAAAACAATAAGAAGAATCCATTTTCAGGAGTTGGTGTTTCCTGACTCCTCATTGAAGAATCCAAGTCTGATATTGGTTCCAATGTATATAGGCTTCGGGGATACAAAGTCAATGAAAATATCTTTCAAACAAAGTAAACAGATGGTTGGTCATGTTGCTGTATACTGGAATGAAGAAAATAAGGTAGAGCACCGCTCTCAAGAAAGTCTTCGTAAGTAAGTTCCAAATAAAGTCCCAAGTCTACAGGGGTTCCCAGGTATTGTTGTACCCTGTTTCGGGGAGAAAATCCCCTTCTTCAGGAGTTGGTATACTCAGCAACAATGAACTATTATCTAAAACAAAACATAGAGTAACAAGTATTAACAGTATATACCAGCAGTATTAACAGAAGTAAAGGTAACCCATATAACTGTTATATACTGCCAAATTGAGCTTTGTACGGGGAACTTTAATAATACTATATGCTATTTGGACATATTTTCTTTGTGCATAGACCATCGTGTGTTTGTGTAGATACAAGTATTCTGGGATTTTGTATAGTAATCCTCATTGAAGAAGGCAGCAGGAAGTGGAGGAAAGTGCGAAGAAAACAGGGAAATGTGGTGGAATGGCTGACCATTCCTGATGATAGACTTGCTGGGGTAGGATGGGTCCTCATTCTTCAAGACGCTTTCCCATGCTTTCCTCAACTCCCTCACACTTCTCTTCTGTCCATGGGAAAGTGACTTACCTACTTGGAGAGTTCTGCATAAAGGCAATATGTGAACAAAACTGGATCTGTGGTTTACCTTTCTTGGTTGTGCTATTTTTGCATTTAAAAAGAGATGATTTTTTTAAAAAAGAGTCATACCTAAGAGTCATCATGACATAAATCTGATTGATTCATAAAACTTTATGATGATACATTAATCTGACTGTGGCTATAGAATACACTTACATTTACTTGATTCTAAAATAACAGTCACTGTCGAAAAATGGACTTGGAAACCATCATCCTCTGCCCCTGAATTCTAATACTGTAATATCAGTCATGTTGCTCAGAGTTTGTGATCTTTCTGAGAGTACGAAAACAGCAGTCTCAACTGGTTGAGTGTGTGACCTTGTTGAACCACAGCAGTCTGGTCATTACACTCAGACTTCCTCCAGTGCAGCCATATGTTTGCTGAGCTCTTCACACTCTGCCAGGTTTTGGCATAATCTATCAACTCTATGTGAGCTGGTGGAGTTTGGAGGTGCTCAAAATTTCACTATGAATAATTTTAGAAATGCCAACAGAACATCACAATCTTGCCATGCGTATTTAGAAGAGGTTTTAGAAAAAGACTTCTAAATGTTTTGAGAAATTATACTATTATTGAAAATATCTGTCTGTCTTTCTCCTTGATTTCTGCCTCCTGAATAATATGATCAAAAAGTGGGCAAAAAGGTGAATTGTTTCTATTTGCAATATGTATGAAACTGTATGAAAAATACATTTGAGGTAGCTATGCTGGATTTGTTGCAAAATACAATAAAATCCAAAATCTTTATTGGACTAACTCTAAAGCGTAAAATGCGCTATGCAAAGTAATAAAGCTCCAGTGGCTTCTTTATTAGCCAAAAATTTAAAAAGTCATACAAGAGAAAAATAGTGTATTTTCAAATTCTTACATTTTACCACTCTTTAAATTCTTAGAAGAACTTAGAGGAGAATTATACATATGGTTTCTCAGTTTTCAAGCAGCATCCTAAATCTTGTTAGAAAACACATGTCCATGTTAAACATCATATATAAATAACCTTATAATGCTCACAGAAGTAGCAATGCAAGAAGTGATACTTCACCTTTGAGTTGGAAAGCTTCTATTGTTAAAAGGTGTCATTGACTGAATCTAAAAAGTCATTTGCTTGGTACCTGTGACCAGGCCCGTAGCCAGGATTTTGATTCGGGGGGGGGGGGGGGGGGGGAGGGGCTGAGTCTGAGTGAGAGAGGATCTACCCTAGCAAACCTTTTGTATCATTATACCCCTGTGCATATGGGATATTTTGAGCATGGTGATCAGATCATGATATGAATACATTTAAATAATTAATGTAAGGCCTTCTCGTGGACCACCCTGAGAATTTCGGGGAGGGGGGGCTGAAACCCCTCAAGTCCCCCGGCTGTGCCTGCCTGTGACCCTTCCAAGATCTGCAAATTAAGAAGCAGTGTGGCTTGTTGGCAGCCTTCTTAACTGCACCTTCCTGGGCTTTCCAGTTGTCCAGATTAGGAAATTAGGTCCTATAGACAATTCCTTCTGATCTCCCATGTCAATGGGGTGTTTCTTTGGCATTTCTGTTGTTTTGGTGGTAACCACTGAAATGGTGGTCTCCTGGGGCGGACCATTTTAATAGGTCCACCACCCTTGCAGAGGTTGGGGGGCGCAGTAAGTCTAAACCTGATCAGGTGATGGTCGACCATGGCAAAGGAGCAATGGTGAGCTCCTGCACACCGCCACCTTCCTCCCATCCCTGACAGAAGACCAGGGTGGGACCAGATACCAGTTGGGACAGCCCCATGGTTGCCATGAAGTCCTGAGCCGCACCTGAAAGGTTAGTCTCAGCATGGACATTGAAGTCCTCCAGCACTATGAGCCGCCGGGACTCCAACGCCAGGCACGAGACCACCTCAGCAAGCTCAGGCAGGGAGACTCTAGTGCAACGGGGTGGTCGGTACACTAACAGAATCCCTAATCTGCCCCGGTCTCCTACCCTCAGGTGGACACATTCAAACCTGGTTGACTGCGGGACGGGGCACCTGGTCAGGGGGATGGAATCCTTATAGACCACCGCGACCCCACCTCCCCTCCCTCCAGATCTCGGCTGGTGCTGTACGGAGTAACCCGGCGGGTAGAGCTGGGTGAGATTAATTCCTCCCATCTCGTCCAGCCAGGTCTCCGTAATGCATGCCAGGTCTACATGCTCATCCAAGATGAGATTTTGGATGAAAGATGTTTTCCCGTTCACGGACCTGGCATTAAACAGCACCACCTTTAATCTGGAGGGACCGCCATCCTGGCTACCCAGATTAGCTATGTCAGGAGACCGTCTTGGAACTAATAATGTCCTACCAAAAACCCTAGGCCAAATTAAATGATTTGGTCTCCCTTTCCCGTATCTCCCCCTCCCAGACACCACCTCAATAGGGCTCCCCACCCATCGGAACACCCCCCTCCCCTGGCATGCTGTCCTCTCTCTTCCACTTCCCCTGGTCGGGACGATGTTATTTGATTTATTATTTCCCTATTATAAATTGGCCTCTTTCATAGCCATTCCCTCCCCCTGCCCTGCAGTCCCCATAATCCTCCAGCCTCCCCACCCCCCTCCAACAATACAAAGTGCAAGTGCAGTTGTAAAGTTCAGAGGGTCCATGAGCAGCATAGGTATTGGGTCAGATGACTAAAGTGCAAGGCAGGCGGAAGGGGTTATGATAGTAAAATTAATTCAGTATGGTGCAATATAATTTTTTAATAAGGTGCCAGTTAGGACCAATTAGGATGATAAACTTAATAGATAGAACAAGGAACCAGGCTTCACAGTTATTATGGCAGCAATATGTACACAATAAATGGGACTCAATAGATTCAGTGGACAGACACTCAGAACTGGTGTAACCTTACATTATTCTGATGTTAAGTTAAAAAAGAATAAGAGGCAACAGCCCGGCCCAGTCGTATAGACGGTTAGATGGCTATCGTAGCACAGCAGGTCACATCAGCTCTAGTTTCTGATACAAAATATATGCCATCCAATAGTTGCCATCTGCTCACCAACAGAAAACTATATTTAATAATCTAGAGCTGATGTGGTCTATGCAATGCAATTTTCTGTACCAGCACCCCAAATAATCCCAGGAACAGGCCTAAAACGAAGACACCAAGAAAAAAATTGTTTTGGTTGGGCTGTGTTATTATCTGTTGTAGTAATAGTGAGGCCATGGACCATATTTCAGTTCTTGTGGACCCCTGGTGGTTCATGGACTACAGGTTGAGAACCACTGTTTTAAAGTATGTTATTTGATATGAGAATATACAGATTTTACTGGAAAACTTTTCTAAAATGCTTTCCATTTATCATTTGCCACATTTGTATGTAAATTACTATCCTATGCTTTCTAGAAGTCATCAGGCTCCAGATATGCTGGTTCAATCAAAAGATTAAAGATTTTTGATACTAAACATTTAATTTTTGTATGGGAATTTTGCATTACCATCAACATCCCTATCCAAACTTTTAAAAATTCCAGGAGTTACACTTTTAAAAGTACGTGTTTTAACTTACATACAAATTCAGCTTAAAAACAAATTTACAGAACCTGTTTCGTTGATAAACCTGAGACTGTTGTAGGTGGGAATGATGAGTAATGGACGTCCAAAGGATATTTGAAACGTATGTTTCTCCTGCAGATAGGAATGCAATCTTGAAGCTTCAATTCTGGATGGAGAGAGACAAGTCAAAGCAGTAAGAATAAATAGTCCCACCCGCATAAAGTTTAAAAAACCTCTAAATTATATATATACATTACAAATATGCATTTGATCTGATGTCAAATATGGTGGGGATATTTAATTCATTATTAAATGTCCTTTAAAGCTTATGACCTGCACTGCTCAAGTGGAAAAAAGTGTTCCCCTCTTAGTTCCCCAACCAACCAACCAACCAACCAAACAATTTTGCTTATGCTAAAGAATTTATTGTATTATACTAAGGAAGCTAGAATTCTGTACTTCAAAAAAGTTGTAGAGGACAAGCAAGCGATAGTTTTTCCATTGCTGTCAAAGCAGCCAGTTCAGCTTATTCCAAAACAAGAGGAAATCTACTTTTGGTTCAACAATAACTTTCTAGGATTTATGGTCTCAGTCCTTATGACCTTCTCTCTTTCCCCACTAACTTTCTCAGCATGCAGCTGAATCTCTCCCCAGCTTCATAGGACTCTGGCTGTTGTAAAGGATTGCTCATACAACAACACTGACAAAGTGTTGAGTGTTCAAATAAATGTGCACGTGAAAAAACAAATTCTCCATTAAAAGTACAGGGGGCAAAAACCTGTTGAATTTGACATTACAGCATGAATTTCCTCCAGTTGTCATTACCATTGTAGTGGCTTTGTGAACTCTTTCCAGCCTGCGCATCATAATATTTCAAGGCCATCATGACTGTGGGGCTCTAGGATGGCTTTAATTCTATTTGGCCATTTTATTTTGGCTGAAAGCCCATTGGAGCGTTTCCTACTGACTCAGTGAAAAGGACTGCAGTCAATCAATCACATTTTCTTTGTTGGTCCTTCTTGTTTTTATATCAAGTCTGACCATCCACCAAGATATGGTTTTGGCGTTTAACATCTTCTATAGCAGAAGGACAAAGGCCATTTCTTAAATAAATTGAAATTTCTGGGAACCAGCCTTTCCAGTGGCTTCACGTTTTAGAATGTGATTCTGTCAGCATTAAAACATTCCTCAGAAATATGTATTTCCAGATCATGTATGAGTTTCTACACAGTAACAAAATGTTCCATCACCCTGTACTTTATGTTCTCATAGAAAGAATTACAACATTATATATATATATATATCACATTGGTTCTCAAATGCACCAAATTAATCACAATGAGTGCTTTTCAGTCATAGATATAAATTGCATTTGCTAACTTATCTGGTGTTACTTTGTGAAAACATGGTGAAATGTTCCTGTTGGTCAATATTGCCAGAAGCTGCAGATATCTCTAAATGATTTCTTCCTGAAGCCTGCAAATGAAATTGATAATATGAAGAAGAACAGCCCAGTGTCCTTAAAAATAGAATTATGTTAACAATAAGTTCATACATAGAACCAATTTATAATGGACACTGATGTTTAGAGTGGTATTTATTTAGAACTCTGTGAAGTCAGTAAACAGAATGAAAGCAGCTAACCTAAAATGTTGCAGTTGGATAGCTGTGTTGAATGGAGCTTATTAATCTTCTGACTGGAAAAAGGCACACATCTATCTTATCCTTTTGATGAATCAAACCACAGGAAATTACCATAGGAAATTGCATTAGGCTCCATGTTCTGGTGGTTTATAACACAGAGGGTGGTAATTTTTTTACAGCTATTACAGTGTATACTGTAATAGACCTTAACAGTCAGGGGTGGAAAATGTACCACGGCAAATTTTGCTCACTGTGTTTCAATAACAAAATCTTCAAAACAGACATGATTCCCCTTTAGGACTTGTTATTGATAGCAGAAACAGGAGAGCATGCTTATGGACAGGGCTGTTCTTAATTCAGTGTAGACTTTAAAGTATTTTTAGAGGGAGCATAAGTTGCATAAAATGAAGGAATAAAAATTAATGGTCTCCTTCCCTTTCCTTTATATTGTGTGTTTGCGTTTTTGCTTTGAGTTGGTAATGGAGGAGTGGAATGGGAGAATTAAATACATTCCTAACTTTCTTTTACTGAAGATGAGGTGACTTCAAAAGGACATAGCATTTCCTAGATTGTGGGTGCTGTCATTTTTGTTACTTAAAGGTGTTCTGGATAGAATCATAGAATCATAGAATCATAGAATAGTAGAGTTGGAAGAGACCTCATGGGCCATCTAGTCCAACCCCCACTAAGAAGCAGGAAATCGCATTCAAAGCACCCCCGACATATGGCCATCCAGCCTCTGCTTTTGGATGGGGCAAATGTTGTCCAAAAATACTTTGAGTTAGTTAAGCATAAATAAAATAACTTGGCAAACTACATACTTTTAGTTCCAAATAAAATAATTGTAAGACACATGTCCTGTGTTAAAAATTATTTTGTGTATTTAAGACTTGTGATAGTATCTACCTTTATAGAGCTAGGACCTCATCACATTGATAAAATTGTGCACACCCCTATTAACCACACCCTCACTTTTTTTTTTACTTACTTGGCCCATTTGTGTTTTATTTGTTGTCGTTCTTACTATAGTATGGTGTTGTGGATTTATTGGGAAGAACTCATCTTTATGCTACAATATGTTTTTTTGAAGTTGTAGAAGTGCATCCTTCCACCATCAGTTATCAAGATGGGTTAATCTAGAAGCCAGCTAGCAGCCATTGCACATTCGGGAATGAAGCAAAAGCTTAAGCCCTTGTTTGAACAGGAGTAGCCCCCCCCCCCGAGTGCACATCTTTGGGGCACAGACCCATGGCCAAACAGCAATGTGGGGAAGGGTGACAACTGTTACAAGAGCTTTTGGCTTCCCTTGTGTACCCAGGAGATGAAAATTAGCCACCATTTCCAGGGCAGTAAATGTAGCTGTAGCTATGCTCTGCCAGTTCCAACTATTGCATCTCAACCAGCATACTAATATTAACATATTTATCATATTCTTGTACATCAAACTGATATATACAAACATAAATGGGTGGTTTGAGAATACGTTCATAAATTCAGGTTAGGTACCCCTTATCCAAAATGCAAGATATATATAATTTATATAAAACATTTTAATAGCTTCAGGTATGAAACAAACTTTGTGTACATTGAGTTATCAAAAAGCAAAGGTGTCACTATCTTAGTCACACATGCTGATAACATTGGAATTCTGAAATGGGATGCTCAACCTGTATTGTGAATTAATATTTGGACCACTATAGGCCCCCCAGTTATGCAGCAGGTTAAACCGCTGAGCTGCTGAACTTGCTGACTAAAAGGTTGGTGGTTCAAATCTGGGGACCAGGGAGAGTTCCTGCTGTTAGGCCCAGCTTCTGCCAACCTAGCAGTTCAAAAGCATGCAAATGTAAGTAGACCAATAGGTATTACCTTGGCAGGAAGATAAAGATGCTCCATGCAGTCATGCCGGTCACATGACCTTGGAGGTATCTACAGAAAACGCCTGCTCTTCAGCTTAAAAATGGAGATGAGCATCAACCCCCAGAGTCAGAAATGACTAGACTTACTGTCAGGGGAAACCTTTACCTTTACTATAGTGTTTGCAAGCCCAAGATCAAATCAAATGCTCCAAGGGTCAATCAAAATGAGTTCCTATCCATTCAACATAGCATATTGGAAAGACATGGATTGCATGGTTTTTATACCTTAAAATTTTAAAACAGGAAAACTCTTAACGCTTTGGCAGTGAAGGTTATGCCCTCCCCCATTATTTCTTTGAAAGCCACTTTGTTGACTGAGAATGGTGCAGATGCCGTAGTGTAAGATTATCCTCTTTCATTTCTTGAATTGTTTGTTTGTCATGGCTTTCCTGTAGCTTTGATGCCCATGAGCTCTATGTGATCTTAGCAAAAAAATCTGGTATGCCAAAAGAGAAACATTAGCACTACTTCTCAAATGGCATTCACACTGTGAAAACACAGGCTTATTTTTGAAGACCAACAAGTCTATTGCATGCTGTAACAGTCACTCAAGCAGATGATGTTAAAAAATAAGGATAAAACCTATGCTGAGTAATGACAGGATGGCAAAGTAATGTTAAATATGTAATTTCTGAGATGCTGTATCTAGCCAATTTCTTTTCATCCTTAGGAATATTATCTGATTATTTTCATCAATTATTTTTAAAACTACTTGTTCAGGGCTTGTGTTTTAATGTGATTGCTTAAAATGTTTTATTCTATACAAATTATTCTTATTGCTTTAAGACTTTATCACACAAGGGAGGTAAATCAGCACTGAAGCAGGACAGTGACCTTTGAATGTGCTTCTGGGCTGTCTCTTTCTTGCAATTAATCCCTCTCCTGGTATTGATGGATGAAACACATCAAAGCTGCCAATCTCGCAAAGCTTCTATCACCTACCTTGTGATACCTACCATGGAGGTGATGTCATGGGTTCGGCTTTTCCTCCCCTCCCACTCCCTCTCTCTATTCCCAAGTTGTGTATTTTATTTTTATAGTAATAAATATTTGCCTTAAAATATTGTGGGAATAGCGAAATTGCAATAATAATAATTAATTGTTTTAGGGGCTACTGTGGTGTAAGCGCTGAGCCGCTGAACTTGCTGACTGGAAGGCTGGTGATTCAAATCTGCAGGACGAGGTGCACTCCTGCTATTAGCCCCAGCTTCTGCCAACCTAGCAGTTTGAAAACATGAAAGTGTGAATAGATTAATAGGTACCGCCTCAATAGGAAGGTAAACGGTGCTCCATGCAGTCATGCCAGCCACATGACATAGGAGGTGTCTACGGACTACGCAGGCTCTTGGACTTAGAAATGGAGATGAGCACCACTTCCCAGAACAAGTGATGAGCACCACTCCCCAGAGCTAGAAGGGGAAGCCTTTACCTTTATCCTTGTTTCATTGAATGTTTGCCTTTATGTTTGTGCATGCTGGAATCCACCTTGTGCCCCCTCAAGGAATACAAATAAATACAATAATACAAAATATTATACAGAATACAATACAAATAAATAAATAAATACAAATAAAAATTAATAATAATAATAATAATAATAATAATAATAATAATAATAATAAAACTTTATTTATACCCCGCCACCATCTCCCCGTGGGGACTCGGGGCGGCTCACAACGTTACAAAAGTAACAGCATTAAACAATATACACAGTTTAAAACACAAATACATTAAACAATATACACAGTTTAAAACACAAGAAGATGATAAAACAGAAGTTAAAACAAAGGTTTATATAATAGTAATAATATCAAACAACCACCAATGCAAATCCGTCAGCTTCAAAGGTGGGGGGGGGGGGGGGGGGGAACTATAGCAGCAATATATGATAAAATCATTAGATTAAAATACCCCGATGAAAGGAGCCTAATAACATTCAGGATAGAATTATAATGAGGCTGGTCATACAATGGCTGTCTCTCCAAAGGCCAGCCCAAACATCCAGGTTTTCAATTGTTTCTTAAAGGATGGTAGGATATTATTATTATTATTATTATTATTATTATTATTATTATTATTATTATTCACTGTTCAATTTAATTTTAGCTGTATGCTGCTCAGAGATATCAATATTTTAATAAACAAATATTGATATCCAAAACTATTTTTAAAATTGCTCTATTGAAATATTGGTGAAATACTATTTGGAATTTTTTTTTGGTGGACTATAGTGCTCATAGTTTGTTCACATCTGGTAACATTTGTCAGCTTTCCATTTTTAGTTCTAGGTGATGTGTGCACATGTTTGGGGTTGGGAGGAAGAGGTGGAATGAAAGCTTAAATCCAGTCTTGGCTGAAATAATTTTGTACCTGTCTCATCTCTTCTACAGCCTCAGAGCTGCCTGAAAACTGTCTCTTTGGAACATAACAATCTTTACTGAGCAGTTTTTGGGGTGTGGAAAGGAGGAGAAACTTCAGTGAGGAAGAGAAATTCCAGTTCTCCAAAATCCAGCAATGGAAACCGCTTCATGAATGAATGTATGCACATTGGAGGCAGCAGTGGTGCCTCCTGAACCACACAATCTACTTCAGTTTTAGAGACTGTTCTACCCATATTATGTCATAGAATCCCCTCCCATGTTGTGATTTAACAAATATGCCTCAACCCATTTTCCTCTTTATTTATCTGCCATTCAGACATTGGCGGATAAGTAGCCCAAGCTATTTGACTTTTGAAAATTGCCACCTTAGAAAGCTATTAAAAGCTTTTGCAATGCCTTGATTCTTTCCTAGAGCAACTTGAAAGGTGAGTCAGGGATTAGAAATAACAACTGAAGCATTGCAGTTTGATTATTTACTTAGATAAGCTGAAAAAACCACTTGCAATTAGACACAGAAGAGCTAATTTCCTGTCAGAATTCCCAACCCTTTGACATTTTGCCTTCAAAAATCCTGAAGTATCAATGGTTTTATTCCTACTATCATCTGCAAAGGTCAATGGCTCCACTGATGTATATTAGGCCTGGCGTAATTATACCAAGTGCCACAAGCCTGGCAACATCTGGTGTCCAGCCGGCATCAGGGAAAACCTATTTGCTCTCTTTTATATTGTGTAAAAGAGAGTTTTTCAAAACCTGGCAGATGAACACAACAATTAGAACAGGGAAATGTCAATTGGCAGCAGAAATGTCTTTTTTGGGGTCTGATTAAAAAAAAGTAATTGCTGTAATTTTAAGCAACTTGAACCTTTTTTCAAAAATTCCCACACGTGGCCTTGACAAGGTCAGCAAGGCCTTGGCAACTTTTATGTTTCCTGTATGAACCCAGCAGGTTAAAAGAAGGGCCTCATGGAGACCAGACAGGAAAATAAAAGCTTTTTTGTTGCTCTAAGAACTTGTACTTGGTGAAGGCAGAGGTGTGTATGGAATTGGGTGCAAGGAAAGACAGTCAAGAAGAGCCAGTTTTCAGAAAAATAGACAAACTATGCTAGAATAAACAATGTGAAGAACTTTTTCAAGTCAATTAATTGAAATCAACATGTTTCTAATTGGCTGTAACAGTTATCAACAATGCTCTGATATGAAATTGAGCCTGGATCCATTATAATACCAATGTTTCTTTCTTTTTATTTTATGAAAATGAAATAAAAACATTGTCACTGCCATCTCAGCTGTTTTGTTTGAGTTTCCTTCTTTCTTTCTCCTTTTGAAGTTTTACCCATTGGTAGCTCCCATGTAAGTGGTAGGGTGAATTCCCTCGGAGCCCAATTTCAGACTTTAATGCAGCTATCCAAGGTGCTGAATGCAATTCTTCCAAACTACCTTCTTGGATAGCCCTTTAATGTTCAGACTCAATCCCAGAGTAAATTTACCACCCTGCTATTCTGGAAGCTGCTATTCTTCCAAACTACCTTCTTGGATAGCTCTTTAATGTTCAGACTCAATCCCAAAGTAAATTTACCACCCTGCTATTCTGGAAGCTGCTAGCTCAGGCAGCAAACTAAGACCCAGGGGCCGGATGTGGCCCCCTGGGTGCTTACCTCAAGCCCTCCTCATTTTCCCTGTCCTCTTGGCAGAAGGACACGGTGGCCCACCACATCCTTATGCAGAAAGGATGAGGGAGGAAGGTACACAGCAGCTGAGAGCCCTCTGGAGCACTCTCAGCTACCAAATGTCTCACCCTCCTCTCAGAATAAGGACGGTGCAAACAGCCCCATCCTTATGATGAGAGGATGGCCCAAAGAAGTCACGCAGTGGCTGAGAGCCCTCCGGAGTGCTCTTGACCATCACCTGTCTCACCCTCCTCCTGGAGTACAGGAGTACAGCCTAAAGATTGTGGGAGGAGGATCAGCAAGTAGGATTGGGGTAGTCACCGCATGTCTTGTTTTCCTCCCGGCATAAGGATGGGGTGAGCACCCTCATTGATATGCCAGGAGAATAACCTGAGAATGACCCAGGCCATGTCCTGGCCCCTTCCAACCTCACCCTCTCACAGGCCCGCTCCCTCCTCAGTCCGTCCCATCCAGCACATGCCCGGCTATCCTCCTTCATGGCCCAGCCCTCTCAGTTGGGCTCACAATAAAGTTTGTCCATGCTCATGCTTACTGCTACTGGCTTTACCTCTCTATTATTTGTACCTGGGATGGGGAAACCATATTTCTTTATGTCGAGCAAGATTGTGACCCTATGGATAGGCACAGACAAAAAGATTTTATTTATATATTGACTTGACAATTAACAAATGATCTAGTTTAGCTTGGACTGATTCAGAGGTTATTTGACTTGATGGATCCTGATAAGATTTGCTGAGAAGCAGAAATCTGAAGCCATTGGTTCAAGTTTGGGGTGGCAGTACTTGGAGAACAGCTTAGTGTCCAGCACGGAGGAGACAGTATGTGGTGCTGGAGGCTCAAAGAGCAGAGAAGTACCAGGAAGTGCCAGATGTAACTTAGCCTTAAGAGATGGAGTTGACACAACCATGGTGCCATTCACCAAGCTATATTTTTTTCATGGTGTGAGGTAGGCAGGCAGATCGGCAGGAATTAATAGCAAATGATCAATATTAGGCAACACCCTTCCCAGGCAAATGTAGTCCTCACATAGATTTTGAATAGGATCAGTGGGGATGGATCAGTGGAGATTATTTCCAAAACACACTGAAGGATTGTACCAGGGACAATATTGTGAGATCTGGGTCAAAGGCTTCAGAACTCAAGTTTCAATAACAAGCTAACTGAAATTGTAAAGGTATAACATAAAGATGGCAAAAGATCTGTGTGAGTTTCTGAAATTAGATGCTACAAAACTGATTTGGGAGATATTCTTTTTCATGACTTCAATAGCTACCATTTTCTTTCTACTTCAAAAGTGAAATATGGCTTGAAACCTGTTGGTTATTGTCAACCAATGCACACCTATTGAATCAATCATGTAATTGTGAGTCAACAGTCAAATCTCACTGAGTAAATGAATCTACTCTAGTCAGAATAGTCAGGATTTGGATCTGTGTATTGAAAGGGAATCAAGAAAGGAAAAGAAAACTCACCATATTGTGAACACAAATTCTTACTGTATTGTGGAGATTTAGAAAACTACTAAGGATGGAAAGAATATATAACAACTTGAAAATCATAAAAATGTGTTTCTTAAGTGTTGAGAAACTCACTTAGAGAAACCTGACCTGACAAGAATTTGGCATATAAGGATTTAACTTAGTGCAATATTTTCCCATTGCTTTTTTCTTGGAATACCTTATTTTCTGCACAGAAAATAAATAGTATTTTATAAGCAGAAAATTAAGTTTCCTGTGCAGAAAAGAATGTTTAATTGCAATATTTGTGAAGAGTAGATCCCCAACTAAGGATATTTTCTTTACAGAAAACAGCAAAACATTTCTGCATTAAAAATCTGTTGTATTCATGCTAATTTCTGAAGAAAAATGAACACTTTGAACATAATCCAAACTATAACATTTTCTGTGCAACATACAGCTTTTTTGCACTGAAAATAATATTTCTATTCTGCACAGAAAATATTGTTGTCTGCACAAATTATCATATATGAAGTTTTGCTTGGAATAAGCCCTTAATCATGAATATTGTTTTAAAATTTTTGCAATATTTGAAGACTTTCTTGTGAACAAGAAGAAAATCACTAAAATTATTCATTGATTCCTTTGAGAATGAAAGTAGCAAAGAACCATATTCTTAATATACCCTGTTTCCTGAAATGAAAAGATACTTTGTCTGTCATTGATTGCAAAGAAAATACTAACTTAGCTGTGTTAATAGTAGTTTTCTGCCTTTTACTCTGTCCTAACAGGTGTTTTTTTTTTGTTAAGTGGGGAGGATGGCCACAGGAGGGAAAGAATGGCACAGATTATGTGTAAGTCCCAATTTATGTAAATACCGACTTGAGACTGAGATGCACCTCTCCCCTTCTGAATTTGTATCACCCTATTTGAGACAAGAGTTTCATTTTCGAGTACCTTCCCTGAATACTAAGTTAATGTTTGATGAAGAATGCATCTTAAATCATCCCAATTAAATTCTTTCCAAGTATCAGAGAAGTTACCTCACAACCTCTGAGGATGCCTGCCATAGATGTGGGCGAAACGTCAGGAGAGAATGCTTCTGGAACATGGCCACACAGCCCGAAAGACACACAACAACCCTGTGATCCTGGCCATGAAAGCCTTCGACAACATATCAGAGAAGTTGTTATTTAACTATTTCTTATTTTCATTCAAATTTAAATAATAAATTGTTTTACTTTTCCTTGACTAAAACTACTGCCACTGCAAATATTTTGTCACAAAATGTATTACTTATGTGCACACATTCAGGATATTCTCAGATACCCGATTTTAGTGTCTAGTACCTTGAAAAACTGTAGATGCTGTATTCATACCAGAAGGCTTACTTTTCAGGCACTTCATAAACATACATTCATTTCAAATTTCAATTTTGTTCCACAAATAAAAATGACGTAAGTATATGTATTGATACAAGGATTGTTCTCACATTTCTGAAAACCATAATAGTATGTGATTTCTTCCACTCTGAAAAAGGGCTTGGAAAGTTACAACATTTTGAATATTGATGAACTGCTGCTCATTATCCCTTACCATGCTGACAAAAGCTAATGGGAATTCAAAATCAACATTCAGAGTACAACCATCCTTGTCGTAAGATCTCATAGAGATGTTTAACTTCAAGTTTGAACCAAAGAATTCAAGAAACATATAGTGAATGTTTTTGATCTAGGAACTTAATAGTCTCACATTGTCCCAGAAACATTGGGTCCATATAATTAGCTGGTGGGATATTTAAATATAAAGCCTTTGCTTTTGTTGTTACCTGGTTGATAGTGCAGAATATTCTGTCGGCTTCAGTCTATGGAGCTACATGTTTGGAATCCACTCTCATTTCTGGTAAGGCCACCCACAGACTCAGCCTACTCCTGACTGTTGTTGATAAATTAGATGAGGGTCATAGGATTTGAACAAAACTGTTAAAGAGTTTAGAAAGGAAATCATATGGAGGAAGGAGAAAGGAACTAAATATCTTCATGGTAATGAAGATCAAGGGAATCTGCATTGACCTTGCTCAAATGTTTTCAAAGACTTCAGAAGAAAGAGTGATTGCCTTTGTTCATTTGACTCACTGAGGCTAGGACAAAAACCAGTGAGCACAATACAGTAAAGAAGCAGGGGGTCCTAAGTGAAAGAATGCATTATTTTACAGGTGGCATGGGCTGTGTCAGGCCTCCATTCTTAGGAGTGAGGTCATCAAGGAGGTTGTAGATTAATTGTGTAACAAGGTGTCAGAAAATATACTACAAATAAATAGAGCGTGGCTAACTCAACACTTTGACTTTACAGAAAGTCTAAATGAGATTCTTAAAACAACATGATTATGGCTAAGTTCTTAGCCTGAAGCAAATCCTAGGTTCCCCTTTCAGTGAAGGAGCTCCCAACTGGCACTGACTTGAAAGGTAATCTAATATGCTACCACTAACAGAAATATAACAGACTTCTTATTGGGACATGTTTAAAACGAGAATGCATACGAGCTTTCTGATCTCACTGATACATAGGCTTACTAATAACACAGGAGACAAGTGAAACCTGTTTTATGGCTCACAAGGACTCAGTTGAGTAGGATGTGAGTTTCATTCTGAGCAGTTCTACATATGCCAAGGAATCCCAATAGAATCTTTAAAAATAAGCATATGCTTCCCCAATGACATCATACTTCTGCTATCTTCATTGTACTAGAGCCCTTTATCCCAAACAAAAGACAAAAGAAATCTCAGACAAAGTAGAAACCATTGCTCCTTTAGTCCTGTTAGATGGCAAACATTTTTATTTCAAAATTATTTAATACAGCCACAAAAACCAGAAAGATTAAGTATATTGTGGAGTACTATAATTACATCTTTGCCATGAGGATATTCAATATACAAGTCAAAAAACCGACTGTAAAGTGGCATACTATTTTGCCAAGAACTTTCTGGGATATGTGCAGACCAAAGATGATAGGAAATCTATTGTGTGGACCACAGATCTTCATGTAGATATATTAATACTAACAATACATGTCTGCAAATATTAAAGGAACTATTACAGACAGACATCTTCTTAAAAAATACTGTTTCCATCAAACCTGCTGTCTTGGCCTGCACATATAATACTTCCCATTAAGGATATGGGAATTCTGCATCCAGAAGGTCTACGGGCTTCCTA